>NC_090935.1:148401324-148756324 GCF_040938575.1 Ambystoma mexicanum | reverse complement strand
TTTTGCGGGTGTGGATTCTGTGAATTGATCTACGACTGCATCCAAACTACCAGGAGGACATTCACTATCAATGGCTGGTGGTGGTATAGCTCCGTTGTCAATCACTTCATATTCTTCCCATTGGCACGATGCATCTCCAGTCTCAAGTCCCTGCCAAAAGGTTTGACAAGCAACATCTCTCGTTCGCTTCACTGTCTGTGTAGATCTAGTTCTTACACCCACTCGCAACTAGAGGACAGATTAGAAAAGGGATGTTCAGTTTAAACACAACTTACAGTATTGAACTATTGACAGTGAAAGACAACATAATATAGTGAACAGGACACTAACCTTCTTTTGCTTTCTTTTCTTTGAAACTTTCTTTCCTCGAACTTCAACATCTGGACGCTGTTGCTCCGACTCGTGTGTGCATGTCTCCACTTCCTCTCGCGCTGCAACGACTATACTTTCATGATAAGCACATCCATCACTCACTGAGGCTCCATCGACTCGCTGAAACATAGAACTTTCATTAGTATGTATAATAATATTGAAAACACAAAATGTACTTGGGGACCAATACCCATACGTACATCTCAATAGCAAAACACGAATGAACGCATTGTGTAGAACATTCAAACGACAATAGTTCACGCATTGTTGATCTAGTTAGATTGAACTGTCAAGATCCATACCTCGGGCTCCGCATAGACTTCCATTGATGATATTATTGAAGATGACGCTTCAGCAACTCCCTGAAACACAGTAATTGCATTAGTATGGTTTTCTATTTTGTTTAAAAGAACATAAACTTTCTGCAGGCGTCAACGGCTCATCTAAATAGACCTGCACAAATGATCAGTTGTCTAAAATAAATAATGGATATCCAAATATGATTCGATTTGCTCCATCGTTGGAAGTGTCACCACCCAGAGATCTGCATCAACTACTAGGGGTGATGTTCTTGTTGAAGAAGCTCCGTCAGCTCCCTGAAACATAGTACTTGCGTTAATAAAGAAGGAAGTATAGCGGATGTAATCACGTCATTTGATCTCGCATGATTGATCTGTCAGTATCCATACCTCGAAATGCATAAGAACATCAAGGGACGCTGTAACTGCGGTGCACACTTCTGCAAGCTGTTGCGCCGACCCGTAACTGCATGCTCCCCCTTCCTCTTGGACTAATGCTCCATCGACTCCCTGAAACATAGGACTTTCATTAGTAATGAACACAATATTGAAAAAAGAAGACACATAGGAGGGCGACGACAGAAGGACATACCAATGGCTAAAAACGAAAGAAACATTGTGTGTAACAATCACGCTACAAGAATGCAAGATCTGATGATCTCCATCGATGGAACTGTCCGGAAACGTACCTCGAGCATCTGAGTGACATCTACGGTTGTCGTCAATGCGTTGGACTCCTCAGCATCTCCCTGAAAGACAGTACTTGCATTATTTTGGATAACAATAATTATAACTGAAAACAAAGACTAGAGGACGAGTACTGTGGTGTACCATTAGGTAAAATAATTACACGATCAATTAAAACTATTGATTTACATGCCTAAAACAAGTCAGTGTCAGAATAGCTAAGTAAGATTACCCGATAGGCGCTTGAAGTGGCTGATGACTGCAATAACGACACGGATGGAGAATCTTCAGCCTTCATATTGAGTGGATACATAAATGGGGAAATTATTGTTAGCTAATGCTACACACTACCGCAATGCCGAGAGATAAATACGTAAACTTGACTCACCAGTGGAGGGATGTGGACGAATAGAGTGGGAATAGCGGTTGAGAGCAATTTTCGCCTCGCTCGCGGTGTTTTCGTCCTTATTAGCAATGATGTGGAGTACATGTCTGGGCTAAAGTGCCTGCTGCAGATGCGGTATCGATCACCCCTCTTGTCCGCAAAGACTTCTAGGACTCTACTTTCTATCTCAGAGGCTGGATATCCGCAATATCGGACCCATTCTCTTATCTGATCTATTGTCTTAGGGAAAACATGCATTATAGTACCTTCAGATTTGTTATGGGTCTTCGAAGGGCAACCGCCAATGGAACAGGCAGGCATTATGGAAAGTTCTGAAAAGTAAAGATCAACAATTCTCTATGAATACCAATGTGTTAAAACATTAAATGACACATAAAAGGTTCAATGCAAGGTCCGTTTTGGTTCTTGGAACTATACATGTTATTCACATGCGGATAAGTATTTCAATAACTTTCAAAAAATAGAAAAAGTAATTTGACTAAACTCAGAACATGTGACTAGTTCCTTGCATGTACTGTCGTGAACGAAAAGAAAACATGGATGCAATTTGATGACTACTAGCAAATAGATATAAATTAAAAAATTGGACGCAAAATGATTATGGTACATGGACTTACCTTGACGAACAAACAGTTAGATGCAGGGATCAGAGTAGTTTCTTGTCGTAGAACAGGGAGCAGTTCACAGGTTGCAAACTGACGAGTTTGCTCAAAGTGGTCACGGAAGTTCACAGAGACGAAGAGCAGATAACCAGCACCTTCACGGGTTGACTAGCAAAGCGCAAAGAAGTTCTCATTAGAAATATGAAGTGGGTTATAAAGAATTCGAAACAGGGGTGTGTTTGTGAATGAATGACGTGTATATGTCGTGGCATTATGCGGTCTGCAGGGGGCCGTCCAGCGTGAGCGGGGATGCTTGGCAGGAGACACGGGGTCTGGAGGTAGACATGGGAACAACAACCCATGCTCTATAGACCACTTTGAAGTGTACATGGTCTTTGGCACCTCTTGGCCTTTATCGCTCCCTGACAGCTCCACTTGCCAGCACAAGTACCCCGGTGCGAACTGCCTTTGATAGGGCGGGGGGTGGATCGGGGCGGTGGTCGTGCAGACAAGACACAGGAAGACTCGTGAATGGAGACACACTTATGTGGATTGCAGGGGGCCGTCCAGCGTGAGGGGGGATGCTTGGCAGGAGACACGGGGTCTGGAGGTAGACATGGGAACAACAACCCATGCTCTATAGACCACTTTGAAGTGTACATGGTCTTTGGCACCTCTTGGCCTTTATCGCTCCCTGACAGCTCCACTTGCCAGCACAAGTACCCCGGTGCGAACTGCCTTTGATAGGGCGGGGGGTGGATCGGGGCGGTGGTCGTGCAGACAAGACCCGTTTGCCGCAGGGCCTCACCAAGGAGAGGCCATCTAACTGAATGTAAGAGGATGGCTGCAGGATCTACTACATGGAATGCAGGGGGGTGAGTTTATAAATACCTCACCCTCCCAGGAGAATATACACTAGATTCATTTAAAAAATCAAAACAACCATTGTTAAAATATATGTTGGGCTTTATTTTAGATTTTAATTAAACATAAATAATAAACATTACACATTGTAAAGTTGAGGTTGCAGCACATCGAGGGAAAATCCGCGGTATTGACCACTGTCACTGGGGAAATGTTGTCTAATGGCAAGTACCGCACAGGCAGGTATTACTCTCCGAACGCGGTGTCCGAGCCTCCCGTGAAGCCACCAAGTGAAGCAACGATAGGCCACCAGCCTGTACCACCTGTGAAAAAAAAAGATGCAAACTGTATTAAACTGACCAAACTTTCTTATCAATGTCGATTCAGGTAACACATGTCATTTTTCTTAGAAAAAAATTATATCTAGAAAATGCACTATATGGAACAAATTTACATGCGTTCGAATGATATGTAAATGTAATTTTATATGTGGGAGACGACCATGAAATAGTGGTGGCATCACTGACATCACAAACAGAGTATACTTACTCGTTACTCGGATTACGCGGACGAACAGTGCCGCGAAGTTCGTGCATAAGCACCATCATCATCCTCAACACGGTCCGTGAGAGGCAGGCTTCCCTGAACTCTGGCAGCTCGGTGATGCATTGCGGACTTTGCTCGCCTTCCTGCAGACTTTGCTCGCTTTCCGAAATGTAGGCCAAGCACCCGGAATTTTCACGGCAGCAGCAGTTCTCCTCCTCAGTTGGCATTAGCTCGCACCGATTGCACGTGCACCAGGTGGAGACGCCGTCCATGCGACATGGTCCAGGCTCTTCATCCGTTGACTGGTCCTCCCAACTGCCGTCCGAATCCCCATCGTTTTCGCGTGCTTGACTTTCCAGTAGTTCTTCCTCGGTGTACTCGGGCTCGTACATATACGGCATTATTGTGGCCATTGTGCGGTAAAGATAGTAAAATAATTTACAGAGATGGTACAGGTGTTCACACGGGCTACAAGCGGCGAAGGTAGCTGACCAGAGCACTGAAACGAGTCACAGAATACTCAAAGTAACACAGAGAGAGGAATGGAATCGAAAATCTGCTGCTGTGTGTTGTGAAACGGTCTGTTTATACTTATTGGGGAAAGAGGCGTCCTGCCATTTCCATGGCAACACGTCAATAGCTGAGGCGCAGCGATTGTTGACATGAGACGTGCTTGAAATGGGCAGTACGCGTCTGCTGATGTCAGGCTCAGGGGCGGGGGATTTGATTTAGTGCCGCAAAGGCAGGTGAGCCAGGTCGATGCGGCGGAATGATAGGATTATCACAAAATGGAGGCTGATTTCGAGTGCGATAATGGGCGAAAAGTCGGGTAAGGTCCATAGGAAAGTTTCCTACGATCTACCGATTTATGCTTACAAACACATGGCCGACCCGTAGGGACAATAAAAAAAAAGTCCCGGAACTATCCTTTAAGTCCTACTCTCAAACATTTTCTTTTGTGCCATCCCTTTGTTTGTGGAAACTAAGAGGAAGGACTACAATTAATATTGTGAACACATGGGCTTACCTTGAGCCCAACCCAGCATCTCAATTGGGGTTTACACTGGTTTAGAGCGGTCCCATTCCCCAGACAGCTCTACTACGCAGACCGCTTGAGTGGCCCTGAGTGTTTTCGGGCCAGCATGATTGGCTGGCTGCCAACAAAGGTGTGTGTCTGTCTGGTGTATGATTGGAGGGCAGGCTTAGGCCAGAGCATGAGTGAATGTGTATATCTTGAGAAGACCATGTGCATTCCTCAAGTCTGCAGATTCGAACCTGAATCACTGGAGGCGTTGCCATGAAGGTAGGATGACGATTCTCTAGGCTAGGTTTAGCCATACTGGCCAAACTCTCTGTCTATTTTCTTATTTGCCTTGGTTTCTTCTTTTGGGTGCTAGTCATACATTCTGGACTGTTCCTATTCCTCCTCCTGGACCACATCGCTGGGTGGTTTGAATGTCCGTGCTGGGGCTGTTTATGAGCCAGGTTGGGCCATACTGGCCAACTCTGCTTCTTTTGTTCTTTGCTTCGGTTACTTCTTTTGGCTGCTGGACATCCCTCCTGCACTGTTCCTATTCCTTCTCACTTGGTGGTCTGAATGTCCATGCTGGGACTTTTCATGGGCCAGGTTTGGCCATACTGGCCAGTCTCTACGGCTTTAGTTCTTTGCTTTGGGTTCTTCTTCTGGCTGCTGCACATCCATCCTGGACTGTTCCTATTCCTCCTCACTGGGTGGTCTGAATGTCCGTGCTGGGACAGTTTATGGGCCATGTTAGTGCCTCTTCTATGTGCAATCCTCTGCCATTACCGTGCCATTGTGGAGCAATGATCCTTCTCCTGTGCATTTTAAAGCACTTCCTGTTGTGAATGAGGGTTGTGCTTTAAATGCCCCTTTATTTGAGTAATTGCACTAAGGTGGTGGAACAGGGCACCTGAATATGTGCATCTATGATGTGAATCTGAATCAGATTGTGAATCGAGGGGCACCTGTTTTTGGGGCTAGTGATGAGTGGAACAGTTTGGCGAATCTGCCCCTATATGGTTTTTTATAAATTTTCTAAGAATATACAGAATAAGGTACAGAAAACAACCATTGAATTACAGAGCAGGACACGATCAGTAAGGTTTGAGAAAACACCCAAACACCTTGCGCATATCTAGACCTTCCAAAGAGGAACTCAATGAATGAATCCCAAATCTGCCCACCATTCAGCCAAGATCTAACTCTAAAAATCTCCCCCAGATATCTTCAAAATCCCTGCTCTTTTGTTTGCTGCCTCAATACAACCCTCTGGACGAGGGATAGAGCGGGCCTCTCCCGAAACCAAGTCGACTTATCTGGATAAGTGGGTGACGTCCACTCCTGTAGGATAAGCTAAACATCTCGGTGGATAAGAAAATGTCTTCAGCAAAGTCTCCTGACCTAGAATCCATGTGGCAAAAGCATATTCCCAATCCACCCCTAGCACCTGATTCATCACAGCAGCAAAATCAGATGACACACTCTGCACCTTCCGACAATCCCAAAACATATGCTCCAAGGTTCCAGTTGTTCACTCTATCCGGTGTCCAACAAACTCTATTCAGCAGCTTGTTCTGTCTGACCCGTTCACCCAAGCTAAAAGACATTTTGGTAATGTTCCCACTAATTGCAATCCATCTCGCCTCTGCCATTTCAGAATCGAGGACGTCCGAACAAGCATTCAGTAACTTGGCGTTCCCTGACGGTGTGTTGCTCAGAAACCTGCTCTTACTTCCCTGCCTGCATGATATGATATGACATTTATAACGCGCCGATACACAGGTGTTTCAAGGTGCGACAAGGCAAGGGAGGCGGAAGCAGAGGGAAGACATACAACGATCTTACTAGGGCAGGTGTCATTCAGATCGCGCAAGTGCAAGGGAAGGGGGAAAAAGAAAAGTGCAGGGAGGGAGGAAAAGTGCAGTATATGGGATAATAAATAATAACATAAAATAAATAAAGAACAGCCAGCTGGTGGCAAGTGCAGGGTGAGTGCAGATATGAGTGCTTGTTTGGGGACTGTAGGGATACAGAAAACAGTCCCCAGGTGCAGGGGTTGCCAGGGAGGCAGCGCAAGCGTGCAACTGGCAGGGCTTGGGCCCGAGATCAGATGGGTGGCCAGGTAACCCGTGCAGTCTCATTATCAGCCAGGACTTCAGCCAAGGAGAGGGGGAGAGAAAGCAGAAGCAAAGAGGAAGGTTTTTAGGTGCTTCCGGAACCGAAGATGGTTCTCCTCAAGTTTGAGGGAGGCGGGGAGGCTGTTCCAGAGGGAAGCCCCAGCCGAAGAGAGAGATCTACCACCAACTCGTTGCTTGGAGAAGCGACTGACCCTAAGGGAGTTGGAGGCGGATGAGCGAAGAGCTCGAGAGTGAAGATATTTAGGAAGAGAGAGTTGAAAGTATTGAGGCCTCAGGCCCCAGAAGGCATTGAGGACGATGCAGAGGGTTTTGAACTTAATCTTCGCAGCCCCTGGGAGCCAGTGCAGAGATTTCAGTCTTGGAGGGATGCGATCCCTGGGCTTGAGGCCAAGGTCAAGTCTTGCAGTCCTGTTCTGGATGAGTTGCAGAGGGCATAGAGTAGAAGCAGGCAGATTTAGAAAGAGGCTAGTACAATAGTCCAGCCTGGAGAGAACCAGGGCTCTGGAGAGAGAGAGAGCTTCAGGGGGGAGGAGAGGAAGAATACCTCTGAGGGGGTGCAGCTGGTAGTCTGACTTCTTAGAGACATCTATCTTTGTCTGAATGCCAGCAAGACAGAGATCCTCCTCATCGGCACACGTTCACCATCCTTTCCCTTCACTCACTGGCCGGCCTCTCCTGGCCCTCCTCCTATTCCCACCTGTGAGGCTATGAACCTCGGGGTCACGTTTGATTCCACACCTTCCTTCTCCGCCCACATCACTGATGTCTCTAAAAAGTAAAACTTCCTACTGCACCTCCTCAGAGGTACTCTGCCTTTCCGCTCCTTCCCCCAGAAGCTCACTGTCTCCCAAGCTCTGGTTCGCTCTAGGCTGGAATATTGCAACAGCCTCTTTTTAAATCTGCCTACCTCTAATCTCTGCCCTCTGCAACTTATCCAGAACAGGACTGCAAGACTTGTCCTTGGGCTCAAGCCCTGGGATCGTATCTCTCCAGCTCTGAAATCTCTCCATTGGCTCCCTGTGGATGTAAGGTTCAAGTTCAAGACCGTATGCATTGTCCACAAGGCTTTCTGGGGCCTCGGTCCAACATACCTTCAGCTATCCTTCCGCAAATACCTCCCCTATCGACCTCTCCGCTCCTCTACCTATAACTTCCTCAGTGTCAGTCGTTTTTCAAAGAAACAAGCTGGAGGTAGATCTCTGTCTTCAGCTGGGGCCTCCCTCTGGAACAGCCTCCCTGCCACTCTAAAACCTGAGGAGAAGCATCTCTGGTTCCGGAAGCACCTCAAGACCTTCCTCTTTTCTTCTGCCTTCACCACCCTTCTCCCCTGCTGATTTCTGTTCTCCATCAGCACTGTGCACCTGGCACCATCTGTCCTGTGGGCCCAGGTCCCTGTTCACCATGCCACCTTCCCGTAACTGGGTTCTGTATCTCTACCCATACAGCCCCCCCCCTTTTTTCCTCCTGCACTTATCAGACCTACCCAGTCTGCTGCCGTAGATCCAGCAATTGAAACTTGATGGCTGCACGACCACTGTATGTTGCCTTTAATATTTATTAATTTATTATTATTCATCTGTCTCTCCTTGCTCTGCACTCTCATTTTTCTCCCACCTTCCATGCACTTTTCCCTCTGCCCATCTCCCATGCACTTGCCCATTCTCAATGTCACTGGGCCTAGTAAGATTGTTGTTTGGTTCTCCCCTGTTCCCCTTCCTTTGTCTTGTCGCGCTCTGAAACACCTGTCTATGAGCGCAATATAAATAAAATATCAATTCAATTCAGCCGGGATGTTCCTATATAATGTCGGTTTATAAAAAGAAAATTAAACTCTCGGCCACATAATTAATTATAATACTGTAGGTATATAATACTGTTCTTGGCCTCTACCCTTGGTTCATTTACCCATTATGCTCACAGTCATACAATAACCTTTATGGCAAAATGTTACAGTACAAATCAGATTCTCCCTCCCTCTGGGACCATCAGCATTAACACATTGAAGGTGGAAAAGGGTAATAAAAAAATATACAGAGTTGGACAGAGTTGTAGAAAAGCCACCATCATTGGTGATATTTATCAACTACGGTATTTCCGGTAACGAGGCACTTAGGCCAGATTTCAAGCATGCCTTCCTGACCAAAACCAAATACCTTTTCAAGTCACATTAAACAGATTTGTTTCTTGCTGATTTCAGATATTGCATATACCGACCACAATATCTGTGGCAAAATAGGAGGACAGATGTTCGGGTGGAACTTTCCCGCCCTAGCGGTACACGTGTGTATGTGGCACGCAGCAGTCCTGTGCAGGCTACTGTAAATCGCCAGCCCTTCTTGAGAGGCCTATTGCATCTTTTATTTCTTTATTTAATACAAAAAATGCTTCGGTTTGTGTCCACTGTGTAACCTATTCTTCTCTGATATCCTTAATTTCACCCAATGCCCAATCCTCATTGGAAAGGGCTTACTGCAATGAAAAGTAAAACACGTCTTTTCAAAACCCGGCAAGCCCAACATTTAAACACAGAAAAGTCGCTGGGCCTCATTAAGTGTTCGGTGGTAATTCTGAGGTAAATCCACCAAATCACTGCCAAACTCGATCACTCGAGGGCCACTTGGCACCTTGGAGTTTCCGCAGGATTATAAGTGGTGGTATTTCAGAGGACTCCATGGGTATTTTTGGTGGATATACTGCTGGTGGAGTTACAGAGCGGCAAATGTAATGATTTTTGATGGTAAAGTGACAGCTGCACCTCCAACATTTTGTTGGTGGTAAATCCTCCACTTCACCTGCAAAGTTATCAATTGGCGGCTCAGAGGATAGCTCAGTGGCAGCCTGCTTGCCTTGGAAACAAAAAGACACGAAGCAACATAGATTCGATCCCTGGGTCTGCGCTTAGAAACCTCTGGGTATTAAGCGCATTATAAATGCGCAACTAACACATATTCCTGTAACAGCGCCTCGATGCCCCAGGGCTGTGTGAGCACTTTAAAAATGCAAATAAATAAATAAAGAAGGAAAACAGTGGTAATTCCGTCACCACCAAAATAAATGGTGGTAACAGAAGGTTACCAGACATTTCGTCGAAAACAAATGGTCGACAGGACATTTGGTCGAAACCATTTGGTCGAAAACCAAATGGTCGAATTTTTATTTTTCTAAAAACCCTTTTTTTCCCTAAACTAAAACCTAAAAAATATATATATAAATAAAAAAGAAATTCGACCATTTGGTTTTCGACCAATTTCCATCGACCAAATGTCTTTCGACAAAATGTCTTTCGACGAAATGTCCGGACACCGTAACAGAATAAGCACCACTTTTTTTCCCACACGGCCGAACTTGGAATGAGCCAACTGTGGCAAAAATGTGGGGCTGTCCTCTGAGAATTATTTTGATGAAAATATTCCCTTTGAACGTACAGAAGAGCGGAAAGCATTTTTGGACAGACATAGAATATTAGTTAATGTACAGATGATTTTGTACCTTTATGTTCGAGCTGTCTTAAAAAGGTCATGCTGCCGGTAAGGAAAGAGCCGCGTGCCCTGGGAGCGTCTACGGGAGATGGGCTCTTTTCAAAGGCCAAGGGATGGCATTTTAGCGGTAGGTCATTAATACCAGAACGTGCATCATATCACTATTGTGTGAAAGGTGTTGGAGATTTAGCTGAAAAAGATACAAATGTCACTGCGTCCAGGATCTAGATACCGCCATGACAGGAACAGAGCAGAGGGAATCTTGCCGATTGTTACATTATAGCCTGCAGTGGGTGAAATATAGCATCTTATGTGCCCAGAAGCTGGACTTATGAGCCTGAGTGAAGCAAAGACGCATACAGATAGCTGAGTAGGCATAAGAGAGGCAATGCCCAAAAGCTGTCAGCAATAATGCTAGTAGCACCTGGCTGTGGAACCCCGTTCTAATCCACAGGTCCCAAAATACTGAAATGTGTCAGCGATCTACCGTGGCGGCTCCATGGTTGGTAGGCGCCAGTCCCTTTTCTATTTCTGCATTCATGGAGTGGCGTGGAGTGTGAGGGAGGGACCGAGTGCCCACAGTAGACAGTAAAAAAGGCCAGAGGTGTTATTCGGGCCCGCTTTGGACATCCAGCGGGCCTCCCGAGTGCTACGATCACTGGTACTCTACAGGCCCAGTGCCTGTGGGGGTTGGGGCCTGCCCTGGACATCCGGCAGGCCCCATGGTACTTAAGGACACCAGCACCAATGGAGGTGGGGGCACAGCCAGCCATGACCCTGACCATACGGACCTCTGCCACCGTACTGGCACAAGGGTCCCATGGCATCAGGGCATGCAGGCCTGTGCCGCCACATGTAGGCCTGGAGGCCTATATAAATGAGACACAGACTCGGTCATTCCCCTCTGGGAGTCTGCAGCCATTCCTTCTCACGTGCCTGCACGGACCCCTTTCATTAGCTTGGGCCATGACATAGTCTTAAAAGGGCAATGCACACAGGAGGGGACATCACAGTTAAAAGGGCAACACACGTGGGAGGGTCCCTCCACCACAAGAGGGGCTGGCAGATACGGCAGGGAATGAGACGAGAAGAACACCAGTACCGTTTGGAGTGCGGGCCGGAGGGGAGGGCACAAAGACGGGACCACTGGATGGTGGGAGGGAGAAGATTTGCCAAAACAGACATGGATCGGCGTTAGCATCCTGCCAGTTGGCCTGCTCCATGGTTACAGCAGCAAATATTATCCAGAAGCTATGGATCCTGACTGGTGGGCAGAATTCTAATGTTCCTGCTGCTTCTAACTAATAGGCAAAGCAGCAGAATGAATAGGCATGAAGTACCTGTGCCTGGGCAAAAACATTCTTACATGTGGAAAAAGCACCAGCAAGGTTTTACCCCGTGAAATGGCATTTAAACATATAGGGCATACTTACCACCGCAAAGGCTTCTATGAAGAAAATAGATGGTTCTGGGTTTTTTTGTGGTATCATAAGTTGCGGCTCCCATGTGAGAGGGAAGGTTTGGGTATACTAATTTCTTGCGGTATCATCTGACTTTCTTTTTTGGGAATGATTCAGATGTTTAAACATTGGCTGAGACCAGTGTGTGTGGTCCGCTGGAAATGGCCGCATTGCTGTCGACTAGAAATGGCAAACTGTGTGAAACTGATGCACAGAGATCATTTTTGAGGAATTATTGGCAAGATAAATCGAAACAGTTGAACGAAGATGGGAAGGATGTTTCTTTGTGCCGTCTATCAGGCTTAATAATAAACCTCTATTTTGGCCCACCAAGCACCAAGGTCCCTTAGCGGGTTGGACTTTAACGCCTGCAAAAAGCAGGCGTTAAAGTGATTCGGGCGTTAAGGGTTTAACGGCGCTGCAGCCTTTTACGGCGCCGCTAACCCCTTAACGCTAGGGTTGTAATGAGGCCTCCTGTGTCCTCATCTTGCTTGATCTCTCTTCTGCCTTTGGCACTGTCAACCATGCCATCCTACTAAAGTGTCTCTGTGATGACCTAGGTATTACCGATCAGGCACTGGCGTGGCTGACTTCCTTCCTCTCTGACTGACCCTCCCAGGTCCAATTTGGGTCCTTCCTCTCTGCTATCTTTTTCTCTACCTGTGTTGTCCTCCAGGGGTCTAACCTCTCTCCCAGGATGTTCAACCAATACCTGGCACTCCTTGAGCCCCGCATTGCCACTCTCTGCCCCAACCCTCAGTGCTATGCGGATGACACTCAGCTCATTTTCAGGCTACCTTCGGCCACCTCTTCCCCGTCCCTCATCTCTGACTGTCTGTCTGCTATCCAGGAGTGGTGTTCCACCAATGACCTCTGTCTTAATGACAGTAATCGGCACACCCACTCCCTCGTTTCCTGTAGCTCCCTGGATGGCCTCTCTTGGCCCTCTTCCTGCTCCCACCTGCAAGGCTAAAAACCTGGGGGTCATCTTCGACTCCACACTCTCTTTCTCCCCTGACATCTCTGATGTCTCTAAGAAGTCAGACTACCAGCTGCACCCCCTCAGAGGTATTCTTCCTCTCCTCCCCCCTGAAGCTCTCTCTCTCCAGAGCCCTGGTTCTCTCCAGGCTGGACTATTGTACCAGCCTCTTTCTAAATCTGCCTGCTTCTACTCTATGCCCTCTGCAACTCATCCAGAACAGGACTGCAAGACTTGACCTTGGCCTCAAGCCCAGGGATCGCATCCCTCCAAGACTGAAATCTCTGCACTGGCTCCCAGTGGCTGCGAAGATTAAGTTCAAAACCCTCTGCATCGTCCACAATGCCTTCTGGGGCCTGAGGCCTCAATACCTTCAACTTTTCCTAAATATCTTTACTCTCGAGCTCTTTGCTCATCCGCCTCCAACTCCTTTAGGGTCAGTCGCTTCTCCAAGCAACGAGTTGGTGGTAGATCTCTCTCTTCGGCTGGGGCTTCCCTCTGGAACAGCCTTCCTGCCTCCCTCAAACTTGAGGAGAACCATCTTCGGTTCCGGAAGCACCTAAAAACCTTCCTCTTTGCTTCTGCTTTCTCTTCCCCTCTTCCCTGCTGAAGTCCCGGCTGATAATGAGACTGCATGGGTTACCTGGCCACCCATCTGATCTCGGGCCCAAGCCCTGCCAGTTGCACGCTTGCGCTGCCTCCCTGGCAACCCTGCACCTGGGGACTGTTTTCTGTATCCCTACAGTCCCCAAACAAGCACTTATATCTGCACTCACCCTGCACTTGCCACCAGCTGGCCGTTCTTTATTTATTTTATGTTATTATTTATTATCCCATATACTGCACTTTTCCTCCCTCCCTGCACTTTTCTTTTTCCCCCTTCCCTTGCACTTGCGCGATCTGAATGTCACCTGCCCTAGTAAGATCGTTGTATGTCATCCCTCTGCTTCCGCCTCCCTTGCCTCGTCGCACCTTGAAACACCTGTGTATCGGCGCGTTATAAATGTCATATCATATCATGCAGGCAGGGAAGTAAGAGCATATGGCGTCATTGGTGTACAGGTTTCTGAGCAACACACCGTCAGGCAACGCCAAGTTACTGAACGCTTGTTCGGACGTCCTCGATTCTGAAATGGCAGAGGCGAGATGGGTTGCAATTAGTGGGAACATTACCAAAATGTCTTTTAGCTTGGGTGAACGGGTCAGACAGAACAAGCTGCTGAATAGGGTTTGCTGGACACCGAATAGAGTGAACAACTGGAACCTTGGAGCATATGTTTTGGGATTGTCGGAAGGTGCAGAGTGTGTCATCTGATTTTGCTGCTGATGAATCAGTTGCTAGGGGTGGATTGGGAATATGCTTTTGCCACTTGGATTCTAGGTCAGGAGACTTTGCTGAAGACATTTTCTTATCCACAGAGATGTTTAGCTTATCCTACAGGAGTGGACGTCACCCACTTATCCAGATAAGTCGACTGGGTTTCGGGAGAGGCCCGCTCTATCCCTCGTCCAGAGGGTTGTATTGAGGCAGCAAACAAAAGAGCAGGGATTTTGAAGATATCTGGGGGAGATTTTTAGAGTTAGATCTTGGCTGAATGGTGGGCAGATTTGGGATTCATTCATTGTGTTCCTCTTTGGAAGGTCTAGATATGCGCAAGGTGTTTGGGTGTTTTCTCAAACCTTACTGATCGTGTCCTGCTCTGTAATTCAATGGTTGTTTTCTGTACCTTATTCTGTATATTCTTAGAAAATTTATAAAAAACCATATAGGGGCAGATTCGCCAAACTGTTCCACTCATCACTAGCCCCAAAAACAGGTGCCCCTCGATTCACAATCTGATTCAGATTCACATCATAGATGCACATATTCAGGTGCCCTGTTCCACCACCTTAGTGCAATTACTCAAATAAAGGGGCATTTAAAGCACAACCCTCATTCACAACAGGAAGTGCTTTAAAATTCACAGGAGAAGGATCATTGCTCCACAATGGCACGGTAATGGCAGAGGATTGCACATAGAAGAGGCACTAACATGGCCCATAAACTGTCCCAGCACGGACATTCAGACCACCCAGTGAGGAGGAATAGGAACAGTCCAGGATGGATGTCCAGCAGCCAGAAGAAGAAACCGAAGAAAAGAACTAAAGCCGTAGAGACTGGCCAGTATGGCCAAACCTGGCCCATGAAAAGTCCCAGCACGGACATTCAGACCACCAAGTGAGAAGGAATAGGAACAGTCCAGGAGGGATTTCCAGCAGCCAAAAGAAGTAACCGAAGCAAAGAACTAAAGCCGTAGAGACTGGCCAGTATGGCCCAACCTGGCTCATAAACAGCCCCAGCACGGACATTCAGACCACCCAGTGAGAAGGAATAGGAACAGTCCAGGATGGATGTCCAGCAGCCAGAAGAAGAAACCAAAGCAAAGAACTAAAGCCGTAGAGACTGGCCAGTATGGCCCAACCTGGCTCATGAACAGCCCCAGCACGGACATTCAAACCACCCAGCGATGTGGTCCAGGAGGAGGAATAGGAACAGTCCAGAATGTATGACTAGCACCCAAAAGAAGAAACCAAGGCAAATAAGAAAATAGACAGAGAGTTTGGCCAGTATGGCTAAACCTAGCCTAGAGAATCGTCATCCTACCTTCATGGCAACGCCTCCAGTGATTCAGGTTCGAATCTGCAGACTTGAGGAATGCACATGGTCTTCTCAACATATACACATTCACCCCTGCTCTGGCCTAAGCCTGCCCTCCAATCATACACCAGACAGACACACACCTTTGTTGGCAGCCAGCCAATCATGCTGGCCCGAAAACACTCAGGGCCACTCAAGCGGTCTGCGTAGTAGAGCTGTCTGGGGAATGGGACCGCTCTAAACCAGTGTAAACCCCAACTGAGATGCTGGGTTGGGCTCAAGGTAAGCCCATGTGTTCACAATATTAATTGTAGTCCTTCCTCTTAGTTTCCACAAACAAAGGGATAGCACAAAAGAAAATGTTTGAGAGTAGGACTTAAATAATACATTGGACCCCCAATTGCTACCATCCAGGCGTATTGGGCTACTAATGTGGTTAATCCGGCTGCACCACTGATCAAGCCAAAACTAAATTACATCTGACACCAGCCTAATCCACAGCAACATTTTAGGATGATATAAGGTCAAAACAAGGTGCTAAAAATGTTTCTTACTTTGTCACACAAACAACCGAACATAAACCCATAAAAACAATGATGCACATGTACCTGTGCGGCCATAGATGTAGTACACACAGTGTCCCGGAGCAAGAGAGCATTGAAATACCCAGAGAATACACACCCATTGATTTGGTTAGTGTTTATAAATTGCTCTGCACCCAGCATCCCCAATGGACCAACATAAAAAGCATGCAACACATTGTTGCATCCACGTTGCAGCACAGCACATGCACCAGGAAATGTAGTCTGTGAACTGCACATCACCATAAAATGGCACACAAGCATATTATTTGTGTACATGGTCATTTTGATGACAGCACTGCCATTCATTGTGGGGTTTTAAATTTGCATGACTAATCCCAAAAAAAAAACATATAACTTTACACTTTCAACCTCCTGTGCAGGTACAAATTGTAATTATATTTGAGGGATTGTGTAAACTGAATATCTCGAGTTTGACTTTCTAAATCCTTTGGGCATGCATCAGTTTCGGATAAGGAAACGGTGGCTGATGTAAATCTCAACATTTCAAAATAAGCATCATGAAAGTCTTCTTTCGAGGGGGTGTTCATGGAAAATGCATGCACAGTACCTATGTCTGCACATGATTTTTCTTCATGAAAACACCCTCGAACTTCATCGGACTTGCCATAGGGTGATCAGACGTCCCGGTTTTACCGGGACTGTCCAGGAATTCGTACCTCCGTCCCGGGAACTCTCCTCACTCGATAAACATGAAACGCGACAGCCCACACACATAGAAGTGGGATCAGAGAGAAGAAGAGACTGAGCCCTAGTTTTTTTAACACTCCTGCGCTAAGATCTTAGTTATTTTTGTGTTGCCATAGTTGTTTATGCAAGGTCACAGGTTTTGGTTGAGGTGAAGAACCACACGTCTTTGTATGATTAGAGAAAGAGTCCTGGCTACCTTGCAATTCAAATTTCAGAAAAATTGATTTCCATGCTATTTGCGGTTTATACAGTGCAGGTTTTTATTATTGTTTAAGTGTGGACTTCTAGTCCTAGTAGTGGTCAGCCGACACGTGTTTTGACCTTGTTGGTCTTTATCAAGGCTAGGGTATGAATGTGTGTGTGTGGCCCCAGACGGTAGCATATCTAAAGAGCACAGTCATTGGATTCAGATCAGCAGACACTGAGGCAACACTCACTGGACCAAGACTTCGGACCACAGGTCCGTCAGGACCAAGGCTGTGAACATACAGGACCTGCTGAAATCAACCTGCTTAAACCACAAACGAGGCCACATGCACAAATTCATACCCCAGCCGTGATAAAGACCCACGAGGTAGAAGTAGGACTAGTTTCACAGCTGAAGCTGTAGTCCTACTTCTGTTAGTGGCCTGTCTCAGTTTTTTATTTTGGCATGTGATTTTGGGCGTGGCACAATTATAAGGAATAGATCAAATGGTACAGTGGGAGCACGGCTGTGCCGCACTCCAAAGTGGTCACTATGGCGATGTTGGACGTGGCAAGGACACTGCTTATCCTCGCCAAGATGGCCGCTCTACCGTGATCACGTCAGACAGACGTTGCCACGCGATTCTTGAAGGAGAAGATCACAAACAGCATAGAAAACGGGACGCCATGACTAGGTTCCCTGTGTTGCAACTTTCCTTCTTTCCATGTTGTGCTGATACTTGTTTTTCTGTCCTTTGTTCAGCCTCCACGTTGCTCATCTTGCTCTTTTCCAGGCCCTTCCTTACTCTCTCCTTGTTACCTTGTTCCTGTGCCTTGTATATTTCACCCTCGTTATATCCTCGGCTCAGGCTACCTTGACTCCAGACACTTTCCCATCCAGTCCATTGTCTACACCTCTTGGACTGCCTTCACCATGGGACTTGCAACATGCTTAAGAAGGGTGTTCCTCCTTGGAATTTTGTTGCCCTTGGCGCCCTGACCCCCTCATGGAGCCCTTGCTCGCCCTGTTCCTCCAGAGACAGGCGCGGTAGCACCTGTGGGCAGACACTATCTCTTCCAAAAACAAAGCCGTCTCACACTACAGGTAAGTTACTTAGAAAACGTGGTCTCATTTTCATACATAAGTAGTTGCCATGTATACTTAATTATAGCGTTTCTGCTGCAACACTGTGATGCACTTCTACTAGGGAATGCTACAGAACCGAAAATTCCCTCCCTCCTGCCATAGGGACTTGGCACCTTCTATATTGCGTCTTCATTCCCTGTTGAAGTGCTGCTCTAAAGTTGAGGAGGAAGGGCCACCATCATAGTGTGTTGTTCTTTAGGCTGAATGCAAGCTCAGTGTCCTGACATGCCACTAGGGCCAACCTCCCTTGCTCCAAGGAGTGCCCATTGGGTAATCATTTGACTGTGTATTGGTAGTGCCTGGCCTATGACCACCAAGCTTAGCACACCAAATATATTAGGTTTAGGGACGGAATCAGCCAGATGGCTCATCAAAGAGAAGCTTGGTAAGGGAAATGACTCATGGGCTCAGGGCCGTCAGGAGGGAAGTGCAGGGGGGGCAAACGCCCCGGGCCTCGAGCTTGCGGGGGGCCTCGCGGCCCCTTCTCCTAAGGAGAAGTCAGCACAGTCTCCCATGTCCTTTATTCACACGGGGAACTGTGCTGTCTGCTCTCTGCTCTGCAATGATTTAGCTGTTTGTTGCGAAGACGTTTGGCTCCGCAAAAAACAGCAAAATAATGGGAGGCAGCAGGGCTCAGAAGTGAGCTCTGCTGCCTCCCGTTATTGAGCTGACAATGTGGACATGCTGAATGACAAGAGAGGACTCCTCTCCTGTCAGTCAGTGTGTTCATGTTGCTCAGCGTGACCACGCTGACTGATAGGAGAGGAGTTCTCTCCTGTCAGGCAGCATGTCAACGTGTTGGCTGCGTGGATGCTTTTGAAGGGTACATGGAGGTAAAGTAAGTGTTTTTTATTTTAAAATAAATGTGTATATATGTGTATTTAAATTAAATAAGTGTGCATGTATGAATGCATGTGTGCATGTTGGTGTTTGTATCAATGCTGTTTGGTTTTATGTATGCATGCACGTATGTATGGAGTTGTGTAACTGGTGGATGAATGCATGGGTGAAAGTGTTTTATGTGAATGTGTGTTCAGCCCCACCCCTAAATGTAACCGCCTTGTGGGCCACTTCATTAAGGGGTGGGCTCATGGCATCAGAGGTGCACCTAGGCTAAAATGTCGGGGGCGGGCAGTGAGGGGCGTTGGAAACTTGCACTTCAAATGTTGGGAGAGGCGCTAACATCAGAGGCTGTGAGGGAGAGGCAAACTTCCTTGTGTGGGGGCATATAACATCTTTTCACATTGAAATGAGACTATTCTGGTGAAGCTTCAATGTTACAAGCAGCTACCTCTCGCCTTCATTTCTGAAACGTCACACTTAAGGACTGCTGTGAGAATGAGATGTCTCATGTCACCACTTCCCTTCTAATCACTCCCGTAGCATGCAAGTGCTAACCCCACATCACGATTTCAATTACCTAAAAATGTATGCATATGAATGCAAGGGCTAACAGTGAAATGTTTTATGTTACTAACTGCATGGCCTTTGTAAACAGAGAAGTCAAGGCACATTTAATGTTTTGGTCCTCCTCACTGGAACTCTTTGAGCTAGCTTTAAGCATGCCTTGCCATCAAACGTTCCCCTCAATGTGCCTGCAAGTGTTTTCTCAAAGGAGTCTTCGACTTCATTGAAGTTCTAAACACGGAACTGGTGTAGTAAAAATGTCTAAATCAGGTCTGCCTTTGGCCACTCGATTTAAAAACACCCTGCGTGTCTTTCGCTGAAGTCCTGTTAAAAACAAGCATTGGCAAAGCCAACAGTTTTGGCTTGTGTATAAGTATTAGACATTTACCAGGTACTGCTATTAGCTGCTCAGGTACTCAAACCATTTTGCACCAAACAACCAGCATGTATATATTTTTATACTAGCATACCTTGCGTGGAAAGGCGGCATGAAATGTATTGAAAAATGTTCCTGTGCACGGTTTGTAATTTGCAACTATTGGGATTTTCCATGTGTTTCCATAGAAAACCAATTGCAAACTGTATGAATTACTACCCAATTTCGCAAAGAAAGTGCTGTAAATTGCATAATTTTAACCCAATGTTTCAAACATTTTCTTGGGGTTGAGAACCCCCCCTCAAGCAAGTTTGGTTTCGGCTCCCCACTGTGCTCTGTTGATCCTGCCTAATTGGCACAAACATTTAAGCCTCTGAAATTCAGAAATGTACCAGCCTCCACTGTATATCATTTGTCACTGTGTATGATGTGTATTTTAATGCGCACACAGGGGCAATGTGCTCCTTAATTATATGATATGGCATTTATAACGTGCCTGTACACAATGTTTCTAGGCACAACAAGGCAATGAGGGGGAAACAAAAGAGTAGGCCAAAACACAGATCTAACTAGGCCTTGTGTCATTCAGATCACGCAAGAGCAGGGAAGGAGGGAGGGGAGAAGTGCCGAGGGTGGGGTAGGATGCAGAAGTGCAGGAACAAAGGAGAAACAAGTGTGCAGCCAACGGGTGGAGAATAAGCGCAAGAGAGGGACCGTGGGGTTGCAGGTACAGCCCACACGTGCAGGGGAGCCAAGACGCAGTGCAGGATTGCAACAGGACAGGCTGGTACCGGGGCCCAAATTCAGAGCTTGACCAGGTGACCAGTGCATGGATCAGGAAGTTGATCAGCAAGGGAGAGGAAGAGAAAAGGCAGAAGCGAAGAGACAGGTCTTGAGTTGCTTCCAGAACCAGAGATGGTTCTGCTCAAGTTTCAGAGAGGCAGGGAGGCTGTTTTCAGAGGGAGGCCCCAGCCGAAGAAAGAGATTTGCCCTCAACTCTTTGCTTGGAAAAGTGACTAACCCTCAGCGAGTTGGAGGTGGCGGAGTGGAGACCTCATGCCAACCTATATATATTTATGCATATGAGACAAAGTTTAGTCCGGCATAAAGCTTTCTACAGTAGAGAAATCTAACTTTGCTGTAGTTGATTTGGAGTTGTATTAATAAACCATATTTGGGATCCTGCACACAAACTCAAAGGGAGATTTCTCGAGTCTCCTGTTTGCGGAGGTGCCGCCGCTGGCCGAGTGCAAGAAACTGTAAGGGGGCCTCAACAAATGTTTTGCTCCGGGCCTCACCACATCTTCTGACAGCCCTGCATGCATCTTCACCAATCTTGTTCCCACCCTTCCAACCCCCCCAACACTAGGGTTGCTATTTGTCTTCATACTTCCTTGCTTCTACCATAAGGCCCTACTTTTGTTTCACCCCTTTGCCAATCGCGCCCTCCCTTTCAACCTCTATAACTTTCTGCTTGTCACACCGTTTGTTTGTCTTGTATTGATGGCTTACCATCGACTAGTATTCTTTATGCTCCATCCTCCTTCTGTTGGCTGAGCAGTATCTTAGCTCACCCCTCCACCACTTTGGCCTTCTAATTGCTCTCACTACATACTTATTTATTTATTATCATTTATTATTCACAAAGTGCTAAGACAAGACCTGTAGATATAGGAGCGCTGATAAAACAGACTAAACTAAACAAAAACCATCAAACTGATCAGACTAAAGGGAAGCAAGTAGATAGCAGGCGGGGAGCAATAGGAGTAACTGGAATAGCAGTGGTTTAAGCCATGCTTGAACCTGGTAAGAGAATGACAGGACCTCAGGTCAGGTGGAAGAGCATTCCAACATTCAGGCGCAGCATTGGGGAAAGACCCTTGAGCAACCTGAATACATTTGGTCCTGGGGGTATGCAGAAGAAATGAGTTGTTGGATCTAAGCACTCAACGTGCTGGTTGCCAGAGGAGTCTGTTAGATAAGTATAGAGGACTAGTTCCATAGAGATACTTGTGTGTGATGGTCAACACGTGGAAGGTAATTCTTGATGCCACAGGGGAGCAGTGCAAGGCCTTCCTGGCCTCTGAGACCTGATCTTTAAGCCTGGACTGCATTATTTTGGACCGTCTGCAGACGAACCAGCTCTTCTTTGCCAATTCCTTGTAACAAGATTGAACAGTAAGCGAGATTTGTGCCTAAAATGGCTCTGGCAATAGTGGCTCGGTTAAGGTGCGTGAGAAATGGTCTGAGTTGGGATAAGAGTTTCAGATAATATGAGGTGGAAGTAATCAGGTAATTGAGGTGTGCTTTCATTTTTTGTTCCTGATCCAAGAAAATGCGGAGAGTCATGACTCTGGGTAGGGTGTCTAGCGAACAGTCAGAAATTCGAAATGTGCAAAAGTTCAGGTTAAGCTTATTCAGCTGTCGTCTTGTGCCCATAATCATAAGCTCTGTTTTTTGAGTCATTCAGGGCAAGACTGTTCTCCATCTTTGGAGTCTTTGGTGTATTCCCCTGGCAGAGGTATACAGCATTGTATAGCATCTGCGTAGTTAGTATAAGATACCTGATTCTCGTTGAGCCGTTTCAATAGGGGCTTGGTGAAGAGGTTGAATAGGGTAGGGGATAAACAGGTTCCCTGGGGGACTCCACATGACACCAAGAATTCCTCAGACACAACATCACCACTGAACACTCTGGCTGACCGTCCAGCAAGGAAGGAGTTCACCTAGCTAGCCGCAGCTGGTGAAAAAGCGTCAGAGCATAAAAGCCTAATGGCCAGCTGCACATGGTCAACCAGTTTGAAAGTCACTGATAAGTTCAGAAGCATCAAAAGAGCTGTTTCGCCTTTCTCAAAGACCTGGAGAATGCTGGCCTTCAGATCTAATAGTGCTGACATGTTCCAGTCTTCTAGTTTAGGTATTCAAGGCAGTTTGTCTTAACTCCCCCAATTCTTCTATTTTTACCTACATTTGCACACCTCCCTTGATTTCTATCAGACTTGACCCTGCACCCCACTTTTTCTTCTTTAGACTCTTATGCCTGCCTGCCTTCCTTTGCAATGCAACTCCTCAGGCTCTCTCATGCCTCCAACCCTCCATCTTTTCTTTAAATGCCCTCTGGCCGATTATTCTCCTATTGCTTCTTCCTGCTTTTTCCTCAGCTCCTTTGCCCTCTATCTACCTAAAAAGCCCATCGATTCTTTCCCTCCGCTTTCATGTCACTTTGCCTTGGCCTGCCCTTGTTTGTCCTTACCCACTGAAGAACTTTGCTACCTAACCTCAATCTGTTCCTCCATGTAGCCAGTGGTCCAAAAAGGGCCCAGAGAGTAGGGGCTGCATGCTATCCCCCTAAGGGAAAAACTAGAAATAAAGATACAGATAGCAGGGTTTGATAAAATAAAATACTGTATTCATTGTTTGTGTGTGTTTGTTTGTTTTTGGAATAATCCACCCAGCCCAACATGAGGATGGATGGAATGTTAAAGGGAGCAGAATAGCAGAGCAGAGAAACAGAACTCCCCAGCCCAAGAATGGGCTGCGTAGGGGAGAAAAGAATCCAAAGTGGATTTGGCAAAAGGGGACAGGTAGAAGACAGTTAGGAAGAAGGAGAAGCAGCAAAAGAGAGCAGGAGAAAAGAAATGAAACAGAGAGTAGAGGAAAATAAAAAAAAACTCTCTGAGAGGGCCACTGCTTCGAACAGCGCCAACATTGTGCTGTGTGCCACATGTGTTCGGTAACTTGACGAGTGTATCCTGGAGCTGTGTTGCATGGCATGAGCAGCCTGGCTACCCATGGGGTCATGCTGCTTGTCGGTCCACCGAGGGGTCTGCCCGGACAGGCACAGTGAGAGGAAAGGACCTGGACAGCATGTGTGGGGCTGCCTAGTATGCAAATGAACTGCCCGGTCCGGGCCGTGCAAGTAGGATGGCCTGAACCTGGCAGCCCGGACGTGCCCCAAGTCAGCCTGCCTTGTGGGCAGTGGGGTGGGCCATTTGTGAAAGTCTTTCCGAGCAGCACATGTGAGGTGGCCTGGGAGGTAAAGAGCTGGAATCCCGCTCTGCCCCAGGGGGCACATATTGAAGTCAATTCCCAGGCTGCCGTCTGAGTAAAGAGTGGGAAGTTGCAAGTCCCAGGCTGCCTCGTCGTGGCAGCCCGGGTGAAGGAGCCTGGATGAAGTTCCAGTGGCCCGTCTCCTGCATCCCTCCACCACAATGCTGAGGGGTGGGCCAGGAGGAGCTGAAGGCCATGTGAATGACAGTGAATATGGCGGTATCTCCATAAAATAGGGATGCCCCATGAACCAAAGATGGCACTTGCGTTCTGGCGGTGAAAGCAGCAGCTTCCACCATGCAAACAGAGATGCCACATGAAGTAAATATGGTGCTGCGAGGTGAGGCAGTGATGTGGGTGGCCCCCACCCAAATGGGACCACCACAAAGAGTTTGAACTGGCAGTGCGCACGGCAGTGAGAGCGTGTTCGAATCCTAGTCAATGGGGCCCACCCTGAAGGTATAACCGGCGCTGCAGGTCGTGGCAGTGGGCAGACTCCCACGCAGCCACAGGGCCGTCTATAGACATTTTGAATGATCCAGCCATGTGCAGTGTGTTCTGGAGGCACCATGTGGTGGATAGAGGCACCTAGAAGAAAGAATAAGTGGGGCAAGGCCCCATATACCATTAGGTGACAGGACCCGTCCAAACATCAGGACAGCCCTTCAAGGGGGCGACTGACTGCATCAGTAGTCCCATTGTGACATAATGTGTTTTATATGTTGTAGGTCATTGTGTGTTATGTATATTTATAGAAATTCACTAAAAAAACTTTAGAAATGTGACATTATGGTTCAAAGTAAAACCGAAAACCCCCTGAAATTCGCCAGTTATGGTAGGCTAAGCAACCATACATGCCCTCACCACTGTGCACTGCTAATACTAACACCCAGGACATGAAAGATGGCATCACAAATGTCATTGATGACATCACTGATGATATCACATGTGTAGCCCCTTTGTTTTTATTCACTGCCATATATATATATATATGTATATTCAGTAAAAAAACTTTGTGACAGGGACGTTATGTTTCAAAGTAAAACCGAAAAGCCCTTGACATTCGCTAGTTATGGTAAATTAAGCAACCATAACTCACACCACCTACGTGCAATGAATTGATGGCATCACTGGTGACATCGCTAATAGCATCATATATGACAACAATGATTATATTTGGCCATATTTAGACCACCCTTACGCTTCTACAGATGTGATCTTAGCATTTTAGAATAGTTCATAAAAATGAGTACGTGGATTAAATCAGTAAACAGCTACACATGCATCATATCACTACTTGTGAAGCTTCTTTTTGTAGTATGTTGGTAAAAGATGATATCTCAACTGTTAAAATTAAATTAAAACACATACTGTACAAAGTAAAAGTAATCTTTAAATAATATCACATTTTTTATATATTGACCTGTGTGTATGTCATAGATGATGTCATTAGTGATGTCGCCGGTGATGTCATCAGTGATGTCATCAGTGGTGTCATCAGTGTGGTCATAGACTCTGCAATAGGGCGCACACAGTAAAGGTGGATTCAGCTGAATTTCAGGGGTTTTGTTGCATTAAATTCTCACTTTAACGTCCCTGCAACTGAAGTTCTTTCCTTGAATTTATTTCAAAGGTTTTGTTACAATATATTACTCACCTTAACGTCCCTGCAGCTATTGTTTTTTCCTTGAATTTCAAGGGTTTTGTTATTCCATAGATTTTTCCCGCAAATGGCCAGTAGTCACGGCCTTCGGCCCACTGTCCATTTTAAAACACTACCAGACCACTAGCCCATGTCCGGTGGGCATCGCCTCGGCCGCGCCCCTTGTTCATTTTAGAACACTAACAGACCACTAGCCATGGCCTATGGCCAAGGCCGTTGGGCACGGCCACTCTTTATTTTAAACCACTTGCAACCATTCACTCAAAGATGTTCATCAATCACAAACTGATTTTGACCTGTTTGACAGTTGTATTGTTATGTCTAAAATATTACAGACCTCGAGAACTCACAATGTTTTAGGCATTGCGCAGTGAGATTAAGTTATTTCCTGAGGATCACTCACTTTGGTTAAGCAGCGTGCTACAAGCTCCTTGTTTTATGGCTGGTCTCTTGGTGACTGTTGTGATACATTGCACAACTCCAACTAACTGCATTTAAGCTGCAATGAAAAGGTCAAAAAATGAACGGCTGCAAGAATAACATATACCCAGATACATTTGCCCCCATTGTGAACATCAAAAGCTGGCACCCATGAATATATGCACAGTAAGTGAACATATATCTCAAAGTGAAATGTACATATTTAATTCATTAGACCTTCTTAGAAGAAAGCGCGCAAGACATAATAGCATTGGATGGTTTCCTAAACAAGCCCATTAGCCATTTCCTTCGACCATGGGCATTGGCCCCGGACGTCAGCCGTGGCCGCACCACTAGGTTCCTTTTGGGCACAGTGGCTGCGGCCTTTCACCGTGGTGACTTGAGATATTGCCCCATTAGTGTTTGTTGGGGCCCCCTAGCATATTCCAGGTTGCACCATTCGGTTCCTTAAAGTAACCCAGTAGCCATAGTCTTCGGCTGCATCCATTAGCCCTACCCCACTGTAGCTTTTTTTTTAGACACATTAAACCGGTTATTCATCCCATCTCGATAATAGTGGTTCCATGTGTTCTTACTGAAAAGAATGTTAGCAAATTAAATATTACTGAGAAAATAAATATATTTATTTTTTAAATTGGTGGGTCCCTCTAAAAGCCCTGTTTCCCCACGCTTCTAACCCCACCCAGAACCACCCCCCAGCCTTTTAAACCAATCCCAACCCTCTCAATATTTAGTTTTCGTAATTTTTTTGGGTATTATTCCATTTGTTGTTATCTTTTTGGTAACATCACTGGATACCGATAATAGTAATGTGCTACAAATAACCTTGGTTATTCATGTGGTGCACTTTCATTCCCGATCCCATTTTCTACTATAACTATAACTATAATTATGCAAAAATAACCCCGGTTATGAGAAATCGTTCGAGCTCTGTTCTTGGTCCCCAGCCCGTCCAACCCTCCAATGTCAAATGGTGTCCTCTTTCTGCCTCCCACCACTAGTCTGATGCCATTTCATCTTTTCCCCTCCTTCCTTTAAATGGCATTTTTCCACTTTTTGTTTTCAGCTAACCCTGGTTATCTCGGCAATAACCCTGGTAATATCTTGCATGGAACAAAACGTATGGGAACTTTTTAAATTCTGAAAAGACTTTTTGCTTCAAAGCATGAGGGAGAAATAGCTGCAAATATGGGAGAATGGGTCACACCATCCTTCATCAAACATTTTAACTACTATTGGACAGAATAACCCCAGACCCCTCCCGAAAAATCACGTCACTGATTCGTACCCAAGTTGTTTCGTACCTGGTCCAATTCTGTCCATCGAGTTTTGCTGTGCACCGCACAGAAATGTTGACTTTTTCTCTATGAGGAAATTAATGGGCGAAGGCTTCAAAATAGCGTTTTTTGTATTTCTTAACAGTGTTTGATTTTTTTCCAGTCTGGGGGGCTCTTGACAAACTTTTTGTTTGCCAAATACGTCATGCGAATCAAATGTTGTTAGCAATTCCATTTTCAGGTTACCTATGGATCTTGGGACCCTGGGACCCCTCCAAGGAAGGGTGGAATGACAGAGCATATCCCCATTTAGATGGTACTCACTTTAGGGTCATTCTAAGAAAGGGATTAGAGTTTAAATGTTTTTTTTTATGAATAAAGAGGGGTCCCCGTTGGGATCCCTATAAAATCCACCTCGTTGCCTGTGTCCAGTTAATAAGGTAAGAACTCAGGATGTAGCCCATCTCCTGTCATCAGCAATTTTATTTTACAGGTGCAGTGCCCCACCCTATTCTGCTGGCCTTGGTGCGAGGGTGGTGATTCCCATGGGGACTGTCGCTGATCTGGTGTGAGGAAGGAGCACACCCTTGCCTGGACCAGGGTTGAAAAACTGGGCTTCAGTCCATCTTTCCTCTGCATCCACCTCACTCTTACTCTTGCTGCCACTGTTCTCACACTGTGATATTCCCTTTGCATCTCCTTTTCGCCTGACTGCCTTTTCTTGCTACACTCCTCATCCCGCCTTACTTGCCTTTCAATACACTACCATCATTATTCTCTGTCTGATAGGCAGCACGCAATTCTGAACTCTTTCATCAACGGGCAGATGTGGCTGACTGAAGCAGTTGACCACGGCTCAGGAGTTTGTCCCTTCTCACTTTCCATGAAGGCAGGAGTAGGCGGCCTGTCAGGTGGAGGTGTAGTGGAGTGAGAACAACATGTCAGGTATGTGTGAGCGAACGGGCCAAGTAGCAGTGACAGGGAAAGGAGTATGCAACAAGGGACAGCAGAAGAACCATGGAGAGCGTGATGCAGTGAAAATAAGCAACCAACGTCTTCAAAATGCAGCTTTCTACTGTTGAATCCACCCCAGCATTGAAGGGAGATCATTGGCTGGCTCCACTGCACCATGTTCCAAAGGCATACATGTCCGCAATCAGCCTGAATAGCTTTTCTTAAAATGGCATTGCTGGTGTGAGGGGGAAAAAGAACATGAGTGTGTTATTATGTGGGCATACTGCATGTATAGACGCAGTCAACATGGGGATGTTTGGCAAACAGTGGCATTACTGGCATTATGATCAAAGAGAACATGAGAGTGTAAGTACATGGTATTATCTGGCATATATTAGTGCAGCCAGCATGGATATTCTTTTGAAGAGTGGTAATAATGGCATTATGATCAAAGAGAACATGAGAGTGTAAGTACATGGTATTATCTGGCATATATTAGTGCAGCCAGCATGGATATTCTTTTGAAGAGTGGTAATAATGGCATTATGATCAAGAGAACATGAGAGTGTAAGTACATGGTATTATCTAGCATATATTAGTGCAGCCAGCATGGATATTCTTTTGAAGAGTGGTAATAATGGCATTATTAGCAAAGCGAACATGAGAGTGTAATTACATGGTATTTCTGGCATATATTAGTGCAACCAGCATGGATATTCTTTTGAAGAGTGGTAATAATGGCATTATGGTCAAGAGAACATGAGAGTGTAGGTACATGGTATTATCTAGCATATGTTAGTGCAGCCAGCATGGATATTCTTTTGAAGAGTGGTAATAATGGCATTATGAGCAAAGCGCACATGAGAGTGTAATTACATGGTATTTCTGACATACATTAGTGCAGCCAGCATGGATATTCTTTTGAAGAGTGGTAATAATGGCATTATGATCAAGAGAGCATGAGAGTGTAAGTACATGGTATTATCTAGCATATATTAGTGCAGCCAGCATGGATATTCTTTTGAAGAGTGGTAATAATGGCATTATGATCAAGAGAACATGAGAGTGTAAGTACATGGTATTATCTAGCATATATTAGTGCAGCCAGCATGGATATTCTTTTGAAGAGTGGTAATAATGGCATTATGAGCAAAGCGAACATGAGAGTGTAATTACATGGTATTTCTGACATACATTAGTGCAGCCAGCATGGATATTCTTTTGAAGAGTGGTAATAATGGCATTATGATCAAGAGAACATGAGAGTGTAAGTACATGGTATTATCTAGCATATATTAGTGCAGCCAGCATGGATATTCTTTTGAAGAGTGGTAATAATGGCATTATGAGCAAAGCGAACATGAGAGTGTAATTACATGGTATTTCTGACATACATTAGTGCAGCCAGCATGGATATTCTTTTGAAGAGTGGTAATAATGGCATTATGATCAAGAGAACATGAGAGTGTAAGTACATGGTATTATCTAGCATATATTAGTGTAGCCAGCATGGATATTCTTTTGAAGAGTGGTAATAATGGCATTATTAGCAAAGCGAACATGAGAGTGTAATTACATGGTATTTCTGGCATATATTAGTGCAGCCAGCATGGATATTCTTTTGAAGAGTGGTAATAATGGCATTATGATCAAGAGAACATGAGAGTGTAAGTACATGGTATTATCTCGCATATATTAGTGCAGCCAGCATGGATATTCTTTTGAAGAGTGGTAATAATGGCATTATGAGCAAAGCGAACATGAGAGTGTAATTACATGGTATTTCTGACATACATTAGTGCAGCCAGCATGGATATTCTTTTGAAGAGTGGTAATAATGGCATTATGAGCACAGCAAACGTTTGTGTTCTTATGTGTGGATACTAGAATGTAGGGACGCAGCCAGCATAGACATGTTTTCATAACATTGTATTAATGGCTGTAAGGCCCAATGGACGAGGAGCTTCTAATTACCTGAGACTACTGCCGTATTTTGACAGCACACCAGCATGGAGCTGCATTTAGATTAGATTAGACTTAGATTTATAGAAAGGGATGGGCACCACCAATATAAGTAACATATAAAAAAAAATACAGTATCACATTTCAAGGATCACAACAGGAAATGCACATGACACCAAAGGCAGTACAAAACCGGAAACCAAAGCATGGTGCAAAGAGGTTACTGCAATTTCAATTTGCGTAGCAATAAAAACATTGAACATTAAAGAAATGTTAATGAACAATCAAGTTGAGTGGCCATATTTTTCATATGCCATCAGATTGCCGAGGAAATCCGATTGAAGAACACCAATGCATTTTGGACTGACTCTGTCATCAGGACATAATCTGAAAAAAAAGACAATAAAAAAAGAGCAACAATGAAGATAGATGAGCTTAGTTGCAAAGTGTTAATATCAGACAGCGATTATTGAGTTAAAAGACACTTTACAATACCTGTGTTCCTGAGTAAGACAATCGCCATCTCTGAAACCAATATGTAACCTGTATCAAGATCTGTTGTTGTGGGGACTCACCCTGTGACCCTGAATTAAGCCTTCTTAAGCTCACAGCACCTCGATGCCTCAGGGCTGCAGGGCGATCTACAAATGTAAAAATACATAAAAATTTAAAAAAAGAAAGAAAACTAATCAAAGGGATGTTTTGATACTAAGGGGCTGATTCATGGAATTTGTGCGCCGAAAAACGGGGATTTGTGCGCCATTTGTTAAACAGGGATTTGCGGGCAGAATGGCGCACACATCCCCGTTTTTAGGCGCACAAATTCCATGCATCAGCCCCTAAATGTACTCGTCACCACAAGATACACATAACCATTCTAGAGCTGAGCTGAACTCACAGGGCTGACACATGTGTGAAATCAATTCGACATGGCTTGGTTAATTATGAAAGATTCTAGCCACCATACCTGAAACTCAGGTATGGCTTATATTTAAAGTTATGTGGTTTTGGACAAAGCGGGGGCAGGCGGGGTGGTTTGCACATCATAAATGCTGCCCCTGCATTGCAATGACTTGGCTGTCATTGCATCTCTCAGAGGACACCTCTAACCCCTGAACCACTGTGCCACTAGAGAGCAGGACCTGCAACTCAGTATACTGCCACAGCAGGGCACAGGTGTGCACTTTGCTTCTGGCATCGAGCTTATGAAAGGCAGATCTGATTAGCAGATTACCCTTTCTGAGATGGAATTTATCGCATCATTTTATTAATGAATAACACTTTATCAAAAGGCCAGAGCTTCTACACCCTTCCCAGATGGCAATCCTTAACACGCATGTCTTGAAACATTTAATTATTTATTGTTAAACTGATGTCAGGAGCACATATGCTGTGAATTCTGCAAGAAAGCAGCAGTATCCAGAAAGCTAATTAAACACTGCCAGCAGATACGGAAACACAACTTCAACTATCGCCCCATGTCCCCACCTGCTGCTACACCTCGGCCTCTACTTGCTTATTACTAATTACCACATTTTAAGTGCAGTGCTAAATGCACTGGAAAGTGCACGTCACCTTGTGCCCATTTTAGGTTCAACTCAGAACGTGTACACAGAGTGTTGTAACCACATGCAAAGTCTGTGAAGTATGGAACAACTGCAGTGCTTTCCAGCATACAATCCACCTTCTGAATGCACCCATTTTGAGGCATGGGGAAAATGGCTAAGAATCAATTGATATAGGGAGAAAAGTATTGGACAGAGAGCATTAAATTGCATTCAAGGGCCAGGGGAGGACCCAGGACAGCCTAAGAGGACCACCAACATCACCACAAAAACGTCACCAATTGGCATGCTGATCCCCTGCATCTTCCTTTGCAGAATCCCAGACTGCAGCTCCACCAGTCGATTTCCCCTTTTGCCCCCCAGCCCACCCTAAGCCTGGCTGTACGATCTTGGCCCTGGAGGCATCAACTGTAGGTTTTGGTGATTGCATGCTAATACCATGTTCCTGTGGCCAAACCCTGCGGCTTGCTCCTTGCCCGTCCACCTGCCCTTCATTGACACGCAACAACTGGCAATCACCAGGAGAATGGTAATTTCGTGAAAGACACCATTCTCTAACAGAGGGTCCAAGGTCCTGGTGGAAGGGGTAGTGAGCAAAGCCCACTGTCTCTTAGGGACTGTGTGCCAGAAAGCCGGAAAACAGCAGCTCCAAAAGTTGTGGCTCACAACCAGAGCCAATGTTAATGATAACAACCCACCTACACATCACACATGGGCTACAAATGCATTGCCAGAAATTGAGGTGGCACGTGCCAGAGTTGGTTGGACAAGACCCCAATGAGTGTCTCACCGCAAGAGATGACTTCCCACCACCACCCATCGAGCTGTGGGTGTGGGAGGAGCTAGTGCTCACCGTCATTGACATGTCTGGCACTGAGCGCATTTGAGGCACAGAGACTAGAGCTGCAGGTGAGTACACAACATGAAACACACAATACATCAGGTTTTATACAGTACTATGGAAGTGGCATGTCACTCAGAACACTCAGTAAGGCGGCTCCAGAAAGGGAAATGCAGCCTTGGCCAAGCCATGGACATGCTGGGTGAATTACCCCACATGAGAGTGGTCTTCTTTAAGCACACTGCCAGCCATGTATGCTTCGCTTGGTGTGCATGGTTATATTAGGCGTTCTTGATGGATCTGTGTTTTTATGGTCATATGTGATTGTGTTGAAGTACATAGATGTGTACCATCACCTCCATGTGCTATCACCGAGATGTGTGGTAGGATTGATATGAAAGTGATGATGGAAAGAAAGACAAAATGGAGGAGGCACCCCGATAACTCGGCCATGGTCCTCCTCCTGCCTCCTCCCTGGGTGAGGGAGAGGGATAAGGTGAAGCACGCCAAAGTGTTGGGAAAGCCCACAAAGGGCAACAAAGAAGGGGGGTCAGGCCGAGCGCCATATATCAGCGGCAGGCGCCCTGCTGCAGGAAGCATGCAACCTTAACACCGGCTTTTAAGCTTGAATGACTAAGAGCGCTCTGAACAAGAGTACTGACGGGTGAAGGAATGGGTTTTATCCATTGTTTGTGTTTGTTGCGATTAGGGTTATCCATGGCCTCGGCACCGCATGTGCATTTATTGTAGAGGTTCCCTTGGAGTTTCTTGCGAGTATTTCGGAACACCTGCATGAGGAAGGAACTTAGGTTCGCCATGGCCGCTGCGCAGCATGTTTCTGTTTACAGCCCGCTTTCCTCACAGGTGATATCAAGAGCATTCGTGCTAAGAACCAGATCGTGGTCGCTCACCGTGCTAGATTACATGAAGGTTTGAACAATGACCACATCTGTGTTCCTGGCAAGTCGCCCAATCGCTCTTAAGATTTGATATGTTAGTTATAACGCATCTCTGCACAAGTGTTCCAAGGCGCATTGCAAGTGTGGTAATGAGTAGGGTTGAAGCAAGCATGTAACAACACTGCTGGAACCCCGGGTCGGCGATTAGGAACCTCTGGGGTAATTAATGCTGGGCATGGGACAAGAGTGAGCTGGATATCCGTGCTAGGGTTAGGTTATGGAGGGTTTAAGCGGGCTGCTAGGTTATTATCCCGCACTTTTTTGTGTTATGGCAGCGTGATGCCCCTGAAGGTCACAAGGCGGCAGACTCCAGTTTTTCGATGTGGCCCTCTGCTAGGTGGCAGCTGGGTCTTTCTTGCCGCAAAAGGATGGGTAGACGAGGGCTAGGGTGCTACAATCTCGGGATTGGCTGAAATGTACGACGGGGATGCCTGTCGGAAATGGCTTAGAAGATGCGTTGGGATGCAGAGGCAGCCAATAGGGGATGTTTACATTAAGGCATTTGCTCGAAATGGGTGTGTTGCCAAAGTCAGTTGTTAAAGGAAGGTGTTTTAGCGTTCGGGAAGTAATGGGGTAGCTGCTCAAAGCTGAGTCTCTATGAGGGTTGATGAGGGTACGTACGAGGTATTGCTCATACACCATAACAGGAAAAGGTTTGCCTTGAAATGAGTGGTAAATGAGGACTAAGGTGCTTCCATCAGGCGGTTATACTGCTTTAGAATTCCCTGGGAAATGTGTTTTACGTTAAAGGGTTGGCACAAATTTTGCCTTTTTTCAGCTCACCCGTCGTGAGAGGCCAGAGGGTTTGTTAAACATTTATAAAGGCAGAATTATTACAGATGTTAAGGGGCTACCTTCAAGTAACTCACAGGGGGTTGCACCTGCTGTAGACCCCAGATTAGGTAGGGGGCAGCTAAGCAACAGCTGACGCTGCTAGGGGTCAGCTGTTTCATTACGGGGACGGAAGTGGTCAGTAGGAGATTAAAACATAGTTTGAGGATATTGTTGTGTAAGAGCTTCATGGCTCGGGGATGTTGTTGAGGAGTACATTTGGGTGAAGTACTCCAGTTCACACTACGGAATTGGAGGGGCGCTGAAGCACACAGGATTCTGGGAAACGTTAATTCTCTAAGGCCAGATTTTAATGCAGTGGGGAAATATCTCAACTTACTATTGATTGTGCGCTGGGGTTGGTTAAATTGGAACAATATGACGCCATGGGTATAAAACATAAGGTTGGGTAAGTTTCAAGCCATGGGGATTGATTTGGGAGAAAAGGAACAGGAGTAGAAAAAATGTCATCAGGCTGTGTGGGTTAGGAAGCATTGGCGGTGCCAGAAAAATGGACGAGGAAGGCTAGGGGAGCTTTGGCCTATGTAAGGAGTAGAAGAGAGGAAGGAGGTCTATTTAATAGAGGATGGCCCAGTTCCACAAGGGCAGGCAATCCACAGAGGATTTGGGTGGGGGGAGAGTGGGCCTACATGACCAGTAAAAATGCAAGTGGGGAGCGTCTCTTTGAAAGCCCAACAGCGAGGGGGCTTTACTAAAGGAATTAAAAGGTCTAGGGCACGCTCAGTGTTGTTTGGACACACTATCTAGATGTAGAATTCAAGACAGTGAAACTTTTCGGGTGACTCAATATCGCCTGACCATAATATCTAGATGCAGAGTTCAACACAGTAAAGCTTTTAGGGTGTACTCAATATCGCTTGACCACAATATCAAGATGCAGACTACAGCACAGCAAAACTTCAGAGTTCTGTTCCCCTTAGCCACTTTCTTGCAGAATGATTCATCAATATTCCTCTTCCAATATTTATAATCAATTCTGTGTGCATGCTATTTTATAATCTCACTCTCCAACTGCGCCATCCCCCAGGTCTCTATCCTCTTGCCGTGGCTCTTTAACATCTATCTTGCCATCTAGCCCATCTGATCTCATCCTTCTATCCTCACATCCAGTGTTATGCAGATGACAGGAAGCTCTCCTTCAAACTTCCCCCTACTTCTTCCTCTACTTCCAGTCTCAGCTTTGACTGTCTGACTGCTATTCAGGCACGGTGTGCTGCTAATGATCCCTGCCTTAATGCCAGTAAGACGGAGATCATTCTCATTGAACTATTGATCTATGGGCCCCCTGCCCTCACCCTGTTATGTGTCGGAAAACCTCAGTGTCATCTTTGACTCCTCAGTCTGTTTCTCTCCTCACATTTGCAGACCTTGCCAAGAAGGCCCACTGTCAGCTGCACCTCCTCAGAGGCATTCTTCCATCACTCACCTTTGCCCAGAAACTCAATGGTCCTCATTACAAGGAGGGCGGTAAGGTGCCAGAGCCGTTATCCCCTTACCGCCCTATTAAGAGGTCTTACCAGATGTCCTTAGCGGGTCCTGCGAGCGGCCCAGCATGCTAACAATGGGCCCTTCATTAACAGGCCTGTTGTTAGCATGCTCCCCATTCTCATTGAGCCCTGTGGGGGCTCAAATGGGAATTGGGATGTACCGGGTCTGGGTTCCCCGAATGGGGAAATACCGGGCCCTCCAAGATTGGAATGGCCCAGTATTTCCCCATTCAGGGAACCCGGACCCGAGTTTGGGGATAGCCTGGCTACCTCCAAACTCGCAATGAGGCCCAATGTCTCCAGAGCACTGGTCCTCTCTAGGCTGCACTACTGCAACAGCCTCTTCTTAAATATTCCTTTCTCCTTCTGTTGCCCCCTTCAAATAATCCAGAATAGGACTGTGAGACTTATCTTTGGCCTCAAACCAAGGGACCACATCCGTCCAGCCCTACAATCTCTTCACTGGCTCCCATTTGCTGGCAAGATCAAGTTCAAGACTCTCTGCATCATCCACAAGGCTTTATTGGACTGTGACCCTGTGACATCCAACTCTCTTTTCTTAAATACCTCTGTGCTAGAGCCCTTCAGTCTTCTAGCTCAAACTCTCTGCAGATCAGACACTTTGCTAATCAGAGAGTGGAGGGTAGACCTCTATCCTCTGCCAGACCCCATCCCTGTAATGGTCTCCATGCCCCTCTCAGGCTTGAGCTCTTCAATACTCTCCTTTTCTCTTCTTCCTTCCCTCTCCCCCTCCCCTGTTAACACCCCACTGCCTTAGTGACTGGATGCCTGGTTGCCTCTGAGTTCTATGGGAATCCAGCCCCCCTGTCCAGCCCAACCCCCTCCTCGCACTTAGGATGTGGACCCTCTCTCCCTTCATCCCATGCAATCCCTCGCACATGACATCATGGCCTCCCCTCAGCTCTTGCCTAGCCCTTGTGGCATCTTTCCCCCTCCTCCACCACCTTCCGTTTTTTCTTCTCTTGCACTTTCTATCTTGAACTTACCCTCACACCCCTTCACTTCACTTCAAGCTGACCAGCACTCCCTCCTCCCTTGCACTTCCTGTTCTGCACTTGCACAATATGAATGTCATAAGGCCCAGTAAGACATTTTTTGTTGTTATCGTTCTTCCTTGTTCCGCATCCCCTTTTTGTGCCGTGTGATGCCTTGAAACACCATTTGTTGTATAAGCGCCTTACAGATGCACAAGAAAAAAAGAAAAAAGATTCAGGAAGTGGATGTGTGAGATTAATAAAAGTCAATATCATCAGATTCTGTAGATCAGTGCACACTATCACATTTGTAAAAGGTTGTGGTGTGCTAAATATTTCCAGAGATAATTATTTTTCCCAATTATCTCCAACTTTTCCTATCACGCCATCGGCAAATTATATATGTGATGGAAGCTATACTTTTGTAGCTATAAACTGCCATTTGTTTTAAGTTGATAGGCATTTCCTTAATAAAGTGATGATTTTGCAAAGAATTGATTTGTTTATGCCTTACTGGACATGTTATACTCACCTGAAGGAAGCAAGGCCCTTAAATCGTGATTTCGGTCTTAATGCTGCATTGCTAATGTGGGGGCCACACACCTACACACACCTGCTAGCTAAATAGAGGGACCTGTTCAGGCATGTTCCATGTCAAGTTAAATAATATGAAGTGTGTTTCAAAGTGAAATACGTGCATGGTAGAACAAAATGCTGCTTTTTCTACCTCACATTTCACATCATTTTGGTGAAACAATATAAATGGCAAAGTACAGCCATTGAATGGGAAAGAACACATTTAAAATGACACATGGCTTCCACATATAGGAATATCCTGACAAACGGGTTCTTTTTAAGCTTCAAGGCTGCGAAAATAAGTGTTCTGGGAACTAGGAAGAGTTCTTTTTGTTGATAACCATATGCGTGTGCCTCAGTATTTTTCTAATTGTGATAAAAGTACTTACTTGGTCTGTCTGCCCGTCCATAGCACCAACCGGCCATTCTCTATATTGAACTTGTGGGCCTTGGAAATGGTCGCTGTCTTTTGAAATTCACTTGAAAGAATTTCCTCCGGGACACACACATTTATTTACACCCTGCATTTTCCAGGTACATGCATGGCAGAGCACTAGATGCACATAGACATATACTTTTGTGAATGGCGACTTTCTCAGTCTTTTCAGAAAGTCATTTCTGTTGTCAATTTTTTAAAGCCATTGGGCCTCATTCCGAGGCTAGCGCAAAGGGATAACGGGCACCGGTAAGGACACCGGTGCTGGTAATCCCTTTGCGCCCTATTCCGATGTCCCTTTGCGCCGGTACCGTTATTTGCACCTTCCCCATTCCCATTGAGCCCTGGGGAATGGTATTTTCAATGGGGATTTACCCGTCCCGCAAAGGTCAGACTAGACCGGTAAGTCCCCATTGAACGAGGGCAGACTCGGTACCGGTATTGGAGGTAGTCATGGCGCTAATACTCGGAATGAGGTCCATTACCTTTTAGTTCCAAAGTTCCTTACAGGGTTGACAAGTGCCACATGTCTACCGTCTACTGTACCTACCCGATAAAATCCAGATTCCATGACATTCCTGGATTACATTCTCTGGCAATGCTTGTCAGATTTTTTATTTAATTTCAGTAACATGCTAGGTGAAAGGAAGGATGTTATGTTATGTTACCTTGCATTTGTATAGCGCCTCCTTTCATAAGTTACAGTTTTGAAGGGCTTTGCCTGTCATAGAAGCAAAGGAGGAGCATGATAGAATATGCAGTAGTGGTAGGGAGGAGCAAGATACCCGGGATGAGGGCAGACGACAGATAAGATGCTCAGGAAGGTAAAGAAGGAAATGTTGGAGGAGCTATGTGTACAATCGGACTGAATTTATCATGGTACTTAACTGTATTTTATGGGGTTCAGCGCCAAAAGGACATATACCTAGAGAGAGATCTTGCTGCACCAGGTAGTATGTGTGGAAATTACTCACTTCTCTGTGCGCCTGGGCATGTCTGAAAAAATACAAATGACAAAGCCCATCTACATGCTTCCCTAGGCTACCAACAACATTTGAGAATGTCTGTATGTCAGAAACCCACATTTCCAAGTTTGGAAAAGCTCCCTGAAAAGTGAGCAAAACAACCTATATTTTTCTCAGTTATGTCATGGTGACCAGAGATCAGTACTTCTGAGCAAAGTGCTTAAGCACACAAAGGCTGTCTTTGGATCAGCAGTGGTCAGGGTTTTGAGACTTCCACACTGTCGTGGTGAGCCAAGGCATGTTCAAACCATGCCCAAGAAAGCTCTCAGGGAAAAGCCTGTCTACTAACTCTCCTTCTCCCCTAAATCCCACTGAACGGACACAAATTGTCAAGTTCTATAGATGGGGAAGATGGAAGGAAATATGGGCACATTTTAACCGAGGGTGGGTGTGATGAATCAGCGATAATTCCACCAGAAAACCTGGTCTAGGACCCTTCTCATGTGTCCAGGGAAAGGCAAACGCTAGTTGGTTACTATCGAGGGTTCATCTCAAATTACTCTTCTATCACCTCTATTCTTACTGACAAACTTAGGAATGCAGAACCCCAAAAACTTAAATAACATCTAGATGACCAAGTATATTTTGACAAAGGAAAACATATTTTATGTCGTGAACCCATTTTGAAGGTGGCAGACTTCAATAGACCCTTTATCCTTCTGCCCGATGCCCCCCATACTGGTCTTGAAGCTGTATTGTCGCAGATGCATGATGGTATACAACATCCTATTCTTCACATTAGTCGAAAACTATTTCCCAGAGAAACAAATTATGCTATTCTGGAAGTGGAAGCCCTTGCCATCAAATGGGCTTTAGCTTACCTGAAATACTATCTGATGGGTCGAAGGTTTCAACTATTCACTAACCATGCACCCCTAAAATGGTTGAGTCTGAGGAAGTATACCAATGCTAGAGTTATGCACTGGTTTTTAGATTTCCAGCCCTATTGTTTTTCAGTAGAACATCATAAAGGAAAAGAACAAGGTAATGTTGATGTCCTTTCACGAATCCCATTAAAGGCTGTGAAAACAAGTGACACAGCCCTAGGGGAAGGGTATGTGATGAATCAGAGATGATATCCCAGAAAACCTGGCCTGGGTCCTTTCCCATGTGGCCAAGGAAAAGCAAACCCTTCATGATCCTGACCCTGGGGGTGATGTCCCGCTGGAGGATCACATGAGGGGGGTTATCAGGACTGGAGGAATGGAAAAACCCCTTGACTAACTTTCCCTGAGACCCTAAAATATTAATGGCCTATTGTAAAGTTGTAACTGTAGAGGAAAAAGGTAATTTGGACATTGAGAACTTCGAGTCGCACAATGCCCTAAGTACTGTGACAAGGAAGAGGAATTTGGATGCACTATACTGCACGGTGCTATCTAGTGTTTGTAATGACCCACACTTGAGAGGGACTGGTGAGTATAAAGGCCCCCCTCAGGTACAGGCCAGAAGGAGATGCAGTAATTGTCGAGACTCAACATTCCAGTGGCAGCAGAAGTTGAATGGAAGCTGAAATGCCGGAGCCACTGCTGTTTGTGAAGTGGATACCAGCTTCGTGAGGGTCACTATCATTAAGGATGCTGTATGCAGAGGTTGCACAGCGGGCAGCATTATTCCAGAAAGCCTAGGATAACAAGAGTGGCAGGAGAGCTGCCCTACTGTTAGAAAACGTTCAGGAGGAGAGGAGCATAACCTGTGTTGCATGTGGCATAAACAGCACCAATGTGTTTCATGTCCTTCCAGAAGAAGTATTCATTGCTGATGTTGTTGAGAGTGAAAAGACTTTGCTAAATTGTTTGAAGTGAACTTTACCACAGAAGTACTTGTGGTACTGTTATGAGCTTTTAGTACTGGCAGGCAGATATACCAGGGAAAGGGACTTTGTAGTAGTACCGCCCTATCGCCATTACCCCTTTCCTGTGCAAATTCTTGGAGAAGCTGGCCATCTTCCAGCTTATCCACCACACTGAATCTATTGGTTGACTAAACGACCACCATTCTGGCTTCAGAGCTGCCAGAGGCACGGAAACTGCACTCCTGAACCACCGTAAAGACTTGCTTTCTAATCTCGATTCCAACTTTCCTTCCATTCTCATCCTTCTTGACCTGCTTGGCCTTTCAACAGTCAATCATTCCACCCTTCTATATCGGCTATGTGACATCACAGACCTGGCAATGCAATGGACTGTTTGACCTCCTTCCTCTATGACCGACCATCCCAGGTTCAACTGCGCCCTATTCTCTCCTCCATCACACTCTCCACCTGTGGTGTCCCTCAGGGCTCTAGACTCTTGCCGTGGCTCTTCACAATCTACCTTGCCCTTCTGTCCCATTTGATCTCCGCCTTCTTTCCTAATTTCCAGTGTTATGCAAATGACACGCAGCTCTCCTTCAAGCTTCCTTCCACTGCCTCCTCTTCTTCCTCTCTCATTCCTGACTGTATGCCTGCTATTCAGGGATGGTGCACTGCTAACTAATGCTTTGTCTTGTTGAGCCTTGAAACACCTTGTGATGTATAGGGGCATCATAAATAAAAAATAAATAAAATACAAAATATATAAATAGCATACCTGGCATTTTAGTGGACTAGGAAGAATTTGTTGAAGTACTGCGTTGTGGTAAAAGACTATGAAGAAGAAGAAGTGGCAAGACCATTACAATATCTTGCAAATTATTGTAAAATCATCCTGACAAAACATTGATGTTGCTAAAGATGAACTGTGGAAGTGTTTTTTTTCCTACGTAGTTGTGTTGAACTCTTTGCTACAGTTGGAGAGACAAAGGGCTTGATTCATGGAACGTTTTCCTATGGGATTGTGCCATTTAAAATACTTCCATAAATCAGGCCCAAAGAGTTTTTTTTTTCTTTTGAATTGTTGGAAAGTCCAAATGAAAGACCTTTGGAACAACAGTAACCTTATTACCAGAATTATGTTGTACAACCGAACTGTCCTAATTTTGAACTGTTGATACATATTCCTGCTTTGAATCTGGGCAAGGGAACATTACCCAGGTTACAAGGAGAACGAATTGAGTTTATGTTGGATATAGCTGTGATTTACATTATAATTGAACTGCAGCATATTCCCTTGATATGGTTGTTGTTTGTATGTGAGGGACAGATTTCTTTTGTTAGAGTGTTTCCTTTCATTTATTTTGACGGACAGAGACATCTACTTCAGGGTAGGGATAGTGAGGCGTTTGTCAAACCTATTTAAGTTAATAAAATGGCATTGTATGAAAAACCTTTACAAAGTTGTCTGCCTCACATTTCTGACCCCTCACAGTCGGATTTTGACCACAGCTTCCCTGATAGCTCAAGCCCTAGTCTGGGCTTCCTGGAGGTTCCTGGGTCCTTCTAAGACCTTTATGCAAATGGTTATTGGGATGTGTGAGGAACTTAACATTTTATTCTGAGGCTGGGCGCTTATTGGATTCAATTTACATAATCTAGCCCTTGACTAGCCTTTTCACCCTCGGATGCAGTTACTGTGCCTTGTTAATATTTATTTATTTATTTATTTATTTAATTTATTTATATGTACAGGGAAGAACAATGCCCTTTGATCACAAAAGAACATACAATAGATAAGAAATAAGATTTGATGGGGAGCAGTGAGCTTTTTACAATGGGGTGAGTTTGAGTAACATTCTAACCAGGGCGAGGGGGGAGTAAATGAATGGAAAGCTTCCTGTGAATGTTAGGTAAAACAGGGGTGTGGTGTCTAGTTTACAAATTAGATTTCCATGTCTACCTTCTGTATCTGTTTTTTTTAATTATTTGCATATTTAAATGTTTAAGGGGTTTCTACTTGATGCCTTATATTTGCCTTAAAGTGCTTGAATATTAGTAATTGAAAGCAAACACCATGCCACTATTTCTTGAATTATAGCCAGGGAAATATTTGTTTTGGTTCAAAATTGCATCATTGTTCCCAGAGTAATGGCTGTTAAACTCACCTCCTATGATTACTAATTCATGCAGCTTGTTGACATGCCTTTCTGTTAACACATCTGATTTACATGTCATGATCTTGTCAGTTTCCTTTCCTCTCTGAGGAAACGGGGAATTATCATAGTATTATTAGAGCATAACAGGAGCAGAGGTTTTGGAACTGGAACAGGGCTGACATAGGCATCATACAAGGTAGGGAGAGTGTTGTGCCATTAAGTACGTGGGGTCATAGGACATACACGATTTACTTCAAAGGGGAAATGTGGAACCATCCACGATTTCCTATGCATGTTTTGGACAAAGTGATACCCCATTGCACTCACATATGGGAAGCCGCTCAGGTCAAAATTACACCTTTATGAATGTGACATATTGAAATAAATACAACATGCATTGAAATGAGTAAGGCATGCCTCGAGATGACTATAACATGTATTGAGATGACAATAACATGCATTGAAATGAGTATGACATGCATTGAAATGAGTATGGCATACATTGAAATTCAACGAATAAGACATGCATTAAAATGAACATGACACCCATTGAAATGAATTTGACACACATCGAAGTGATTACGACATGCAATGGAATGCATATAACACCCATTAAAATGAATATGACACACATTGAAATTAACATGACACACATTTAAGTGAATAGCTTCCCATACTCAAGGGGTTACGTAGAGAGGGGGCAACAGGATGTGGAGGCACATCTTTGTACTTGAGTACATGCTCTGAACTTGATGCCATCAGATCTTGATCTGCCTGCTTTTAGAGTAAAATGACTCACACTGGCTCGTCAATGTACAGGAAGCCTGAAGAGGCCGCCCGCTTCACACATGCCACGAGCGCCATGTCTCATCCAGGGCCTCCCGAAGCTGGCCCACCAAGACTCAATTACCCCACAACAGCTCATGGTGCAGGAGGGGTGCCCAGTAGTGCCCACTCTTTACATTAGCAACAATTGAGTGCAGAGCCAATGGGAAATGTGAAGCGGGGGGGGGGGGAATTGGTTACATCATTTTATGCATGACCTGTGAAAGGATTTTCGAATTAGTGTGCCTCGCTGTGGGTGGTGGTGATTTTTATATCCGTATTTCTATTTTGGGTGGAGGTAAAATTTGATGGTATTGTTAGGGGGAATTTCACTTAACAAATCATACAATACTAACTGCATATTTAAGTCTAACACAATACTGACTGTGGTACATACCTAAAGACATAGTTTGGTGGTGAGTAAAAACAGACAGAATTTGAAATATCGCCACTTTTCTGCCTTTATCGCCAAATTTGTAATGAGGGCTTGGCTGAGGTGTGGACAGACCACACCCGAAATCTGTAAATGCCCACTCAGCAGCACTGTGTAGGCCTTTAAAGTTGTCACTGTGCAGTGTGCGGGGTCAGACGAAGAACACTGATTCAGATCTTCCATCTCACTTTTGAAGTTTATTAAAGGAAAGGTGAAAACTCCTAACTTTCCCTAGGCTGAGGGTGTTCCCTACCTAAAGAAAGAAAGTAAGGTGCTCATCAGTCGTCAGTGAGAGTCCAAATCAAGAACAGTCCACTGTCCAAACTAACCTATTCTAACCCTACCACTATTAGAACACCAAAATCCAAGGAGAAAGACTCCATTGCCCTGCCAGCTGGTTTTTCACCAAGTTCAGTTCAACAAAGTATTTTAGTAACTTATTGAATGTCGAAGTTCTGATACTCTGCTCTTCCAAGTATCAGCCTTCTTTTATCCCAGATGTGTTTTTCTCTTCTTTTTATACTTTCCTTGTCTTATTCTATTTATGTTTGTCTTTCTCTTCTCAACGGATCCGTCTAATCCTTTTTCTTTGTTCAGGTTTAGGGTTTTTCTCTTTAATTTTCTCTTTAAACAAGGTCCATTATTTATGATATGATATGATATGATATGGCATTTATAAAGCGCCTATACACAAGTGCTTCAAGGCAGGAGAATCTAGACCTGGACGAGTTTGAACATTCCAGTCTTGATTCTTTTGTCCTTCTTTCAGTCTGAATATTATATTTTGACTGGGACGGATATGAAAGCTCCAGTAATGATTCTGACTTTATTTATTCTTGACACTTAATTTTGACTGAGACAAGTATGAGAGTTCGAATAATGGTTCTCACTCTCTTCCTATATTTTTAATAGTTTACCTTGACTGTGAAGAATATGAACTTTCCAGTAATGAATCTTGCTCCTTTCGTTTGCTCTTGTTACTTATCTTGACTGGGATGGTTGTGAATGTTCCAGTAACGATTCTCACTTTTTGGTTATTCTTCACAATTTACTTTGACTTCTCACTAAAAGTTGTGTTGTTTAGGACGCAGCGGTCCACCACAGCTTGTTTCTGGTGACCACCACTTATTCTTTTCTCAATGTCAGGACTCATCACCTTCACCTCCGTTGTCCGTGTGTCTCCTCCTCTCCGTCGCTGTGTGTCTGAAATTACACGTGGGCTTTCCGTCGGCATCGGATGTCGCGCGTCCTGCTTTTCTGCAGTGCACCTCAGCGAGCTGATTTGATATTTGCAGGGTTTCTCTCTCTCTCAATGTCTCTGCCTCCCATTTTTATTACTCTGCAATGAGGCTTCTCCAGCGCAACGTCAAAGTCCTTCATTTCTGTCTGCTTCATACTCTGCGTCTTTCCCATAGTTTTCTTCATTTCAGTACCACACAAGTTTTTCTTTATAGGCACAATTAAAGGATTTGAATGATAATACCAAATTCTAGTTTGTGCTTCATATGTTTCAGTGAATGTGGTTGAAGGTGGGTTAATGATATGTTGCTTAGGGAGTTCCTCATAAGAACGGGAGTCCTTGTCCGCAGAGGTGGAGTCTCTCCCGGTGAGATCTTAGTTGCCTCTACTGCTAGTTAGGGTATTTCTGAGGGAGCTCATCTCCCTATCCTCTCAGGGAAAGGCTACGCCCTGGGGGGAAGTGACAGAATCCTGCAATTCGTCACAACAGGCTGACCGGCAGGGGTCGCTCTCTGGCTCATATGCTCTTGTCAGGAATGCGCATGACAAATGAAAATGAAATGAAAGGACATGTGCTCTTGCTGTGGGCTTTGCAGTTTTTTACTGCCATTAAGGCAAAGCAAACATGAATGTGTTCTTTCGTGGGGATACTGGAATATATTGGCAGAGCCCGCGTGAGCAGGTTTTGTTGTAGTATCATGATTGGCATTGTGGGCAAAGCAAGCATGAGGCTGTTCTTGTGCGGGGATACTGGCATACATAGGTGCACCTGCATGGACATGTTTGGGCACAATCAGCATGAACACTGGCAGAGTACTGATATATAGAGGGGAAAGGCATTGTTAAAATGGATTGTCAAATATTCCTGTGCATTGTTGCCGACTTTGCATTTAATGTATATTTTATCATGCCTTACCTTACAAACTCAATTTTAAACCGTGTGGCTTTTTACTTGGCTTGTCACAGGCCGTCTACTGTAAAATGGACCATTTTAAACCTATTATTTAAAAAATGTTCTCTGGGGGAGAACTCCCCTGTCCCCCATTGATTGGTTCGTACTCCCTCGCTACGCTCAGACGCTCCGGTGCACAAACCCCGTTCCCTCAGCGGGCACCCATTGGGCGAGGGTCCAACAACATTAGCTGCAGGCCCCACTGGTCCGACAGTTCTGGCGACACCTCTCTGGCTTCGACCTAATTGCTCAGGCACTGCATGTAAGAATTACAACCAAACATGTGCGTGAACATCTCCTCATGCTGTGAAGCTGCCATGATGAAGATTGTCGGCATTACGGTATGTTTGCCGCCAGCGGCCATGTGCAAAGGCTGAAAACTGAGTGGCCGGTGACATCACTGAAATAGCAAATGTGCGGGGTTGTGTGGATGAAATAACCGCAAAGGCAGGTGAGCAGCAAAAGGAGAGTAATACTCCTGGGGTGTTGCTAGGTCTGGAAAGGATCCGAGGCTACGCTAATGTCGGGACTGCCGGGATTCAGGTCTAGGGATCCTTTTGATTGTAGCCCCTGAGCTTCTATCCTTGGCTACAAACAAAAGACCCGGGGCTATAGCCCCCTTAGCCCTCCCGCCCCCAGCAACGCCTCTTTAATACTCTGTCACAGACTCACAGCATATTTTACGGGATTGTTCCATTATAAAACGCTTCTGTGAATCTGGCACCAGCATCAAAAATATAACAGCAAATTCCAGCTGAAGGCGCAATGTTTTAAACCTCAACAGTAAGATGTGTCAGTATGCATAAATTAGGAAAGCACGTAATTGGGGCACCCAATCGCATGTCTTTGTTCTTAATATACTGACTGACCAGCCAGGACGTGTTCTTCTACTGGCAGGGTGCCAGCAACCGGTGCCCGTTGTTTCCGCTCGGCTACAGGACTTTGCCCGTGGCTACTGCAGTCCTTGCTCCCAAATAGAAAAGTGATTTTGCACATTCCCATATGAAGCAGACAGCTTGTAACGCTCAGCCGGTTCCATCCGAGTTCCCCGTTAGCGATGCAGAAGTCCCTGCTCCTCTCCAGTTAATGTTCTGAGAGATGGCCTGTGCTGGCTGTCGGATAGCCCACATTGTTGTGTGGGCGGGCCGCCGTTGCGGCCAGGATGACGTCCCGGACGTGACGTCAAGGGAAGGGGAGGGGCGGGACCGGGGTTGCGGCAGTTGCCACCAAGTTATCATTAAAGAAGGTTCATAGCACCTCTGTCTCCCGCGTATCATTCCGCGCGCTGGTAGGCGCGCCTGGTAACCCCGCAGGCAACTGGCTAACAATGGCGACGAGCGGGCACGGGCCCTAGCAAGTCGTGCCGAGGCCTGCAGTCGAGCAGTGCAGTGCGACGGCGCACCTCGGACATGACCCCCAGCAGTGGATGCATTACCCCGTCTCCCGTGTGACACCACGCCCTGGCAAAAGCGCCTGGACGAGCGAAGACGGCGCCCGCACACGGAGGAGGCAGCGGTGAAACACAGAGCCCCCAGAAGGGACCCCGCAGCTCCCTGCCCACAACCCGTCGGCGGGAGTAGAACGCTCACTCCCCAGGGCGACGCGGCGCCCTGCAGGCAGCGGAAGAAAGGTGCCGAGAGCTCCTGTGGAACAGCGCCCACACAGGCAAGTCGCCCCACGTGCACAGAGGTAATCATAAACCTCGGGCGCCTGACGCCAGTATTGCACGCCCCACGTGCCTGTACAGAGGCAAGTCGCCCCACGTGTGAGGCGAATACAAACCTCGGGCGCCAGGCACAAAAGCCACACCCCGCACATGCCTGCACACAAGCAAGCAACCTCGTCCAGTCGTCATGTCGGACACGGCGAGCACCCCAGCCTCATCCTCGGGTGGGGCGGGAACGGCGGATCCAGCATCATCAGCCATAGATGCAGGTCAAGTGAAAAACCAACACGCGCAAAGCGAGGGAAGTGCATCCCAGGTCATGCAAATGCCAAACACGTTTGAAATTCGTGATACATCGAATCTAGGACCTCGATGGACCACATGGCTCCGGGACTTTAAGTTCTACACCGGTGCCATAGGGCTAACCGATGATACAAGACTGAAAAACACATTATTTATGGCCATGGGTCGAGCAGTAAGAGACATTGCAGGGGAATTACTAAATGTGGACACGGTTACATATGGGGAACTGCATGCCAAACTATCTGACTACTTTGCCCCGCACACCAACGTCGACTATGAACGACACATGTTTCACACGAACAGACAAGAAAAGGGTGAGTCAATAGACAATTTCGTAATGCGTCTTCGCATTAAACTAAAACATTGTGAATTCCATAAATACTCTAATCAGGAGGCTCTCAGGTCTCAAGTAATTGCAGGATGCCTCTTACAACCGTTTTGCAAGCAACTATTACAGAAACAAAGATCCCTGGAGGAAATACTAGCACTGGCGCGCATGGAAGCGGCCGTCGACTCCCAACTGGACAGTCTTGGAAAAGTATCCATACAACAGCTTACTGAAAACACTGAATCAGTCAACAAACTGTATGCACACCCCAACCAAGGAAACAAACGTCCCGAAGCCACATGCTTTAAATGCGGATATGAGTTCCCACACATAGGAGAATACCCCGCCATAGGACAAAAGTGTGCAGCATGTGGAGGAATGGATCACTATAGAGCCATGTGTAAGAACGCGCCGACATACACGCCCACCAAGCACCAAAATCAAGACTGGCGCTGATACAGTCGCCAGAGCCCACCCAGGTCTCTAGGGGACAGTGAAAGGAGACCCTCCAGAAAAGAGGACGGCGACTGTAAGAGCCGATACACGCGTGAGGACAGACGCTCGTCGGAAGACAAGAGACGCTCACACAGAAGACGATTTGTGAGGTACGTTGAAACTCGCTCACCCACCAGCAGCGACACTCCGTCCTCAGAAGAAGATCAAAGAAGGAAAGGATACGTGTGGGCCTTGAAAGACAACACTGCAGCCACCTAACACAGTCCAATACTAACGTTGCAGGTAAATGACACTCCATTAAAGTTCCTGATAGACACCGGCGCGACGGTCAACATCATCAGCGAACAAGCATACGAATCCCTGGCCAGGCAACCCAAAATCAGGAAAGCCACGGTAGAAATATATCCCTATGGCTCCACGACCCCTCTGCCGTGCCGAGGCATGATCACAGCATGGTGCACTCATAAGGAACACACAGCAAAAGTCCCTCTACACATTCTGAAAACGGAAGCTAACAGCTGATGCATACTAAGCTTCCATACCGCCGTAGACATGGGACTGGTGCACGTCCTGTACCAGCTGATGGCGCATAAATATTTCGCCAAACCGGACGCAATCGAACAATCATTCCCAAAACTCTTCACCGGGCTAGGCAAGCTAAGAAACAGAAAGGTCCATCTTCACATAAACCCTCATATCAAACCTGTTGCCCAGCACTATCGAGGGATCCCCTTCAACATTCAGAGGCAGGTGGAAGAAGAACTTGATAAACTCATCAAAATGAATGTCATTGAACCTGTGTCGGGTCCCACACCATGGGTATCCCCCATCGTCCCCGTCCCCAAGAAGTCACCGGATGGAGCCATACTTCTATGTGTAGACATGTGCTGGGCTAACACCGCCATTGAAAGAGAGAGGTACCAGGCACCCAGGATCACTGACATGATCCATCTCCTGCACGGTGCAAGGATCTTCTCGAAATTGGACCTCACGAAAGGTTATCACCAGATCGAGATAGCGCCTAAATCCCGCTACATCACCACATTTGTCACCCATCTTGGTCTGTTTCAGTACAAAAGACTCAGTTTTGGCATTGCCTGCGCCGCCGAAGTCTTCCAGGAGGAAATTCACAAGATTATCAGACACGTCCCGAACTGTTTGAACTATTCAGACGACGTCCAAGTCTACGGTAAGTCGCAGGAAGAACATGACATAGCTCTCCACAGGGTGTGCCAGGCTCTGGACGAAGCAGGTTTGACACTAAACAAATCAAAGTGTGAGTTCTCAAAAGATTCTCTGAGATTCTTCGGACACATTTTCTCGGACAAAGGAATGAGACCCGATCCGGAGAAAGTCGAGGCGCTCAACTCAGCCACACCCCCATCAACACCACGGACTTGAGGTCGTTTCTGGGCCTAGCGAGCTACTGCTCCAGATATCTAAAAGACTATGCCACTGTCAGCAACCCGCTGCACCTACTCACACGCAAGGACGCTCCGTTCATATGGTCGAAAGATTGTCAAGAGGCGTTTGAAGCCATACGGAAAGCCATATCGCAGGCTGAAGACATGGCGTACTTCGATGCCAGCCGCAACACCGAACTCATCGTGGATGCCAGTCCCGTGGGACTCGGCGCCATACTAACGCAGAAGGACCCCAAGGAACCACACAACACACACATAGTGGTATATGCCAGCAGAAGCCTGACGACCACAGAGCAGGCGTACTCTTAGGCGGAAAAGGAAAGCTTGGCAGTCGTCTGGGCTTGCGAATACTTCCATCTCTTTCTATTCGGCAAGGAATTTACCATCATCACAGACCACCAGGCACTACTCACCATATACGGAAGCCCGAAAGCCAGGATGCCACCGAGAATAGCCCGATGGGGTCTGCGTCTACAGGACTACAGATTCGCAATACAACACCGACCCGGGAAGGAGGAAAACCCTGCAGATTACCTCTCCCACCACCCAAAAACTACGACGGCGTCCCAGCCATCCATAGCAGACACGTACATAAACTACATCATACACCACCTACAACCGATGTCAGTAGGCTGGGCAGAACTATCAGCACAGTCAGAGGCAGACCCCGCACTCAGAATCGTGAGACACTGCCTACAAGAGGACAAAATGGCCCTCATGAGACAACAAGCGAGGGGAGAGTCAGAGACAACACGAGAGAGGTCAAGTGGCTTCACCAAGTCCGGGAGGAACTGACGGTAGTAGAGAACAACGTACTACTAAAGGGCTGCAAAGTCGTCATCCCGAGAACTCTCCGGGAGAGGATAGTACATGTGGCCCATGAAGGACATCGAGGTGTAGTTGCCACGAAACGCCTCCTTAGACAGAAAACCTGGTTTCCGCAGCTCGACCGTCTGGTAGAGACCATCGTAGGAAACCGCCACGTCTGCGCCCAAGTGGCACCGCCACCTCACCCGAACCCCCTACAGACATCACCATTGCCGAGCAAGGTGTGGGAAGAGCTAGCGGTAGACCTGTTTGGACCTCTAAGCAATGGGACTCACATCGTCGTACTCATGGACGAACACTCGAGATACCCGGATGCCCAGATAGTGGAAAGCATTGCGACATCGAGTGTCATCCCGGCACTTGACAGAATGCTCTCAGCATACGGCATCCCAATGATCATAAAGTCGGACAATGGTCCCACATTCATAAGCCATGACTTCCAGAAATTTGCAAAATACATGGGGTTTCAACACAGACGAATAACCCCCCGATGGCCCCAGGCCAACGGCATGGTCGAAAGGTTCATGGCCAGCATCAAGTGAACCCTACAAATCGCACACGTGCAAAACAAGCCCTTCGAGCAGGCTCTCAACCAGCTACTCGGGGAATACCGGCACACGCCACACAGTACGACAGGAATATGCCCAGCAGACCTGCTATTCCGGAGGCCGATTACCACGAGGCTACCGGAAGATCTAAGGCCGCAAGAACTGACGCCGCTGGAACAAGTGGCGAAAGATAACGACACCGCGAGGAAAGCAATGTCTAAGGAAGTCACAGACAGGAAAAGAAGAGCCCGCGAAAGCATAATGCAGCCAGGTGACGAAGTGTGGCTCAGACAACCAAAAGGCCGAAAGGAAGGAGCCACTTTCACGTCCACCCCTCTTCTCATAACCCAGAAGAAAGGCACTATGGTCACCGCACAAAGGAATGACAGTTCAGTAGTGACTAGAAACAGCTTGCACTTCAAACGCGTCACACCGGGCCCCGCAGGTCAATGGACGATGGACCGAGACAGCAAGGATGACCATCCACGAGAAGAAGCCTATCAAGGAGATGGGGAAGAGTCAGGAGGCGAAACAGGCTCACCGCCACCTGCCAAAGAACGACTAACCCCAAGCAGGTCGAGACATCCCCAGAGGAGCCGTATGAAGCCAACTCGACTCATCGAGGAGATGGGGTGAGGAAAGCTGTGGGACTTGCATGCTAAAAAGGGGGGAGATGTCGGGTAGCACACATCGTTGTGTGGGCGGGCCGCCGTTGCGGCCAGGACATTGACATACCGGACGTGACGTCAAGGGAAGGGGAAGGGCGGGACAAGGGTTGCGGCAGTTGCCGCCAAGTTATCATTAAAGAAGGTTCATAGCACCTCTGTCTCCCGCGTATCATTCCGCGTGCTGGTAGGCGCGCCTGGTAACCCCGCAGGCAGCGGGCTAACACTGGCAGTCTTGGAAGGAAGAGAGGGACAGAAGAAAGCTTCACATCTCGTCTCTGGGCACGGAACAAAGTGCATTTAAAGAACTTATTTATAGCCATCATGGCTATCATCCTCTTGCGAGAGTGAAGATAAAAGTTATATTTATTAAGATAAAGATGCATTTTTGTGCCCTTCCAACTACTAGACCACCTTGCAGTGCAGCCCCAGAGTCGGACAGGGGCCAAGAAATAGGCCCGGACACCCAAAAAAAGTGGCCCACCCCTCGCCTCAAAAAAGTGGCCCACCCCTCGCTTCACGGCCCTTGATCTCTGATGACATCACCGGAAGTGATGTAATTTGACCCCACCCCAAAGTGACATCCAGAGAGGCGATGAAACATGACCTTTCACCGCTTGACAAAACAGTAAGTGGCATCAAATAGCATTGTTCCTAAGTACACTACGAAAAATATGGTTATGATTTCTCTAATGTGATATACATTTCATACAAGAATGGATCACCATATGTATCATTAATATCTGTGTGTATATATCTATTTTGCCAAATTACTGTGAATGCAAGCAGATGTCCAAGGCCAAATGATATGTTAATTGTATAGCACTTACGCTTAAACTCTTTTTTTTTTTTATAGAACAAATATGCATACAATATCACCCAGCCTGTGTTGGTACTCACTTATCAACATAAGAAGGGTGAAAGGCTGAGATGGCATTGCTGTGATTGGAACCTGCACATCATACACACATTGCAGCAGCAAGCGCTCAACCCACTGAGCTATCATATCGGCTATAGTAAAATGAGGAATTATTCTGTAGTGGATACCATTTAACTGGTAACTGAGATTTAACAACAGACCAATTAAGTTAATCTGCAGTTCGGATGCAAAGTTGGCCGCATGACAAGCCTGCATGCATCTACTTTCAAGCTTCAGAGGTTGGCAAAATAGGGAAAGCAGAGCACTCACAGGACATTCCATACTCTAGGCACTCGTTACCTCATACATGCAAACAAACATCCTGAACAGCATGCCAGGGAGATGGGAAAGATAGACACATTACAACAAAACATTAATTGTGGCACAATGAAGTCAAAGGCCATTTGATGTGCTATGGTCAAATATTTCTACACTGTACAGAAGCTGTTAGGCACAAGGATTTTGCCAAGTGACCGAGGACACTGAGATGGAATGTCTTGTGATGATCGTAACAGAGACAACGGCAGAAAAAAAACATGCTATTACTGCAACTTGCGAAAGGCAAAATACATAGTCCGAAATGGATGCTTCTTCTACTCTAAAATTGGTAGTTTATCACTAATATCACTAATATATATTTATCACTAATACAACAGCACAGCAGCTCCAGGGGGCACCGTTCCCCTGGAGTGGCGGTGCAGTGACAGCCTCTTAACTTTGCATGCTGCAGCAGCATGTGAATGATGCATGCATCATAATGTATGATGCTAACATCATGCATGGAAATAATTCATCAAAGCAAGGTAACATGTTACCTTGCGTTAATGAATTATGCTGTTGCAGGTGTTATTTGTTTTTTCAAAAATAATTTATTTATGTTTTCAAAACTTTTTTGGGGAATTTTATTTTGTCAAAACTGACCCAGGTGTGGGCAGAAACCGGCCCCCACTCCCCAGGGACGATTTCGGCCGGGCCACAGGCCACAAGGCCGAGGGTCCAATCTGACCCTGTTCAGCCCCCATCGGTGTGGAGAGGGCAGGAGCCCCCCACCACAGACCAGGACGACCAGACCAGGACCAGCGGATCTACATCGCCAGCCCTACAAGCCCCTGCGACACGGCGGCGCTCTGCCCAACACAGGGTAAAAATCAGGAAATCTTGCCTCTGCCCCACCTGGGCACCATCCTGCAGCCCCTCCGGTTCAGATCCAAGCTTTCTGCAGCCCTCTTTTGCCCCAGGACCGCATGTGCTGACATTAGGAAAAAACAAAATGTCGGGCGCGATGCAGCCTGAAAGCGAGGCAGAGCGTCCTCACTCTTGCTAGGCAACATTTGCTTGCTTTGTTATTAAGCCCAAACATCCACAAGAAGGTGGAAGTGCCGGCAGGCCACCCCAAGGCTAGTATAAGGCCACTGCCATTTTTGCCCCTGTCCGCCACGGTGAGCGGCTCCTGTATATAACATTCTGTGCAAAAACTATCGATCTGCCTCTGTCGGATCCATCCACGCCTACTCGCAAGTTTGGACACACTGTAATATACATGACTACGGATGCCCCTTACCAATTCATAGTATGTTCACCTTCTCTATTGTAATGCATGATCTTGGTCCCCACTCTAAGCATTTCACTTTATGCATGTATTTCACATGTTGCTCCCTGCGCATCTCATGCCATAAATTGCACCAAACCCTCAGGTCACCACGGTATTAGCCCACCGTATCTTTAACTAACCTGCCCACTATGTCTGATAACCCCAACTGATGGTGCCTACTGTATTGTAGCCCATTGTGCCTATCTTGTAGCCCATTGTGCCTATCTTGTAGCCCAGTGTGCCTATTTTGCAGCCCATTGTGCCCATTTTGTAGACCATTGTGCCTATCTTGTAGCCCACTGTGCCTATTTTACAGGCCACTGTGCCTATTTTGCAGCCCTTGTGCCTATCTTGTAGCCCACTGTGCTTATTTTGTAGCCCACTGTGCCTATCTTGTAGCGCACTGTGCCCATTTTGTAGCCCACTGTGCCTATTTTACAGCCCATTGTGCCCTTTTTGTAGACCATTGTGCCTATTTTGTAGCCCATTTGCCTATTTTGTGGCCCATTGGGCCTATCTTGTAGCCCATTGTGCTTATTGTGAAGCCACTGTGCCTATCTTGTAGCCCACTGTGCCTATTTTACAGCTCATTGTGCCCTTTTTGTAGCCCATTGTGCCTATTCTGTAGCCCGTTTGCCTATTGTGTTGCCCATTGGGCTTATTTTGCAACCCACTGTGCCTATCTTGTAGCCCACTGTGCCCATTTTGCAGCCCACTGTGCCTATTTTGCAACCCATTATGCCTATCCTGTAGCCCACTGTGCCTATTTTGCAGCCCATTGTGCTTATCTTGTAGCCCACTGTGCTTATTTTGCAGTCCATTATGCCTATCCTGTAGCCCATTGTGCCTATTTTTTAGCCCATTGTGCCTATCTTGTAGCACACTGTGCCTATTTTGCAGTTCATTATGCCTATCCAGTTCATTATGCCTATCCTGTAGCCCACTGTGCCTATTTTTCAGCCCATTGTGCCTATCTTGTAGCCCACTGTGCCTATCTTGTAGCCCACTGTGCCCATTTTGCAGCCCACTGTGCCTATTTTGCAGCCCTTTATACCTATCCTGTAGCCCACTGAGCCTATTTTGCAGCCCATTGTGCTTATCTTGTAGCCCACTGTGCCTATTTGGCAGTCCATTATGCCTATCCTGTAACCCACTGTGCCTATTTTTTAGCCCATTGTGCCTATCTTGTAGCCCACTGTGCCTATTTTGCAGTCCATTTTGCCTATCATGTAGCCCACTGTGCCTATTTTGCAGCCCATTATGCCTATCCTGTAGCCCACTGTGCCTATTTTGCAGCCCATTGTGCCTATCTTGTAGCCCATTGTGCTTATTTTGTAGCCCACTGTGCCTATCTTGTAGCCCACTGTACCTATCTTGTAGCCCACTGTGCCCATTTTGTAGCCCACTGGGCCTATTTTACAGCCCATTGTGCCTTTTTTGTAGCCCATTGTGCCTATTTTGTAGCCAATTTGCCTATTTTGTAGCCCATTGTGCCTATCTTGCAACCCATTATGCCTATCCTGTAGCCCACTGTGCCTATTTTGCAGCCCATTCTGCCTATCATGTAGCCCACAGTGCCTATTTTGCAACCCATTATGCTTATCCTGTAGCCCACTGTGCCTGCTTTTTAGCCCATTGTGCCTATCTTGTAGCCCACTGTGCCTATTTTGCAGCCCATTATGCCTATCCTGTAGCCCACTGTGCATATTTTGCAGCCCATTGTGCCTATCTTGCAGCCCATTGTGCTTATTTTGTAGCCCACTGTGCCTATCTTGTAGCCCACTGTACCTATCTTGTAGCCCACTGTGCCCATTTTGTAGACCACTGGGCCTATTTTACAGCCCATTGTGCCCTTTTTGTAGCCCATTGTGCCTATTTTGTAGCCAATTTGCCTATTTTGTAGCCCATTGTGCCTATCTTGCAACCCATTATGCCTATCCTGTAGCCCACTGTGCCTATTTTGCAGCCCATTGTGCCTATCCTGTAGCCCATTGTGCTTATTTTGTAGCCCACTGTGCCTATCGTGTAGCCCACTGTGCCTATTTTACAGCCCATTGTGCCCTTTTTGTAGCCCATTGTGCCTATTTTGTAGCCCATTTGCCTATTTTGTATCCCATTGTGCATATCTTGTAGCCTACTGTGCCCATTTTGCATTACACTGTGCCTATTTTGCAGCCCATTATGCCTATCCTGTAGCCCACTGTGCCTATTTTGCAGCCCATTGTGCTTATCTTGTAGCCCACTGTGCCTATTTTGCAGCCCATTATGCCAATCCTGTAGCCCACTGTGCCTATGTTTTAGCCCATTGTGTCTATCTTGTAGCCCACTGTGCCTATTTTGTAGCCCACTGTGCCTATTTTGCAGCCCATTATGCCTATCCTGTAGCCCAGTGTGCCTATTTTACAGCCCATTGTGCCTATCTTGTAGCTCACTGTGCCTATTTTTCAGTCCATTGTGCCTATCCTGCAGCCCACTGTGCCTATTTTTCAGCCCATTGTGCCTATCTTGTAGCCCACTGTGCCTATCTTGCAGCCCACTATGCCTATTTTTCAGCCCATTGTGCCTATCCTGTAGCCCACTGTGCCTATTTCTGCAGCCCACTGTGCCTATCTTGTAGCCCACTGTACCTATCTTGTAGCCCACTGTGCCTATTTTGCAGCCACTGTGCCCACTCTGAATTCAACTGTTGCAGCCCACTGTGCCTATTTCTGCAGCCCACTGTGCCTGTATTGCAGCCCACTGTGACTGTGACTGTGATAACACTGCAAGCATATGCACTACAACATCCACACACCATGCAAATCCTGCTTACCTTAATCATGCTCCCCTACTGTATCATCCAAGATAGCGTACCATGCCTTGGTACACACTATGTAGCCTACAAAAATGGCCTGTCCAAACTTGCCTGCCCCTGGCACCACCCTATCACTTGCCCTACATCATTTCTGCCTTCCAAACTGCCCTTTTCCACCATGCACTAACCTCACTTCTACCACCAGCTCCAATGGCCACACATTGGACACTAATAGGAGGAATAGCCATCATTTTCAAATCCACCTTAGACATGAGACCAGCCACTTCCTCTTCTCTGGCATCCTGTGAACTCCTCACTGTCAAGCTCCAAACATCTCTTAAAAATACTATCACCATCCATTTAATATATAGGCCACCAGGTCCCGCCGAATCTTTTGAAGAAGACGTTACATTAGTAGCTGAGAAGACTAAACCCATGGCGCAAAACATCATCCTAGATGACTATAACCTTGGCTATAATGATCCCAAAGACCTACCAGCTATCTCTGTAGCCAATGCACTATCAGAACCAGGCTTCTTACAAATAAGCACCCGACCCACTCATGTGAAAGGTAGGACACTCGATTGGGTAGCAGACCCCATTTGTAATATTACCCTAAAAGAATCCTCATCACTTGTGTGGACTGATCATCATCTCATATCCCTAGAAATCAACCCCAACAATCTAGAGCCTAAGAAACCCCCCATTGCACCTCTGTTTCTGACTAGGAATATACGTGACATTACTGCTGAGGCTGTAATACCCTTGGTAAGTCCCATACTCAATACTATAGCCCCCACTAACGACCTGAATCTGCTGGCCAACACCTTCAATGAGGCCATGACCAAAGCCATAGATACCATCGCCCCGCTAAAATTGCACAAAGGCAAACAGAGAGCCTACCTGAACTCCTGGTTCATCCTGAACTTAAACTTCTACGTACAGAAAAAAGAAAACTTGAGGCACTCTGGAAAACCACCCTCTCCACAGAAAATAAAGCTAATCTAACCAACATTACTGCTACTTACAAACGTGAGATAATCCGTACTAATAAATAATCTTTCAACGTCAGAATAAACCAGGCAAGTTCCAGTACGAAAGAACTATTTAATATCCTAAAGGAATTAGAAAGCCCCAATCCACCCATTGATACCTGCACCAAGGATAAACCTTGGTGCACCAGCATTCAAAATGCTCTCTCCAATAAAATCACAGGGCTCCTGTCCAAAATAGCCGACAAACGGCACCAACTTGCCTCTGGCAATCTCACCAGTCCAATAGCACAACCCTCCGCACACCTTAACTCAGGTTTCACCTTCAACCAGGTATCCATACCTGAGGTACAAAGAATCACAGCATCACTGAAACCATCTAACTGTAAAAGTGACAGTTGCCCTGCGCAAATCATTAAAGACGCAGCCAGAGATGTATCTCCTTTTATCACTAAACTTATAAACTCTTCATTCAACAGCAACTCTGTCTCAAGTAATCTGAAACAATCCTGGGTTCTCCCACCACTCAAAAAACAAACACTAGATCGGTCCATACCCACGAATTATAGACTTATCACTACAGTCCCATTCTTATTGAAAATCTAAGATAGAGTTGCATACTTGTCAATCCGGCTTCAGACCTTAACAATGAACGGAAACGGCCCTTGTCGACCTCAAGAGTCAAATTGACGACCTAAAAGACAAAGGTAAAGTTGCCATCCTACTTCTCTTAGACTTATCAGCAGCCTTTGACCTGGTGGACCATAAAATCCTTTGTGAGCACTTATCATCGGCAGCACACTTCTCCAACTCTGCTGTCATGTGGATCGCAAATAGAACCATGCGTGTTTTCTCACCTACAACTGCGACCGACCCAATCCCCATCACATTCGGAGTCCCTCAAGGCTCCTGTGTATCACCTACTTTGTACAATATTTTTACAAACCCCCTTTTCGACAAACTGGACCGTCTGGGTGTCACCTACACCAACTATGCAAATGACACCCAGATACTCCGAACACTATCTGGAAATTACGACTCTGATGTTTGCCAGATTTATGAAGTCTACATCATCATTCAGACATGGATGGCCACACATGGCCTCTGCCTCAATGACGATAAGACTGAGCTACTCCTAGTCGGCTCACCCAACAACTTGCTCAAACTCAGTCCCAACTACAGTAGCATCCTCATTGATGGCAACAACATCCCAATTGCCAATAATGTAAAAACCCTTGGCTTTTACCTCGATGCCAACATTAATCTCACCAAAAAAGTAAATATGACTGCATCAGCCACTGCCCACACTGGTAAGCTGATAAGGTCTTGCAGACCCCTACTGTCCTCCAACAGCTGCCTCATACTGGCCAGAGCATTTATACAGTCCAAATTGGACTATTGCAATGGCCTCTACTTAGGTGCCAACAAATCTATAATCAATAAATTGCAGGTTCTGCAAAATAACGCACTTAGAGCGGCTTTAAACATTCCTAGAAGAGAGCATATTTCCACCACCGAACGCTATGCAAATGGCTCGCTATACAAAACAAAATTGATCTAAAAATCCTCTGCCTCACATACAAAGCTTTGAACCACCTAGCCCCGCCATATCTCACTGGCAAATTTACGATTAAATCATCTGCCAGAATTACTAGATCCACTAACACATCCTGCTTGGTGGTACCCAGGTTCTGCCTAAAAAGAGCTGGTGGAACGAACTTCCCGGTTCTAGCCTCCCAATTGTCGAACAGACTTCCACAGGACATCAAAACCAGCCCATCTCCTCAAATATTCAGAAGCCACGTCATCACCTGGTTACTGAACAAAAACTAACTCGACCTCGCCCCACATTCACACTCACAACCATATATTTCTTTCCTGTATATATCCGTCTTCATCTTTCCATGCCCCCCACCTACCTGACCTTTCCCCGCCATTCTAATGTTTCATCTGCTAGGTGTATGTATGAATTGCATAATCTGCATAAGCTGTATAACTGACGTTCCCTGCCATTCTCATGTTTCATCTATAATGTTTATGTATAAAATTGTATAAACTGCATAAATTGTATAACTGCATCATGTAACCATTACCTTAATCTATGCACCCAGATACCCCCGGGTCAGGCGTGCTCTACAAATAAAATATACAAACAAACAAACAAACAAAACCAGTGCCCCTTGTTTCCGCTCAGCTACAAGGATCTTGCCCGTGGCTATTCCAGTCCTTGCTCCTAAATAGAAAAGTGATTTTGCACATTCCCATATGAAGCAGACAGCTTGTAACGCTCAACCAGTTCCCTCCTATTTCCCTGTTAGCGATGCAGAAGTCGCTGCTAAATGGCACATGCTCGCAGTCTCGGTAGCCACAGCAGCTGCGCGTGACACGCATGGGGAAGGAAGAGAGGGACAGAGGAAAGCTTCACATCTTGTCTCTGAGCACAGAACAAAGTGCATTTAAAGAACATATTTATATCGATCATGGCTATCATCCTCTTGTGAGAGTGAAAATAAAAGTTATATTTGTTATGATAAAGATGCGTTTTTGTGCTCTTGCAACTACTAGACCACCTTGCAGTACAGCTCAGGACTGTGCAGTGTAGCCCCTCCCCCTTCATCTATCTTCTACCATTCTATGGCACTCTCCATCTCTCATATCTTCTCTAACTGGTACGCTATCACCTTTCCTCCCTCTCTCACAAAGTCTGGAAGGAATAAGCACAAAAAAGACATCTTGAGTGCAAACCCTGGCCTCAACCTGCTTACCACATTTCCTTGTATGTCCAGGGAACATGATGACCTCTACTGCATCTCGCCCCAGGTACCCACACATACAAGTGTCTGTGTCTCTCAAGAAGACAGTCTGTGCCCTAAGATTAAATAGTTGCCAGAATATCTACACTTGAGACTAAAACATTATTGTCATGATTATGTATTTATAGAGCCCGCTCTGAAGAAGGACACATCGACGGAAATGCATTGACAGTGGGCCTCTGTATAGCACCAATGAAAGATGAAAAATTAAAATGAAGACTTGAATTAGCAGACTAAAATTATCATCTCTGTATACTGTTATGAAAGCTCATAATTTACAGTAGTCTTTACTACACCCCTTGGCAACCTCAGATCTGCTGATTATTTCATCAGACATTTTTTCATGCAGTCCCTGGCCTTCCCATCACAGACACCTATGTCAGAGCATCTTCTAGAGAGGTCTTCACTGATATCCTCTTCTCTGTACCCTCTCCAGATCTATGGACTCCTCGTCTCATCTCTACTCTCTCCCCTCTCACATTCTCTGCCATTAACAGTGGCACCAAGTGGGAAGTCCTCTTGGCCCACTTCTCATCTTCACATTGCTTCGTTAATGTCTACCACACTGGCACTATTCAGGTTCAGGGTCCTCAACCCAACCTCCTTCTCTTGGACCGGGTCCTGCCGTGTCTCTTTAACTTCCTTCCTTCTCCTCCCTCTCCCACCACCACTCTCTCTATCCATCCTCCTCTGACTGGAGTACCACGACCCCTATAGTCCACCTCAGAAAACCTTCAAAGGTAGAGACCTACTCCATCTGGTGACTCTTAATGCTCGCTCTGCCGACAAACACCCTGCTGACATCTTCCTCCTTTTTGAAGACACTGACGTCGACATTCTCGCTCTTACCGAGACATGGTTCCATGCCAGCTCAGTCACTGCTTTTGACTCCCTCCTTCCTGACAGCTTCAAGGCCATTTCCAAGCATCAACCTCGCTGTGCTGGCGGTGGGATTGCCTTAATCCTCCCTGAGTGTGTTCCTTCTTCCATTTTACCCACCCAGCTCTATTCTTCCTTTAAGAGCCTGGTATGAAAGTTGGTAATCTCTGCCTTCTCCACCATGACCAACGCTACCATTTACCAACCCCCAGGCGCTACCACCCTGTTCCTCTCTGAATGGCTGATTTCTGTTTTTCATTACTATTAACCACCCCCAATCTCTTCTTGGGTGATTTTAACATCCAATTGCACTCACCTGTCACTGCACCCACTCTTTTCATTGACCTCTGCACCTCTCTATCCTTCCCCATTCTCCCTTCTGGTCCAACCCACTTGGCTGAACACACTCTGGACACACTCATCCACAATGACCTCTCTCTCTCTCTCCCCCCCTCTGGTCACCCCTCTCTCTTGGTCAGACCACTCCCTCATCTCCTCCCGACCACTCTCTCGTTCACGAAAGTCTGCCCGATGAAATGAGTGTCAGATGCTGCCTTCACTTCCACCTTCATCCCTCCTTGCCCCCTAACTCAGATTCTACCACAGACTCTGCTCTGAGCAATTTCCACTTGGCCATCACCAATACATTTATTCTCAAAGTATTCCACCAATACCTTTGACATTCTTGCCCCAATCATGAGGACCCAGCTGAAACCTGCCTCTAAGCATACAACCTGGTGCGACTCTGAACTTGCGTCCCTGAGACGAAGGCGCAGAGCGGTGGAACGGAAGTGGCAAACCTCTGGCTCACTCTCTGACAAAATTCCTTGCTGCCTGCCCCAAAGGCAATACATACTCTCCATCCATGCCAAGAAAAGAGCCCACATTCAGGCACAGGTTTCCAGTGCATCCAACAACACGGCTGAAGTTTACAAGATCTGCAGGGAACTAGCCAACCCTTTCGCAGTCTCCTCCTCCCCTCTTCCTTCCCAGGCCCTCTGCAATGCGCTGGCACTCACTTTGCCACCAAAACTCAGGACATCCTGAACACCCTTGCTACTCACCCTCCCAACCCATCCCACACCCCCTTGCCTCCCTTGGCTTCTCACTTTCCTCCTTCCCCCCTCTCCTCCTTCTCCTCGGTCACATTTGAAGAAGTTACCAGAGATGTCTGCTCCATGAAGATCTCTTCTAAACAGGTTCCCTCTTGCTCGCCCAGAACCATCAAGGACAACATTGCCCCTGTATTTCTTTAACTTCTCTTTTGCCACTGGATATTCCCCTCCTCTCTCAAACACCCCCTTGTGCACCCCCTCCTGCAAAAACCTTCAGCAGCTTGTACCTGACCATCTAACTACCACCCTATTTCCATCATCCCCTTCCTGGGGAAACCTCCACACTGAACTTGTTGGTGGTCTCCACGACAATACATCTGGAGTTCGAGCATCCAGAGGCCGGACAGTGCTCTTCTGAACAGCTGTGAAGAACTTCTCGCATCTCTGGACTCCAACTCCCCAGCTGTCCTCATCCTGCTCGATCTGTCCTCTGCCTTCGACACGGTCAACCATTCCATCCTCAAACAATTGCTCCACAATACCCTTGGTATCTCGGAATGGACACTGGACTGGCTGACCTCCTTCCTAACTGAAGCTTGTCCAAGTCCTCCTGGGCACCTTCTCCTCCCTTACTTCCTTTTTCACCTGTGGTGTTCCGCAGGTTCTATCCTCTACCCATGGCTCTTTAACATCTACCTCGCTCAGCTAGCACTCCTCATCTTCTAATTTCCCCCAACTTCCAGCGTTATGCAGACAAAACACAACTCTTTTTCACACTTCCTTCTGACCCTCTTGCACCTTCCATCATCCCTGACTGTTTATCTGCCATCCAGTCCTGGTGCACTTGCAACAATCTCTGCCCTAATGCCAGTAAAACTGAGATCCTTGCCATTGGGGAGCCTGCTCCCTCGTTCTACCCTTCACTCTGGCCTTCCTCCATGGGCTCTCCGCCGGCTCCTTCTTCTGAAGCCAGAAACCTTGGAGTCATCTTGGACTCCTCTCTCTCCTTCCTCCCTCACACTCAGGACATTGCCAAGAAGTCCCACTTTCAGCTCTTCCTTCTCAAAGGAATTCTCCCTTTTCTCACTTTCCCCCAGAAGCTCAATGTTACCCGAGCCCGGGTTCTCTCTAGGCTTGAAAGAGAGCAATCCTTTCTGTGCATGAAGATAATCATTAGGGTTATCAGCACTTTCTCATAGTTTTAGTTTTCAGGGGTTTTTCGATTTTACTTTGAACCATAACGTCCCTTTAACAAAGTTTTTTTACTGAATTTCATAGGTTTTTAGTAGCGCAACATAACCATAACGTCCCTTTAACAAAGTTTTTTTACTGAATTTCATAGGTTTTTAGTAGCGAAACTTAACCATAATGTCCCTTTAACAAAGTTTTTTTACTGAATTTCATAGGTTTTCAGTAGTACAACTTAACCATAATATCCCTGACTTTAAATACATGTAACATAGAACATACTGAACCCCTAGTTAGTGATTTTGATGTATGCGGAATACCGCCATGTCCGCGGACATATCGAAAATCTGAGCGTGGTGAATGTACATTTAAATAGTGTGCCCCATTTCCCCATTGAGGTTGGCTCTGAAAAGAGCCGTTTTTTTTGGTTTTTTTGCAGATGCTTGACAGACACCTGTTATTTTGTAATTTTTTTCTTCTTTTTTTCTTACTTTACTCCTAAAATCTTCACATAACCTTCTCCAAAGCAACCCTTACATTCCAAAACAGCATGGCATTTCCCATAAAAGATAAGGAAATGCCATCTTCTTTAAAATAAACAGCATTACTGGAATCAATATTCTCATTATTACAGAAGAACATACCAGCTCTAAGCATGAAGGCACACATGCCTCGGTTGATTACACACCTAGCATTGTTTTGCTGAGGACAAAAAACTGAACTATTGTCCCATATTACCCTAGGTAGTAATCCAGAAAAAATTACTTTGGCATTTGGAAGGATGTTCATTACTGCTTGAAGTGTTCCAAATCTGCCAACAAAGTAGGGGCACTGACATAGCCCAAACGGAAAGCACCATAATGCAAAACTACCACATGGGGACTGTTGATCCTGCCCATATCTTCACAAACTTGTACAATTCCCTGTACATTGCAATCAGACACAGTGCTCCACACCACCTCCACTCCTTTAACATCAAAATTCTTTGCAACATGCCTGCATTGAGCATACTGTTGTAAACCATGCACAAACATATCTCCGAGGACCAACACCCTGACTTTCTCCACTTCTGCCATCTTCCCTACACACAGTCTCTTTCAACACATTAATAGCTTAGTATACTAGATAGAACCCCATAATAGAATGCTATTTATATCAATGCATCGTTCAAAGCACTAATTAGGCTATGATATTTATTGCAATGATCCTTGACACTTTTTTCGCAACATTATAATAAGAATCCCTTGTACACATATTTCATGAAAAGTACATACACATGTGATGTCATCAATGACATTTGTGATGTCATCTATGATGTCCTGGGTGTTAGTCTTAGCAGTGCATGGTGGTGGCGCGAGTTATGGTTGCTTAGCTTACCATAACTTGGGAATTTCAGGGGTTTTTCGGTTTTACTTGGAACCATAACGTCCCTTTAACAAAGTTTATTTTATTATCTCGCAAACAATATACAAAGATGGAGTGTAAAAAGCAATTTCTCAGAGATGGCTATACAGAGAATGTTGCAAACTAAGAATTTATGGTCCTTTACAGTGAAGGTCAACTGCTTCCATTTTTTGCTCGCGGTGCCGGAGAGGCCCACGACTCGCACTATAAGGTTCTATTGTTTTTTGACCTTGACAGACAGGGATCGTGCTAAAAGACTTCTTTTGAAGGAGTGTTGCAAAAACGCAAGACACTATAAGGATGAAATTTCTGAAACAAAACCACTTTTATATATTATATCACTATGAGAAAGATCGTTGGCACAGACGGAGTCGTATTTTGGGACTGCACTACGCTTAGACAATGGAAAATGCCAATATAATGTAAGTAACCCTTTAGATTATTTTATACCCGAATATAATAACAATAGCGTGGTGTTAAAGCCCTGTTAAGTTGTACTTGTTCCTTCAATGTGGCATAGTGTTTTCTACCGCGCACTATTACCGCTGAATTGGTCCCCTGTCGCTTAGAGGGCTCTGAAAAAGGCAGAGGACAGAGGGTGGACTAATGGGAATAAGTTAACATACTCCGTTGCGCTATCCTCGCTAGCAAATAGTTTCACGCCCTAATAAATAAAATGAATATTTTTAATGAAGATCGGCTGGTGAGACTAATTTATGTTTTTTAAAACAGGTATGTCCTCCCGTACTGTGAATGCCACGATTTACAGACCCCGGCCGACTGATTTTTTAACTGCCAGGTGCAGCTACTTCTAAACATGACCCTCACCATTTTATGGGACAATCGCCAAGGACCAATATGCCCTTACGCGGTACTTGCGGCTAGAAGCAACATACCGACCATTATGGTGGTCTAATGCCTCGTTGTTGGAACAGCCTTCCGATTATCAGTGCCACCATAGTGCTTATTTTATCATAAACCAACACCCTGTGTACCGCAAAGGAACAGCGCGTGACTCAAGATGAACTTTTGCGGATCGACAGCAAAGACAAATGCAAATCACTGAATATTCTCTAAACATTTGATGTCAAATAAAAGTACTTTACGAAATGTACAATCTTGTTGTTTGCTTTTAAATCACAGTTTCATATTCCGAATTGTGGCGTGCTGTGTTGTGAGATGATCTGTGTTGTTTTCCGGGTTCTGTGTAAAGTTGCGTAGGACTGGAGACGACTGGGCACGTTTGGCTACGCACCCTGTACCGTCACGGAGAGAGATGGGGAATATGAATGCTTTGAAAATGTTAAGCTTAGGGCGGGAGATATGATTTAGTGTCGCAAAAGCATGTCAGCCAGGTCGATGGGGCAAGTGATAATGTCGGCGCACAGCAGCCTGATTTATCGTTTGTTTAGTGGACAAAAAGTCGTGGAAGGACCACAGGAAATTGTAATGTCAATGGACATAAGGAGGGTTCTTAGAACACTTTCAACCTGACAACGAACAATACGAACAGCGTTCTCAGAACACCCCCATTTTGTTTAATTGCAAACATTACCTCCATGTCCACTCTTCCTCGTCCCAGTACTTACTTCATGAGGCCCCTGCCTCCGACACAGGACCTTCTTCTATTTCTTTAAATTCCTATAACTCCTCCCCCACATCCGCATCACTCAGTTTCATATTACCAAGCCGGAGCATGAGACCTTCCCTGCAGGGAGGGTGAGGAGGGTCGTCAGTACTATGACAAGGAAGAGTAGGACTAGGAGTGATGAAGATTACCGGTAAGTAATCAGAGCATTTCAGGACACCGCAAGTGTTCTTAGCTCAATTTTAGATTGCTTGCGAACAAAACGGACACATACTCCGTCCTCAGAACACCCCACCATTTAGTTTATATAGAACATTTCAGAACAGCCGTGTTATCCGCAGACAAATCGAACAGAACAAAAGTGTCTAGCATATAAAAAAACAGAACATTGAACCTATCTCATACTCCCCCACCCTCCCCAATTACTCTTACACACCAACACACTCCACTAAATACAATTTTTAATCCAAGTTTCACTGCGCTGTCCGCGGTCATCGGCGAATGCAAGATGGCGGGTGCCACAGAAAATCTGACGCGCTTCACGCACCACGCCATCCAATCAGCGAACACGTCAGGTGTCCGTGGACATCGCGCAAGCCGCTCGGCCAATCAGGGCACTGTCCGCGGAACGAACAGGGAAGTCCATCCGCGAAGCGAACAGAGATATCACACATTTTTTTGCCTTACATTTTGGTCTTTTTAAAAAAAATACTGGACGGATTTACACCAAATTTCCAAAAGCACGCTTTCGGGACCAAGCCCCTGCTCCTGCTGCAAATTTGGTGTAAATCCGTCCAGCGGTTTCGGCTGTAGGCGTGCGCAAAGTTTTTTCCCCATTATGTATATGGGAAAAAACAAAAGTTTTGGGACCCCCCCTATAACTTTGGCCCCCCCTGGAGATTCTTGGGGGACACGATTGGGCCCTTGAGGCCATGATGAGACACTGTGGTGCGGCCCAGGGGGCCTGACTGCCAGGGCGAGGGGTAGTGGTCATGACAGCACTCCCCCCCCAAGGCCCCCTCTCAGGATGGTTCTGTCTGGTCCTGGCTTGGTGGGATAATCACGATGGAAACGTCGTATCAAACGTGGTGCATGGATGTAATCACAGGGTTCCCATGTCCGGTCTTGAGGACCATATCCCTTCCAGTCCACTAGGTAGTATAGTTTAGTTCTGACATACTTTGAGTCCAGGATGTCCTTGACCTCAAACTCCGGTTCCCCCTTGACCATTATTGGTTCGGGTGGAGTGGTTACCTGTGTTCCAGGCTGAACTGGTTTCAAGAGAGATACATGGAACACTGGATGAATATGCATGTTGGTCGGCAGGGCCAGTATAACTGCAGCTGGGTTTATAATGGATTCAATGATGAAAGGTCCTAGGTATCGTGGGCGAAATGTCCGGGTGTCATTTATAGGTACATGCCTTGATGCTAACCAAACTTTGTCTCCCACCTGGTAGTTGGAGCCCTTTCAGGACGCTGGTCTGCGTATTTCTTATGGCGGTTTTTGGCTTGACGTAAATGTTTGACGGCCTTTGTGAAGGCCTGAGAAATGATGGTGTGTAAGGATTTGATGGCCGGCATTTCCAGAGCCGTGGGGAGGTCCAGTTCGGACGTGCTTGGATGTCTGCCGTATATTGTATAAAACGGGGTCTGTCCCGTCCCGTGCCGGGAATTATAATAAGCATACTCGGCAATCCACAACAAGTCTTTCCAATTCCCTTCCACTTGCACACGTCTTCCCCCTCACAAACCCCTTCTTGTAGGCCTTCTGTATCCTGGTCTCGGCCCCTCACTAAGAAGCAGACTACATTACCCTGTGGGCATCCTGTTGCTCACCTGCAGCACCAGAGGTATGGGAGGGCGCAGCCAGGATTTTGAATGGGAGCTCGCCCGTGGCAACTCCCATGGCGCTTGTATGCGCGAGGGGCTGGCCAGCGGGGACCCTTTGCGGCGAGACTCATCAGGATCTCCATCCCAGGCAAATGATCACCTAACATGCTGCAGCGGAATGCTTCCACATCCGCATCCATGACAACGAACAATGCTACTCCATCATGTGACGCACGGACCGTGATCATGTGACCGTGTAGCTATGGCATAGAAAACGCCAGCTTCCATGCAATCAGTGCTTCTCAGCTGTAATCACAACGTTTGGCATTCCAAATCTTTGGACCTTGCTGTACGTTACCTTGACCACGGACCTCGTTTTGTTTTGGATTGCTTTGCTTCTCCCTTCTAGCTATATTGCATTTCTTATTGACCTCTTGGCTTACGACCACTGACTTTGTTACCCGGATTGCTAATGCCTAGCCCCTCTCTGCTTTGTCTTAGCCTGATCTTGTTTACCTACGACCACAGACTGTTTCACGGATTGTGCTTTGAATCCCATTGACTTCTGGACTTCCCAATTTGGGACCACGTGCCTCATATAGTCCAGACCTCCAGATTGTTACTATATCTACTCAGGTTATGCCGGTGAGCTGACGGGGCTCTTCACAACCAACACCCATTTCTGTCCTTCTACCTAAACTCACCAAGAGAACAGGGAATACATTGAGGATTCCCAGACCATAATACTTTCCACCGGTTTGGCCAGTCTTCCATCCACCGGTAGGTGTATTTTGGTGTCCCATATTGTGGATAGTGAGGCATGCATTGATCAGTTGTTTAACCTGCCCATTTTCCTTACAGCAGCCACTCGGAGGACCTGCTGTTCCTGTTCTTGTCACCTGTGGCCCTAATCCTTGAACAGCGAGTATCTTGTATCTCGTTGTTGGTTGCTTAGGGACGGAGGTATTCATACTCCACGCTACTCTCAAGTCCTGACAATACAGCCTAAGTACTGTTCGAGTGTTTGGTTTGTTCTTTCCCTTTGGCCATCCGTTTGAGGGTGGTGGCTTGTGGATAATCTGATGTCAATTTGAGCCATTGAACAGTATTTTCACCTTAAATTGGATATGAATTGGGTACCTCGATCCGAGATCAGTACTGACATGAACCCATGGAGCCTTACGATGTGTTCCAGGAATGTCTTCGCCAGGCTAGATGCATTTGGGAGACCTTTAAACGGCAAGAAGTGGGCCATTTTAGAAAACAAGTCTACCACCACTAGAATGGTATTGTATCCTTGACTGGGTTGTAGGTCGGTGATAAAGTCAAGAGATAATGTATGCCAGGGTGCTGGCGAAATTTCCAATGGTCTGAGGAGTCCAGCTGGTTTCTGCTTAGATGACTTATTCTGTGCACAAATACCGCAAGAGATAATGAATTGAATGACGCCTTTACGCCACGTGGTCCGCCAGTAGCTTAGTTTCACTTTGGGTAGAGTCTTAGCAATTCCACGATGGCCCTCAATGAGGGAGTCATGATATCCTGAGATGACCTGTTCCTGAAGCTCTTTCTTGGGCAAGAATAGACAGTTCCTGAAGTATGGTCATTGGTCCTTAACTGCATAGTGTTCTCCCCGCAAATCCCATTCTTGTAATAACTGAGGAGTCATCCCATGTCGGATTCCTTGCAGTAATTCATCTTGAGTCATCTTGGTTGTAATGCCCAGGAGTTTGCCACCCGGGACGATGGCCACGGGATCAGGGGTCGTGTATACCAGTTCATCAGTACCCATGCGCGAAAGGGCATCGGCTTTTCCGTTTTTTACCCCGTGTCGAAATGTGATCATGTAATCATACTCCGCAAAGAAAAGGGCCCGTGTAGTTGTCGGGAGGTTTGAGCCTTCACAGTTTTTAAGTATTGTAGATTCTGATGGTCAGTTACCATGGTGATAGTGTGCCTGGCACCGAGCAGATAATGTTGCCAGGCTTTGAAGGCTGATTTTATGGCCAGGAGCTCTTTGTCCGTGATGGCATAATTAAGTTCAGGTGGTGAAAATGTACGTGATCAGAAGGCTACTGGATGTAGCTGGCCAGTTTGTTGGTCCCTTTACGGTAGAACAGCAACCATCGCCATGCTGGAGGCATGCGTTTCCAGCACATACGGAAGATCTGGGCGAGGGTGCCGTAAGATCGGGGTGGAAGTGAATCTCACCTTGAGTTCTTGAAAGGCCTTTTCTGCCTCTTCTGTCCACTGGAACTTTTTGTTGCACTTCCTCAATAAAGATGTGATTGGATGTACTATTTGAGAGAATCCTGGGATGAATCGGCGGTAAAAGTTTGCAAAGCCCAACATGCTCTGGATTCCTTTGCATGAATATGGGCTGGCCAGTTTAGAATGGCATCAACCTTGTGCACATCCATTCTGATTCCCTTTGGAGTGAGGATGAACCCAAGGAACTCTACCTCCATGACGTGAAATGAACATTTTTCGAGTTTGCATAGCGGTGATGTTGGCGAAGCTTGGTAAGGATGGAACGAACATGCTTGACGTGGTCCTGTTTTGAAGCTGAGTATACTAGGATATAGTCTATATAGACCAGGGCACAGACATCAATCAGTTCTCTTAAGACATTGTTCATGAAATACTGAAATGCGGCGGGGACATTGCAAAGGCCAAATGGCATTACCTGGTATTCATATAAGCCATATTTGGTATGAAACGCAGTCTTCCATTCGTCCCCCTTTTTAATTCAAACAATTTGCCCCTCTAAGGTCCAATTTCGTGTGGATTTGGGCATCTTTAACTTGGTCTAACAATTCCGGAATAAGGGGCAAGAGGTAACGGTTTTTAACAGTGATTTGGTTCAGTACGCGATAGTCAATGCAAGTCCTCAAATCTCCTTCCTTCTTCAGCACAAAGAATAAGGGAGATGCTGCGGGTGACTTCGAGGGGCGGATAAAACCGTTAGCCTGATATTGTTCTAGGTAGGACTTCAAATGTTGATTCTCTGGTTCTGTAAGCGCATAGATTCGGCCACAAGGGATGTGTGCACTAGGTATCGATCGGTCTGGCAATCGTAGGTTCTGTGTGGTGGCAAGGTGTTGGCTTGTTCCTTTTGAAGCAAATCTTGAAAGTCTTGGTATTCGCTTGGTAGGGTACCGATCACACCCAAGGTAATTGCCACTTTTTCCTGGGCAGGTGAGCTTGTGTTAGTTGACTTCCTTCCTTTATAATAGCAAGTGCTTGTACAGCCTTCGGAAAAGACCAATTTCCTTGCATGCCAATCGATATGCGGATTGTGTGCGAATAACCATGGCATCTCTAGGATCAACCGGAACTGAGGTGCCTTGATGAGATCAAAAGTGATAGATTCCTGGTGGCCGTCCTGACATAGGAAGGTTAGAACTGTTGTGCATTTGGATACAGGGCCAGGAAGAGATTTCTGTACCATCTACGGTGGTCACTGTCTCTGTGGTTGACTTAGGGCAGAGAGAGAGACCCATCTTTGCTGCAAGATCCTGGTCCATGTAATTCCAACGGCTCCGCTGTCAATGTATGCTTCTACCGTATGCATCCTAGACGGCTGTTGGTAGTTGATTAGGATCACAGGCAATGCAAAATGGGAGGTCTGTAGTTGACTTTCTTCGCTCGACAAATGGACCCCTACATTTGCCGGGCTTGGCAGTTTTCCGACTCCTCACTCGGGTTTTCCTTATCCGTGTCTCCTACAGTCCTCCTTGGTGGCTTTACTGGACACTCCTTGAGTAAATGACCTGCTTTTCCACAGTATAGGCATAGCTGCTGTTCCCTCTCTTGTCCCTTTCAGCTTTGGTTAAAGGAGGTCTTACCCCTCCTAGTTGCACTGCCTCCACGGAACTGTCTGCCCCTCTTGGAACATGGTCCTTCAAGCGCACGAACATAGGACAAGTGTCTGATCTGCACCAATCTGCTCTTTGGTCTTGCAACCTGTGATCAAGTTGAACTACAAGATTGATAACTCGGCACAGTCTTTTGGTGGATCCACTACTTGGGCAAGAACATCCTTTAGCTCCCCCCTTGGGCCCTGGTGAAATAGTGTGGTTCTCTTTTCCTCCGGCCACCCTGCCTCGACCACAAGCCTGTTGAAGGTTGCTATGTATGTCAATAGGTCTTACTTTCCTTGACGGAGGGACAAGAGTTTGTTGTCTAGTGCCTGTCCATGGGTACGACGGGCGAAGAGCTTTTCCATCTCCTGCTGGAAGCCTCCAAAGTCACGTAGCAGTGGGTCATCCTGACTAACGAAAGGTACAGACTAGTCCGCAGCACTGCCACTCAAATAAGACAACACGAAGGCCACCCGTGATTGATCATTAGGAAAGGCCCCAGGCCTGCAAAGAAAATGGAGGCAACACTAGTTCATGAAGGTCGCATACCTTGAAACGCTGCAGTGGGGGTAAAGGAACTGCTCCTGGGAGGGTGATCTGCACCGGATTGATCGGTGGTGCTGACATTGATGGAACGGTCCCAGGCAATGGGGCTTATCCGGCCTGTGATTGAAGGAGTTGTCTACTCAAATCATCAGTGTGTTCTTTGGCCACTATTAATTCTCTCCACAAGGCGTTGGTCTCCTGCCTGGCTGAATGCACCTCAGTGCGTAACTGCCTCAGCACCTGAACTAACTGATCGGGTTCCGAGGTTTCCATGCTTGAAATCCGCGTGGATTGTGGTTGTGAGGCTTTGCATTCTGTAACGCTCACCTGGTATCCACAGGGACGCCACCCAATCTGGCTGGACTGCTTGCTTCCTACCTGGAACACTCCCTCAGGTTCTTGTTCTGCCGAGGACCTAGTCTGTAATACAGGAGTTTGGGATTTTATCTTATAGTCTCTTTTTCCCTGAGCCCACCTCCCTTGTAAACCCAACGACCCCTTAGTGTTTTCCTCAGCTTGGTTTTCGATATGGTGCGCTCTCCATCCTGCTGTTCTGTGCAGTGGTGCATCGTGGATGGGCGTGTCGCAACTGAGTTACTTCACTGGTGCGGGCCCTTTGAACCCAGTCCTGCTGCGGCTCAGTTCCTCAGGTAAAACTGCTGTTTTGTCAGCTTGTCCTTAAACTGCAATTGCCCCTGTTAATGTATTTCCTTCTCTCTTAGGTGTGGAAGGAGTTCTGAAGATGCCGTGCTGGCTGGGGTTGTGCTCGAGATGGTAAGTGAAAGCGCGGAGCGCGGCGCTATGGCCTTTTCTTGCAGTGTGCTAACCTGTGTTGTCCCTCTCAGGCCGCCGTGATGTTCCTGATGATGAGCTGCTGAGAGGACGCGGAGCGGTGAGTTGGTGTTGTTCGAATTGCCTCAGAGTAATTATGTGTGTTAATCAGCCTTGCCTTTTTCTCTTTCAGGTTGTCGGAAGAACAGAATGGCTTGAACCAGAAGCAAGTTCAACTCAGGTAAGCGTGAGTCTTCCGATTGTTGATTTAATGTGAAGAATAAACGCTTACTAATGCTGCTTTTCTATTGTTACCCCAGGTTGCAGCTTCCAGGAGAGAGAGCGAGCGTTCACCGAGATGCTGGATGTTCGGGACACTGGAGCGGGTGACTGGAGCTGGGCTCGCTAACAGGTAAGACTAACTAATGGTGTTCTTCTTCCTGCAGGTGTAGGCCCAGAATGCTGAGGAAGAACTGACAGGCCGAGGTGAACGTCACGCTGCGAGAGCAGAGCAAAGCGAATCGTGTTATCCAGCTTGTTGCATGGCTTATATAGGCTGCAGGTATCCCCGGTGCCTTCAAGCCTGACCACACCCTAAATGCTAGACCGCATGGTTCAGTTCTGGAACTGAACCATGTGGGGGCATCCATGTTGTGACACTGCCATTGTGAGCTCCAGCTCCCCCTTCTGCCATATGAGCCTGGCACCAAAGGTGCCAGGACTGACTCCAAGAGAGTCTTGGGGGACACGATTGGGCCCTTGGGGCCATGATGAGACACCATGGTGCGGCCCAGGGGGCCTGACTGCCAGGGCGAGGGGCAGTGGTCATGACAGTTACTGATATCCATTGGTAAAGTGGAGAAGTGTGCTTTAATTTCACAAAGAACACTTCCAGAAGGGTGAAAATGGTTGCAGAAAGTAGCGTCGCTGTTAACAGGAAAAAATACAAGTAGTAGAACACCATTCCCGACCGTTCCCACTCCCTTCAACCACTGGACTGCTGAAGTTTCAAATAATATGAAATATATTGCGACGATTCGTCCAATTGAATGTCTTCAGACATATCCACGGACACCTTTTAAACAATACACAAACATATACCGCCAGCAACTAGTTTTAGTCAGAAATTGCCCCAAATAACACAGATTTACAACCACTACCTGGACTTATAGAGACATGTACATGAACAAGGTTAGGCCACGTGCCCACACCTTCAAAGCCACTAATACGATGTATTTGAACAAGCCTACAGAGCATGTTACTTCTTGCACATACATGAAAGCACAAAAAAGCGATTTGTTATATAAGGCGTGTAATCTACCACTGTTTCAAATTGAAAGACTAATGTTCGATAAATCTAGCCAGTCTCAACAAATATAGCCACAATATAAATTAAACCTTAACTCACACTTAATTATGATACTGTTGGAAGATGGATCATTTTTAACCCCTTAAGTGCCAAGGACGAGTATGCTTCACCAAAACCAAAACCTGGATACCCAAACGAAATAAAGCATTTGAACACAGCCATCATAGAAGAATATGAATCCTGCCAGACCAACATAACAACCGCACAGAAGGATACAGACTAGTAACAGCACTAACTAACCCTACTAAAAACTGACCACATACATCTACTGCAACAGAAACATACAACCACCACAAAATGCACACACTCAGCAGCACCGAACTAAACACAACACACTAAAGAAAACTAACCCAATTATTTATTAATCATCCCACACACACTCCTACAACAATCACCACCTGACCCTTAAGAACTCAAAACAAACCAACACACAGTGACCAGTTTTTCCAAATTGAAGCTACAAACAGCACAAGAAAGGTCTCTAGCTCCCTCCCTTCCTTTCCTAACTAAGCTCTTCTATCCCTCCTTCCTTTTCAGATCTGCCAGAGTGCCTGGAGACCATGAAAATGGCAGCGAAGCAGGGGTACACATCACAATAACATAACATACCATCCATATTGTGTGCACACCAATTTAGTTTTGTTATCTACATTTCATTGGGCCTTTTCTGATTTCCCTTTAACCTTCCTCATATTGCAGCTGGAATTACTTGGATCACGTATTTGCCACTTTCTCATCCATCACTATTTTACCATTTCTGTGCCTATCAATCTTTGTTTAGTTATGATAAAATCACACCCCCCTTCTCTATTTGTAGCATCAGTGTGTTGCTGCTTTCCAGAAATCAATCACTGTTCCGTTTTCTACTCATACCCTGTTTTCATATGAATGGCTCTTGATTTTCTCGTACCCAGGTGAGCTCAGAGAATGGCATATTTATGCACCAGCATCCTCCCTAACACATAACCAAGTATTTCGAGGCATAGTAAGGGACGGCAGGGGCGTTAGGGTTTAACTGGAAGTGCAACTCTGACCCTTTTGCACCCAGTGTGTCTCCTATAGCTTTCTTCTGTCAATGTGTGGAAGATTTTGAAGTTGTGTATTAGTTTGGGAATTATTTTCAATTCTCGTCATTATATTTACCCGTACCTATAATGAATGTACTTTTACAGTACTAGTCATCATCATTCTGAAGGTCGTCCAAACCACAACACCTTGCATCCTGAACTGCTACACCGCGTCTCAGCACGCCGTGTCCCACAGATATATTTCTTCTTTTCCCTATCGTCAAAATGCTGGGAAGAAAACATTTTGTCCCACCTCACCCCCTCCACAGTTTGGCACTCGATGAAATCTGCAATGATATAATATGATATGGCATTTATAACGTGCCTATACACAAGTGTTTCAATGCCATGTGCACAGATTCTTTGGTCTTCCCTGCGCACGTCTCGCTTCTCTTAAATCTATCTATCATTCTTCTGTTCGCTCACTCTGCCTTCTCTCTTATTGGGACTCAATCTCTTCTTCTCTTGCTTCACTTGGATGGCTGTATTTCTACTCTCAGCTTGAATATAACTTTCTTTGTCTAGTTTTTAAGTGTCTTTACGGACTCGCCCCTGACTACCTTTCATTTTATTCTCCTTCTCGCTCCCTCCGCTCTGCTGGTCTTTTTAGACTTATTTTCCCCGTCCCCCCTGTGCTCAATCCCGCTTTCGTTCTTTTCAGCTCCTTGCCCCTTTTCACTGGAACCACTCCCTCTGTCTCTTCGCTCTATTACTTCTTATCCTTTGTTCCGTTCCTCTCTAAAAACTCACATGCTTCAGTCCTCTGATTGATTGATACCGGCAGTATCTGAACGCTGATTTGCATGCTGATTTTATGTACTGTTGATTGTCGCATGTAAAGCGTTTTGGACAAAGGCGCTATATAAAGCACAATAAAAATAGATTTAGCAAGCATGTAAACACAAATGACTTAAAATGTCCTGCAATTGTAACACCCCTTGGTTCAGATATGTGCTATTGTTTTTTGCACAGATTGACCAACAGGGCACACAATAATTGAATATTGGTGTTTAAGAAATGGTGTGCTGGCTGTATGTATAGAATTGAGGTGGCATCCACTTTTTATACCTCGCTAGTCGCTTACAACTTGAAATTACGCCCATGTCCACTAGCCATTGGCTAGCGATAATTGACTCTGCAAGTAAGAAATGGTTTGAGGTCTGTAGAATTTGAGTGTCTTCCATAGCTGATTTGTAGAGCAACTTGAAAGGTTTACCCTTGGTCTCTAACATATGAAACCCGCTGCATTTTTAAATCATGTACTGAGGCCTTTTCACCATAGGCAGAACTGTTTTACATTTCACTAGGCCCCCATTTTAGAACTTCCTATGTATATGGGAAAGCACAAAAGGAATGAGTCATCAATTTTATTCTGTAAATTGAAGCATCTCTTTAAACAGTATTTTTATCACTTGGCGAAGACTGACAGATTCTGCACATGACAATACTATAAATTCTTGGAGTAGTTATGATCCACTTCCCATCTCTCATCCCTCAGTTTTTTTTTCAAAACTTTATTCGCACACAATCAGTTTTCTTTACATTGCAACCATTGTTATTCATATGATTATTTTAGGCTCATGCATGTAGTCCAATTAAAATTATTTCAAGTACTGTAACACTGGGTTTTGTGATTCAGTGTCCCATCTGTAACTATACCCTTTCAACTTTCCTGATCTTTTAACTGCCCCCCTACCCGCCCGAGCCCCAACTCCCACTTGGTTTGGTTCAGTCATACTATCCAGGGTGTAGGTGCTGCTCTGATTTATTGCTCTGGTATCTTCACTTCCATTTCGTCATCCATCAAATCTGAAGTGATCTTATTAGTGTCGGTCCATAGAATCAAGCTTCCCTCTCCTTTACATACTCAAGGGAAGGGTTCCATATTGCTAGAAATTTCAGGTACTTTCCATCTTGGCTCCTACTTTCTCCATGGCCGTTACTCTCCAGATGTTGACCCACCAGCACGCTGCTATGTGACCATCCACACTTTTCCACCCTTGTGCTAGGTTCATCCTTGCTGCCATTTAATAGGTGGGTGATGAGGATGCCGTTGTTGCCCGATGCTGCATAGGCCACTTCCACCTCCGCTCCAGCAGTAGGACCTTTGGTGTGTTTGGTAGCTGTTTCCCTGTTATCTTTTATGTCCTAGGACCTCCTTCCAATATCTGGAAGCTTTGGGGCACGTCCACCACATGTGATAGAGGTCCCCTTTGCAACTGCATAGTCTCCAGCATGTAGGAGGGTATTTAGCATTCATTTTCTGTAGCCGGTGGGGAATCAAGTACCATCTGTAACACAATTTGTAAACTGTTTCCATAATGGCTGTACTTCTAGATGTCTTGTGCGCCCTAATCCAGATCTGACCCCATTCCTCCTTTGTGATAGCAGTACCTACGTCTTTTCCCCAGTTATGTTAAAATCTTTTCTGATGCTTGTTAATCTGCTTAGAATCACATGCTGTGCATAGGTCCGACATCCAGTGGTCACTGCGGAGTATTGCATCTTGTTTTTCGTAGTCGAAAAGGGACGTCGACCGGGTGTGTCTGAAATACTATCCCTATAGTGACGTGTGTTGTACCCACAATCCCTCACGCGTCGAGGTCCCTCAGATTGTTTTTTTCCGCCCAGCTACTGGTCGCCTTTACGCGGAGCTCCTCAAGAGACATTGCAGATTCCATCTCCTCGACCTTTGGTAGTTTTTTCCTGTTTAAAGATTTAATAGATCGATCCCTCCCTCGACGCAGTGGTGAAGCTGTCTCCGCCGAGCAAGATCTTCGACGGAGGGGACGAGCGGAGGAGATCCGTCGGCATTGCCGAACACGTGGCCTGGCCTCGCAGGCCAAATACAGTATGGAGAGTGGGGTCGTGGGACATCTCTGATTCTTTTTCTGAGAATGCCTTTCCTTTTCCCCTTCCTTTCCCTTGGGGTAGTTATCACGCTTTATTGCCTCGGCTATGGAGAGGACACCCTTTAGGTTTTGCCGACTTTGTAAGGGCAAGTTTACTTGGAAGGACAAGCATTCACGGTGTAACCGCTGCTTGCCCCTCGATCACGTAGAGGAGGGTTGCTCGGCTTGTCGGCTTCTAAAGCCAAAGACTCTAAAAGACCGTAGGGTCAAGAGGTGGGCGGCCTACGCTATGTCGAAGGCCGGGTCTTCACCCGCCGCTGCTACCACCGACAGTGACGAGGAACGTGATAACACGACCTCCGCTACGGAAGTCGTACACCCCTCTAAAGAGCGCTCGCGCTCTTCGTCGTCTGTCCCCGGCCCCGACGGGCTCGGCTCACGCCCTGCTTATGGGGATGAACACCCCGGCGACACTGACGCACACGATACTACACATAAACACACAACCCATAGCTCTTCTTCGTCGAAGACGAAGAAAGCATCAGCGCCCAAGGAGACGCAGGTTACACCGGCGGCCTCCTGGGACCGTTCGGGTTCGAAGCCCCTCTCGCAACCGCAGCCGCGTCCAGCGACTGGGCTTTCGGCAAATAAGGGCGCCGCCCCCAAACCATCGGCCGGTGCGCACCAGCAGAGAGCGCACGCCGCCGTAGAACGTTCGACACTTGTAACGTCGAAACCACAGCCCTCCGCTGACAAACGAGTCACAGAGAGCTTGGCGAGGATCGTTGTAGCCGACGCCCAGAAGCGTACGCCGAAAGACACGTCGAGCGCTAAGCAAAAGTCGAAAGACACGCCGAAAAAGCCCAAAGAAAAACAGGGACTACCCCCTTCAGTCGGGGGGACCCCCAGCACACCGGAAGGCTTTTCGGAGGGCGACGGGACACTTTCCTCGACGTTGTGGGAGAGGTCGAGCCGTTTTCAGCAAGAAAACACTAATTTTCCCCCGCTAGACCGCTCAGGGGTACCCCATGAAACCATGGAAAGGCTCCATCTCTGCATGGAGAGAATGGAGAGGTTTATGAACACCCAGAACCCTCCCACTCCCAAAAGAACAAGAGAAGGGCCTCAGGAGGACCCCAGGGCCAAATACCCGAGGCAGGACACAGCCTTAGACTTCCATAATGTGTATGACCTCACTGGTGAGGAACAATACTTAGAAGAGGAGGATGATTTTGTGGACAATGAAGAAGGACAGAACCAAGAGGAAGGTCTGGAAGACAGCCCAGACATGGTAGGAGAAGGCTTCGGAGAAAATCCAGAAGAAGGACCTTCTCATCCCTGGCAATCCCCATCAGGATATTCGAACACTGATGTCCTGAACCTAAATCCTCCAGACAATTCACCTGTTAGAAACACGTCTCCCATTGACGATCAGCCCACATTCCATGCCCTGTTGCGCAGAGCAGCAGCACATTTTGAACTGGACACTGGGGAGATCTCTCCGGAAATAGACTTTGTGGAAAGAGTAATTAAGGAGAAACCCCCAGTCAGCCAGACCATTCCCCTCCTTGCTTCAGTGAAGAGAAGAATCATCCCTTCGCTATCCACACCCGCACTAATCAGAGGAGTTAATCCAAGGATTGAAAAACTTTTCACTCCTTCACCCTCAGACCCGCTGTACATAAGGGGACATTCCATTCCGGATTCCCTTGTAGTAACTAATGCAAGGAAGAGGGCAGGGGTGCCGCTGTCCACCAGTGAGGCACCACCTGACAAGGAGGGCAAGAGGTTATATGCCCTTGCTAAAAGAGTCACATCCTCGGCTGCCTTTTCGGCAAGAATTGCGAACAACAATTCTTTGCTAGCTAGCTACGCGGACGCGCAGTGGGCTAAACTGCGCAAGGACGCCGAAGAAGCGCCGGAACCATTACGTACACGCCTGCTTTCAACTATTGGCGAAGGAACCCAGGTCAACCAGAGTATTGTAAAGAACTCTCTGGATGCTGCTGAGACAGCGGGACGTTCCCTGGTTCAGGGAATACTCCTAAAACGCCATGTATGGCTGCGCAACTCAGGGTTCAAACCGGAGACACAGGCGTCTTTAATAAATAAACCTGTTGAAGACGCAAACCTCTTCGGGAAGGCGGTGGATGAGGCTCTGGAAATGGCTAAAAAAGAGTTCGATACTATCAAAACTCTTGACCAGATCTCTAAGCCCACTACCAGACGCGGCTATGGCAACACACGCTTTTTTCGTGGCCAACGCCAAAAGCAGAATCAGCAGCAACAGTACCCTGCCACCAGTTACCAGACCAATAGTGGGCAGTACAGCCAAAGAGGACAGCGCAGGGGCAAGGGGAGAGGGCGGGGGTCCACCCCCAGAGGCTCCCAAGCCCCCATCAACACCAAGTGACGTGAAGATTCGCGTCCCCTCCGATGCAACACCGGTCGGGGGCCGGATAACATCCTTTCTTCCAGCATGGGAGGGAATAACGTCAGACCGCTGGGTACTTTCCACCGTAGCCCACGGATACTGCATCGAATTCAACAGTTCCCCAACATACAGACCCCCGAGGGGACGACGCATGACACCGGAACACCTTGCCATCCTTCTCCAAGAAGTACAACAACTGCTGGAAAAAGGAGCCATAGAGGTCGTGCCTCTATCTCAGGTAACGGAAGGTATTTATTCAGTGTACTTCCTTGTACCCAAAAAGGATCTAACCATGTGCCCTGTATTAGATCTGCGCCCAGCGAACAAGTTTATCAAACCCCAGAAGTTTCGTATGGTAACCTTACAGGAAGTGATCCCACTGCTATCACAGGGAGATTACATGACAACATTGGACATGAAAGATGCATACTTTCATATTTTAATGTTGCCAGCGCACAGAAGATACCTCAGGTTTATGATAGAGGGCAAACACTACCAGTTCAGAGTGCTACCCTTCGGCATAGCATCAGCACCAAGGGTATTCACGAAGGTACTGGCAGTGGCAGCGGCCCACCTGCGCAGGTTGTCCATCCCAGTTTACCCTTACCTCGACGACTGGCTCATAACAGGGGATTCTTACGAAACATGCTTCTCCAATACCCAAAAGACTGTAGACCTTTTGTTCCAGTTGGGCTTCTCCATCAACGAAAAGAAGTCCAGCCTAGACCCCAGCCAAATCAAACAATTCCTAGGGGCTCTAATTCAAACAAAGGACGGCCTCGTCTTCCCCTCCAACGAGAGGGTCCAAAACATGCTGTTTCAGATCCCTCAATATGTGACCAGTCGAGAGGTGACGGTGCGCAAAGCAATGCGCTTGCTAGGCATGATGGCGTCGTGTATTTATTTGGTACCTCACGCGCGCCTGCGCATGCGCCCTATGCAAGAGTGGCTCAACAGCCAGTGGTGTCAGGCCAGCGGATTATGGGACGATCCAGTGGTGGTCTCGCGAGCCTTAGTTCGCTCGCTACGATGGTGGACAAAGGAAAACCTGGAAAAAGGGAATCCCTTTGCCACACCCGCGGCGGAAGCCACTCTAACCACAGACGCATCCCTAACAGGATGGGGGGCTCACCTATCCCATCAGACTGCTCACGGAGTGTGGACTCCGAACGTAGCATCCAAACACATAAATCTACTGGAGCTACTAGCTGTGTTCAAGGCGCTAAAAGCCTTCCAGGAACACCTACAGGGCAAAACGGTTTTGGTCCTTACAGACAGCACCACAGCCATGTACTACATCAACAAGCAGGGGGGCACCCACTCTCCAGGACTGTCCAAATTGGCCCAAAATATATGGAAGTGGGCTCTCAAACAAAACAGGTTCCTACTGTCAGAACATGTACCAGGGGAACTCAATCTGCTGGCAGACAAACTTAGCAGAGATTTCCCCCTGCCCGAAGAGTACGAATGGCGACTACACGAAGACATCATCTTCGACGTCTTCACACAATGGGGATTCCCAGAAATAGACCTATTCGCAACCCTGGAGAACTCACAATGCCTAAGTTACGCCTCCAGGTACCCCCAGAACCAATCCAAGGGGAACGGTCTGTCGATGCAATGGTCAGGGAAATTTGTTTAGGCTTTTCCCCCGACTCCCCTTCTCAACAAGGTGGTGCACAAGATGCACCAGGAACAAGTAACCATGATACTGGTGGCCCCAATGTGGGCCCGACAGCCATGGTTCGCTCACTTGATGGAGATGTGTCTATCTCCCCCAGTGAAACTCCCCTGCCCGTACAACATGCTGTCACAAGACAAGGGCAGGACTCTGCATCCATGCTCCCAGAACATGAACTTAGCAGCTTGGCTCCTGAGATCATAGAATTCGGACATCTACTGCTCCCGCAGAGATGTATGGACATTCTCAGGGAAGCCAGAAAACCTAACACTCGCCACTGCTACTCTAGCAAGTGGAGGAGATTTGTCATCTGGTGCAGAGGGGAAGGCATCAACCCAATTGACTGCTCTCCCACACATATTGTTCTATACCTGACCCACTTGTTGGATTCAGGTCTAGTGTTCAATTCCATTAAAGTCCACCTAGCGGCACTTTCTGCATACACCACTTCCCAACTCAAGGTGTCGTGGTGGAAGATCCCTGTTATAAAGGCCTTCATGGAGGGAATAAAGAGAATACACCCCCCGATAGCTGACCCAGCTCCCGGATGGGACCTTAACGTGGTACTTACCAGACTCATGGGCTCACCTTTCGAACCCATGCACAAAGCATCTCTTAAAGACCTCACTCTTAAGACTGCTTTTTTAATAGCTATCACCTCCAGCAGGAGGGTAAGTGAACTACAGGCTCTTTCTGTTCTAGACCCCTTCGTTACAGTTCACAGAGATAAGGTGGTTCTACGCACGCACCCAAGGTTTGCTCCGAAGTTCATATCGAAATTCCACGTAAACCAGTCTATAGAACTGCCAACGTTCTTTCAAATTCCTTCCAACTTGGGAGAAAAAAGTCTGCACACACTAGATGTGCGCAGAGCGGTCGTGTTCTACATGGAAAGAACCAGACCACTGAGGAAGACTAATCAGTTCTTTGTCTCGGTGGCAGCAGGAAGAGAAGGGGATGCAGTTTCAAAGTCCACTATTTCTAGATGGATTGTTCAATGCATCACTCTCTGCTATACTCTTGCTAAGAGAGAACTGCCCTTTAGGCCAAGAGCACATTCTACTCGAGGCACGGGGGCGTCCATAGCATTCATTGCAAATGTTCCCCTTGAGTCCATCTGCAAAGCGGCTACCTGGAGTTCTGTGCACACCTTTACAAAACACTACTGTCTAGATGCACACTCGAGATCTGACTCCCTGGTGGGTCAGGCAGTACTAAGACATCTTTTCTCTACTGTTCCTTCTCATAACCCACCGCCAACTCCGGGTACTGCTCGCTAGTCTATGCACAGCATGTGATTCTAAGCAGATTAACAAGCATCAGAAGACAATGCATCACTTACCGTAAAAGCATTTCTGATGATTGTATCTGCTTAGATTCACATGTGCCCACCCTTCCTCCCCGCTCGGATGGAACGAACATAGACTTCCTTTTATATCTCTCTTTTCTGTACTCACTCACGTCTAGAAGGCTCCCTCAGGGCAGAAAAATACAAACAGAGGGACCTCGACGTGTGAGGGATTGTGGGTACAACACACTTCACTATAGGGATAGTATTTCAGACACGCCCGGTCGACGTCCCTTTTCGACTACGAAAAACAAGATGCAATACTCCGCAGTGACCACTGGATGTCGGACCTATGCACAGCATGTGAATCTAAGCAGATACAATCATCAGAAATGCTTTTACGGTAAGTAATGCATTGTCATCTTTCGGCTGAGCTTTATCCAGTAGTCTGTACCGCCTCGCTATTGCCCTGTTGTCCCGCCCTCCTGTAGTGTCAATTCCATTTGTATCGGAGCGCTCGTGCCTGCCTCCCTGACTATATTTGTATGATGTAACATTTCCTTTCTATGTAAGCAAAAGCGCTCACGGGTTTGGTGCGCTATATAAGCAACTAAACCTCTTTCTGTGATATCCAGTGCCTGACGTGATGCATGTATGTATATAATCTCCTTTTCCCCAATGCCAAATTTCTGTTTGCATTCTTTGAAAAGGAGAGTTCCCACCCTGAATGAATTCCCTTGGGTGGTTAGTCTGTGCCAGCGACCAATTGTCCCAAAATCTCGTCTGCCTACCCAAAGTGAAGTCTGCGTTGTCATTGGGGTAAATGGTCATAATCCTGGTGTAATTACTCACCTCCTGAGTACTTGGTCCCACCCCTGCAGCGATAATCTGGTGGACTCTAGTAGTTGACCTTCCGCCTCTCTGGCCCTTGTTCTCCATGCGTGTAACGTTCTCTGAGGGATCGATGTAACCACTTGCTCTATCCCCATCCAGCTTTTGGGTCTTTCCTGCCCTACCCATTTAATCATTGGTGCTATTTGTGCAGCCAGGACATATCTCTCAACATCTGGGACTCCGAAACCCCCCAGGAGTGGTGATCTCATCAGGATGTTCGTTTGTGTTCTGGGTTTTTTCCCCATGCCAAATAAAGGGCTCTCTTTCTGTAATGCCCTGCACATTTGGGAAGGTTTTTCCACTGGAAGTGAGCCCATCGCATATAGCAGTCGGTAACAGTGTCATTTTGAGTAACGCGATTCTTGTCCCACCTATGCAGATCTTCCTTCAGTTGTTTTTATAGGGGTGTTTATATTTGCCCCATATAGCCCTTTGTATTCCTTCCTTAATTGTATGCCCAGGTATTCTATAGTCTTATTTTCCCATATGTGGATAGACTGCCCTCAATCTAGCTCTCCCTTTTTTTTGGTTTTGTTTAGTGCCTTGGAATTAGTGCAATTTATGGTGAATCCTGAGATTGGGCAAACTCCTGTAACCTCTCCATTACATTGGTGTTTTTTAAAAAAAAATTTTAAAGGAAGAGCAGGATGTCGGCATATAGTGTGATTTTTGTCTCCTCCCCACAGGATACCCCCACCACCTCTTGGTCTTGTCTTATTATTTCTGCTATGGTTTCCATTGCCATAGCGAATATTAGGGGGGATAAGGGACATCCCTGACGTGTGCCTCTGTATTTAATCTGGGTTGAGGTTCTTCCGTTGACCATAACATTTGCTGTTGACGTTTGATAATTCGCTAGTACCAAACCTAATGAAGTCTGGTCCACATCCTTTCTCCAGGACCAGTCTCTGGTATCCCCAATCTATGCTATCGAAGGCATGTCGCACATCTAGTGCCGCTATAGAGAATCTTTGCCCCGTTCGGTACCCTAATAATAACCCTAGGTCTGTTATATCCACGGCCCATCCTATGTTGTTTTGTCTGTGCCTCCCTGTAATGAAGCCTGCTTGCTCCTCGTGTATTATCCCAAGTAATACTTTCATTAGTTTTGCCGCTAACATGTTGGCATATAGTATTGAGCAGGGAAATTGGTTGATGGCTAGTGCAGTCTGTGGGGTCCTTGCCTGGTTTGTGTTTTAGTACTGTAATGGCTTTCCCGATGTTGTCATTGACCTTTCCAGTTTCTCTAATGTAGTTAAAGAGCTTTGTAAATGGGCCTATTAGTTGGTGCCGGAACGCTTTTTAGTATCTGGGCCAAGGGTTTTATTAGAGAGTAAGGTTGTTATGGCATCACTTATTTCATGTGCCGTTATTGGGCCTTGTAATATATTATCCTCCTTTGCTATCTGGGGTAGGCTATGATTCGTTGGTGAATTTAAGACCTAAACATTCAGGGTTACAATGTTCAGTTCAGCCATACCCTACACCTCTGGATTGATCTGAATGCCTATATTGTCTCCTCACTCTACCTTTGTCTGTTCTGCTACCACATCCCAAACCATACCAGGTTGCTTCCTGTGACTTAATTGCCTGTGCAAAGCGTTCCTCCTGCCCCCCACCCCAGTTGCGGCTGTGTGAAGTGGGCATGGCATCAAGTCATATTTTATGATGAGGGGTGCCCTAGGAGTTTGGCCTAGCGCTTGGGACAGTATTCCTGAGTGTTCGCTCCTCTTGACATAATTAACAAAAGTACAGCCAGGACATTGTGAAGTTCTTTTGACACTGAAGGTAGTAAGTTATTATATTAAATATCACATCTATCTCCTACAAGCTCTGATTTGCATTGCACATGCTATGGAACCAATAATTATAACATAGGACATTGCCATAATTATGAAGAGTACTATTGTCTAAGCTAAGAACATGATTTACATTAATAGAGAAAAAGCACAAGTAATCATTTTAGGGTACCAGCTTGAGTGACATAGAATTTGTTATGTTGGCCTTCACTAAGCTATGGTATGGTAGGGAGTGGCTTAATATACCAAATGCCTGCAGTCTCAAAAAAATACATACAGTTCGACTTCCACGTTTAAACTCGCGCTTTAAGGCACGCTGTGCGGCATATGAATTTATGGAGGCTTCCTGTCAGTCGGGCCTGATCGCGCCTCTGCTCTGGGACCTGCGATGGATGTACCTTCCCAGCCCCCCGTGTTCAAGTTCTCCAGGCTGCGCGGTCTTCCCCTTGAGCTCGCCTTTTTATATGTAAAAAGATCAGACTTGAGCATCATAACCTGCCAAATGAGCCCTAAAACCTAGCTCTTCAGATCGTTCCTTTACTTTGCCTGCAAATACTACATTCATATGTGCACACTTAAGCCACAGGTACTGTCTTTGACGATTGGCTGTTTCCCTTAGAGTGACTTTGCTTCTGCTTGGGGAATGAGAAGCGTGTAATTTGCTCCTACATAACTTCAAACTCCGTTTTAGTAACTGAGCTTCTGGTGGTAAAGAGCATCACTCGCCTCTACACACATCCACCCGTGCATGTGTATTTTGGTGTCATGCTTCCTGTCCTTGGCGTCTTATCAGATCTGACTGGTGCGAAAAAGCATCACTCAAATTTGCTAAGAGCTGTTTAAGACAGGAAGTTGCCGTTTGTAGTTGGGTTTCTTCTTTTGGAAAGGGGAAAGCTCCTCGCCTTTCACTGAAGCTAAAGTGCAAGTGTCTGTGTTTCTAGATTGCAAGTATGTGGGTGATTAGTCATATTTAGTCAAGGGGCTGGTGTCTGTTTCTGTCCTTTGTAAAAAGGCTGTACATTGTTGGGCAGTTTGTGCATTCTCATCAAGGAGCATGTGTAGCGCATTGACTGTTTCCTCTGCAAAGTGCAGAGGCCCCTGATGTGAGCCAAATATTTTTTAGAGACTATTCTTATCACCCCATATATCTGAACTTCAACTCCCCCTCCCCTTGCGGCCAAGGTTCCCTAGAACCTCCCCCCGGACCTCTTCCGGGGCGTTGGGTCCCATACATCCCCCATGCCAGGATGTCCTCATATCCAGAGTTAGATTCCAAACTGCCCCCTCTGCCCGGGCATGCTCCTCGTGTTTCTTCTTCCCTCCTCCTTTTGGCCTAATCAGGCCATAGTAACGTCTTGGTTTTATTCCTTATTCCGGTTCTCATTTCAAATGTGGGCCTGTCGGTGTGACCTCTTTTCCCTTTCTCCTTTTGCTATCGGTTGACCACTCCCACCTCCTGCTCTCGTCGCCTTTTGGGTTTTGTTTTGGCCTTGGTCTGCTCAGACTTCACTTCCTCCATCTCCAGTAGGGACAGCCTTTCCTCCCACGTGGTAATCCGGTGCTGTCTGCCCTCCCAGGTAAACCGTAAACCAAAGGAATAGGCCCATTTGTAGGTGGTCCGTTTTGCGACTAGTGCTTCGTGACTGGTTGCATCATCCTTTGTTTATTTAGTGTGGATAAGGTCAGAGCTTGACTTAGTTGGACCTGTGCTCCATTGATTGAGACCACTTGTTGCATTCTCGCTGCTCGAAGTATCGCGTTCATGGTGTAGGATGTCAGGGCTATTAAGACGTTGCAGGGTCTTGCTCCTGGGTCTCCTTTCTTTGGGCCTACCCTGGCACTCTGTCAATTGGAATGTCCTCGGTCTGCATACCGTTCAGGAGACTGCTAAAGCAATGTTGTATTGTGACTTTCAGGTCCTTATCGGCTATTGTCTCAACAATACATTTGACCCTTATGTTGGATCTACAGGATCTGTTCTCGAGGTCTTCAGCCTGGATTTCCAAGTTATGGGTTGCTCTGGCCACTTGTTCGAGGAGTATGCTGTTCTGTTTCATTTCCTCTGAGATCTCCGATAGGCCGTCTTCTGTAACATCCACTCTGGTCCCAAACTCCTTGAGCTCCTTTCTGACTTCCTGTAGTGACGACTTAAGTTCCTCTCATTTCCCCATGTTCTTGTATGGACTCCATCAATCTACCCTCCATCCCTTTCAGGCAGTCCTGTAGGTCTTCCTTATTTAGCACTGTTGTGGTTTCCTCCGCAGAGTTTCGATCCTGTCCCCTTCTTTTATCACGTTCACCCTTTGTAGTTCTTCCTGTTGGTGTTGTCTCCAGCACCCTTCCAGTTGTCCCCCTTGTGTTTTAGCTGTGCCTCTGAGTCTCGCCGGGGTATTCTTAGATTTGGCCCCTGGCATCTGTTGGCTGGTGCTGACAATGTGCCCTTCGGTGTCTTACTGTGTGGTTGGGGGCAGACATTCCCCCTATTGTCACTGTATAGCTATGCCCAGGAGTTCTGGATTTGTTTGGGTATCACTGATCTCTTTCCATGACTGCCCATTGCTGTGTTACGTGTCAGGGGTTTGGTTCACCCCTGTTATCCGTAGTTCTCTCCAACATTCTATTGGGATGTTACTGGGTTTATGATTTTGTAATTACAAATTGAGTTCGGTTTCCTCAGGTCTCTTTTGCCTCCCCTCTGATTCAAAGTGTGTGCAGCAGTTCTGGTGTGATCTTGCATATCCGCCCTCTCACTGGGCGCAGTGCCTTCTTTTGTGCCTTTATGCCTATTATTTAGAAGTGTGCCCAATAGCTTCCATGTGAAAGCTGAATTTAGGAGTTCATTTAGAAGTTGTATTTAGAAGTGTACCCAATAGCCTCGCTGTTGAAAGTTGAATCTAGAAATGTGCCCAATAGCCTCGCTATGAAAGTTGAATTTAGAAATGTGCCCAATATACTCTATGTGGAAAGTTGAATTTGGAAGCGCGCCCAATAGCTTATATGTGAAAGTTGAATTTAGAAGTGCATTTAGAACTTGAATTTAGAAGTGTGCCCAATAGCCTCGCTGTGAAAGTTGAATTTAGAAATGTGCCCAATATACTCTATGTGGAAAATTGAATTTAGAAGTGTGCCCAGTAGCCTCGCTGTGAAATGCTGAATCTAGATCTGTGCCCAATAGCCTTGCTGTGGAAAGTTGAATCTAGAAGTGTGCCCAATAGACTCTCTGTGAAAGATGAATCTAGAAGTGTGCCCAATAGCCTTGCTGTGGAAAGTTGAATTTAGAAGTGTGCCCAATAGCCTCGCTGTGGAATGCTGAATCTAGATCTGTGCCTAATAGCCTCGCTGTGGAAAGTTGAATCTAGAAGTGTGCCCAATAGCCTCGCTGTGAAATGCTGAATCTAGATCTGTGCCCAATATCCTCGCTGTGGAAAGTTGAATCTAGAAGTGTGCCCAATAGCCTCTCTGTGAAAGATGAATCTAGAAGTGTGCCCAATAGCCTCGCTGTGGAAAGTTGAATTTAGAAGTGTGCCCAATAGCCTCGCTGTGGAAAGATGAATCTAAAAGTGTGCCCAATAGCCTCGCTGTGGAAAGTTAAATCTAGAAGTGTGCCCAATAGCCTATCTGTGAAAGTTGAATTTAGAAGTGCGCCCAATATACTCTATGTGGAAAGTTGATTTTAGAAGTGTGCCCAATAGCTTCCACGTGAAAGCTGAATTTAGGAGTGCATTTAGAAGTTGTATTTAGAAGTGTACCCACTAGCCTCGCTGTTGAAAGTTGAATCTAGAAATGTGCCCAATAGCATCGCTATGAAAGTTGAATTTAGAAATGTGCCCAATATACATGTGAAAAATTGAATTTGCAGGCGCGCCCAATAGCTTCTATGTGAAAGTTGAATTTAGAAGTGCATTTAGAAGTTGAATTTAGAAGTGTGTCCAATAGCCTGTCTGTGAAAGTTGAATTTAGATATGTGCCCAATATACTCTGTGGAAAGTTGAATTTAGAAGTGTGCCCAGTAGCCTGAAGTGGGAGAATGGAACAGAAGGCTCCCACCAATCCCCTCACACCCCTGGCCTAGAGGATCGCGGCCCAGACACCCGCCACGAGAGGAGTTTGTCCATCTACCAGACGACCAAATACCCTGGTACAGGAACATACGGATGTGCCCTCCAGCCTGCCCACCAGCCTGCCCTGCCCATGCCGACACCTGCGGCATGGATGAACTCAACTGAACCATTCAACAGTAAATTAACACATCGTTAGAGATGCCATGACAACCTAGCCAACGGTCAGCACACCCGTGCAAACATGCACACTAGACACTCCCACACCAATCCACACGAAGAACATATCCAGTGCTATGACGTCGGTGACAGACACACCCACTGACGCGCATCTTTATTATTTTTCACATAGGTTTTTCAAAAATGCAGAAACGCAAGACGCACAACGAACTCATCTAAAATGCTTGCTGACGCTTCTCCTACCCCATGCATTGCAATGAGAAATATAACGAAGACATGATACTGGGGATAAAGCAATATGATACCATAGCCTAAAGCGCGCCGTGCATCAAACATCCCCGCCTATGCACTAGGCCCAAGTAGGCCGCCGGCAAGAGCCTCCATGAACATTGAACGAGCAAGAGTACAATTGCTGACCCTGCAGAATGAGCCCGGCGAGAGCAGACAGTCAAGGGCACAATGTTGCAAACTCGCATGCCACAAGCCGAAGCCAAGGTCACACCTGCAAACTAAGCCAGGCACACAGTGGAAAATGCAATATTAAATGTGCAGAATTCTGCCTCAACCACGGTCTCTCCTCACGTGACCAAGCCAAACCTGACAGGGTGCCAGGCCCAGGAGGAGGGAGGCGCCTGGATCCCACGTTTTGAGACACAGGCAGCAACAATTAAGCGACTCAATGGACATCTGCGGCAGTTGGAGTAGTTTGCCCTCCAGCATATGAACAAATCCTCTCATTGTCTGCACATACCCATAGTTATACATTGTTGCAAATGACAGGTGCACCGCGAGCCGGGAACAGCGATGGTCCCAGACTGGGGGGCTCGCGAGTGGACCAATCAGAACATGGGGCTCTTATCACTGACGCCATTAACATTAGCCAATCCTCAGGGGTCTTCATGTAACAATTTTCATGTATCTAATTGAAGGGACAACCCAAGTATACCACCTGATTTACCCTCAACCACTAACAACGCTCTCTATACGTATGCTATACTAACCCTACCACTCAAGGAACCAATCCAGAGTGGCGATAGGTTTTTTGCTAACTTCCCCAGGTGACGCGTCATACTGAGGTAAAAAGGGCCTGCGAGCCCCACAATGAGAGAGAGAGTGTCAGGACGGATGCGTACGATCCTTGACCCATCCCTGCCGTTTGTTTAATAAACAGCAGAATCACCTTGCTTCTTGCGTGTGCCTCATACTCATTTTTGGGACACACGGGAGGAGTTGGGGCCTCCCTGCCCAGAGGTCCGCGGATGGCCCTCCCTTGCTAGTCGTGTATGGTTGGGGTGGTGGCAGCTGTTGTGCTACAATCTGTGATGATTGTATTTGGGAGGGATTTTGTGCAGCCACTACTTGTGTAGGGTTTTGAGTCATTGTTGCAGGTGTAGTTATTAGTGCACCTTCCATCGTGTATTTAGTCAGTTTTTTCTGTACCAATTTAGCCTCTTCCGCTTTTCTATCTTCTTCCTTTTGTTTCATCTTTTCTTGCCATGTCCTACAATGATGTACTATCGTCAGTTGTATTTCTGGCCATGCTTTTGCTTCCATCCCCACTACCTTCTTCAGTTGTTTCTGAACTGCTTCTGGGAGCCCTTGTATTAGTATATGATAGAATATTGCTGGTGTTTTGTCCCATTGTTCTCTAGTTTCCATACGCCACTTCTCTTGAATTTCCTGGATATAATCAACAGGATCTTCATTGTCAGGCATCTTGCGTGAGGTAATTGCTCCTATGTCTGATGTGTCTGGGTACTGTACCCTCAGCGCTTGCCATAATGCATGTCTGCAGTTTGCAAATGGCGCCCCATCATGTGATGTGTTTGTTATTGTGACCCCGGGGAAGCCTGCTCTCTTCCAGATGTCATCTGCTGCATCCCCCAATATTGATATTAGAAGGCCCTTTACATCCCCCACTGCCAGCTTCTGTCCTGCGGTATGTTTTTCCATTTCATATATCCATTTTCCCGCACCTCCACTTAATGATGGGAGCCTGCATGGGAGGAGGATACTCAACGCCAGGAGCTGGATATTATAATTATAACAGGGGAAGGGGAGGAATGATGAGGGGAAGAGGATACGGCTATAACACACAACAGCAATGGGGAGGATTAAGAAATTTCTACCCCACCGGGCAACCAGTATACCAGGACAATTCAGGGAGCTTTCCATGGCAGAACAGGGAACCACCGGTATGTTGGATTTGTGGATTACTAGGGCACATGTCACGCACATGTAGAATGAGACCAGGGACACCATCATGGGGAGAACAGGGACAACAAGGGCCTACACAGGAACAGCAGGGCATCCAGCAACAGCAGGCATTGCAACCAGGAAATGGGCAGCAACAACTAGTAACACAACAACAGCCACAGACATATTCACTGCCACAACAACAGGTAGCGATAACACAACAACCCCAAGTGCAGGCAGTACAGCAACCTGCCCAAATCCAAGACCATAACATAACCTCCACCAATACACAACTACAGCAAACACAACTGGGAAGGGTGACGGTCCTGGGACACAACCCTTACACAGGAAGTGGTCAATCATTATACCCACAATAGGACAGCCCACAGACGGCCTTGGTGTGTCCCATCCTCTCGGTAACACTTAATAGTGCGGAGGAACCACGCATAGAGGTAACGATAGGTGACAAAAAATTATCATTCCTTGTTGACACCGGGGCGACCCAGTCTTGCATAAGGGAAGGTAAATTTAAGATGTCAGGTGAAGCCATGAACACCCAAGGATTCTCTGGGGCTAGGGGGTTGGTTCCCTTTACTGATAACATTCCCTTACCAATAGGGGATTATGACATGTCCGTCCCTCTTTTATATTCTAGGGCCTCACTAGTAAACATACTGGGGAGAGACATAATGAGCAGGTTGAATATGACGATCTCCTTTACGGATGACGGCATAATTTGCTCCACTCCAGGAATAAACATGCTCACTGCATGACAAATTATGCAAGCATACTGTGGACAAATAGTGATTAGGGCTGAGCCAGTAGATGGTGAACTGTACCAGTACGGAACGGACATGGCATTTGCATGGATGCCAGGAATAGAAGGAAAGATCTGGAGGAGGCCAACAGCCTATTTGTTTAGACCAGAAACACCAGCCAATGAACCAGAAGGAAAGGTGATTTCAGTGAGCATAGAGAGCATTATAGCAACTGCTGATTATATCGCAGTACAAGCCCAAGACAGGGAAGGAAGAGCATGGAGGGCAGTGATAGCCCTAGCAGAGGGATGCAGGCTCACCCAGGTGTCAGACGAGGAGCTCTTCTCAGAAGAAAAGGAAGAAGGTGAAATGGTATTTATGATGAGTGTAGAAATATGGCTAAGAGTGACATACAAACAAGTGGCACAGAAAATTGCAATGGCACTTGAAGCACCCACATCCACTCCAGTTCCCTTCTTTGAGGAGGATATGGCAAAAGTACCAACATCATTATGGACTACTAGTCCCTATGACGTGGGATGCATAAAGAGTATAGGGGGAGTAAGAATAAAATTTAAAAAAGGTGCAATACTCCCTAGAGTGAAGCAATACCCACTATCAAAAGAGGCAGATGAGGGCATATATGAAACAATAACGGCGCTTATAAATAATGGCATATTGGTACCATCAGAATCACCATGTAACACAGCTGTATACCCAGTGCGCAAAGCTAAAGGAGGGTCTTGGCGTTTCATCCAGGACCTCAGGCCCTTGAACAACATAGTGGAGGCAGAATACCCCATAGCAGCAAACCCTGGCCACAATATTGTGTGGCATTCCAGCAGAGGCAATAACGATTTACAGTGATTGACCTCAAAAATGCCTTTTTCTCAATACCCCTCAATACCCCTGCATCCAGACACACAAGATCTAACAAGCTTCACGTACAGAAACACAAAATGGAAACACACCAGGTTGCGAGTCACCCTCCCCTCTCCAGAAGTGGCATTAAGTTGTGTCCTGTTTGACCCCCTGGGTTCCACAAAATCGCGTCTGTGCACCCCTCCTCTTCTTCCGTTTCTTCTACATCGTCAATTGGGTCCATATTTCCCCTGCTCGTAACTGTTTCTCCTCCATCTCTTCCCCTTCTTTTATCATTTCCTTTATTTAATGTGGGCGTGTGTATTCGTTCTCCCTGCCTGCGTCCAGGGAGGTCTCTAAGCCTGCCTGCATAGGGTGTCAGTTCGTGGGGGAAGGGTGCGAGTTTAGGTGGGCATGTTGTACGTAATGAGCGTGAGGTAGTGGAGCATGTTGGACGGGATGGTGAGAGTGTAGCTGCACGTGTCTGCCTTTCCTCCATTCCTTGCTCTTCCTCCTCACTTCCCTCCAGTTCTTCCTTTCTCCAGCAGATACATGGTGATTCTCTATTTGTCCAGGACCCAGAAGCTAACAAAGGGGAGAAAAAGTTGGGGTGGACAATGGAAATGAAAGAGGCCTTTGATGAACTGAAAGATGCAATATCAACTGCTCCGGTACTGACCACCCCAGATTATGAACGACAATTTGTTATATTTTCACATTGCGACTCAGCAGTAATGAAAGCAGTGTTGGCTCAAAAAACAAGCATGGGTTACAAACCAGTAACATATTACAGTGGTCACTTGGATCTTGTGATGTTAGGACATTTCCCTTGCGAACAAGGTCTCGCCGCAGCTGCCTTTGCGGTAGAGAAAGCATCATCAATCACAATGGGGTGCCCAACCACACTATTTGTGGAACATGCACTATTTGCAATATTGAACAAGCCTAAGTCCACACTAACCACACAGAGGGCGTCAGGTTATGAGATCATCTTATCTAGACCAAAATTATCAATTGTTAGATGCAGCACAGTTAACCCTGCAAGGTTTATAGAGGAATTAATTGAGGAAGGAGACTATGCACATGATTGTACACAGACTACCGAAATGTACTCATGTACTAGAAAAGTTGAAGAGAACGCACAAGATGGAGGAGAGCTCGTGTTCATTGATGGGTCATCAACAACAGACCAAAGTGATGGGATAAGGAGAACTGGGGCAGCAGTGGTAAAAATGACAGAGGAACCGGTGTGTGTGGCGGTGAAATGCATACAATTACCACAACATTACTCTGCTCAAGCAGCAGAATTGGTTGCACTGATCTTGGCGTTAAAGGAAAGCTTTGACAAAAGAGTGACTATATATTCTGACAGCGCATATGTCACGTCTACTGTCCACTCAGGATTGTCCAAGTGGAGGAGAAGAGGGCTTAGGAGAGCTGACGGCACCCCAGTGCAACATGCTCTCTTATTAGCTGAACTAATTGAAGTAATAAATGACCCACAAGAATTAGCTTTGGTTAAATGTACCGCACACACTAATGGAGAAGATCATATCTCAAAAGGAAATGCAGCAGCAGACGCGCATGCGAAGTATGCTGCATATTTTGGTGAGATATGGAACCCCCCAGAGTCAGAGAGAGGGAGAGGGAGGGGGATAGCTAAAGAGATGTTGATAAGAGAAGGGTACACCCATCTCCCAGCCACACAGATTATGGAGTTACAAGTGGCTGCACCAATGGCAGAAAAAGAAATATGGGTAAAAAGAGGATGTACAATGTCACCAACTGACGCACTATGGCGCCAGGGTAACACTGGGAAGATGGTAATGCCATTGGCACTATTGAACACCGCCCTGAGCCAACTCCACCACCCAGCCCACACAGGCAAGGAAGTTATTGCAGCACGAATTAGGGAAGATTGGTTCTGTCCCGAGTTAAATTCCCATGTGACAAATTTTATCAGCAATTGTCTCACATGTCAACAGTTTACGGCCGGTCACACACTGAAAGTGATAAAAGTTACTATACCCCAGCCAGAGGGACCTTTCCTGCACATCCATATTGACTATGTTGATATGATCAACGTATGTCAAGGAAATAGGTATATGATTGTAGTGGTATGCCCATCCTCCAGGTGGATTGAGACAGGACCCTGCTCATATCCAGATGCATTTAGAGCAGCCAAATTTCTAGTGAGGGAGGTTTTCCCCAGGTGGGGAGTGTGCGAGGTACTGCGGTCGGATAATGGCCCAGATTTCGCTAATGAAATGTTCCAGCACATCACATCCTTACTGAACATCAAGCATAAATTTGCATGTGCATACCACCCACAGGCCAACGGTGTATGCGAACGCCTGAATGGCCTACTGAAGGAGGCAATTGCAAAGATACAGCAAACAACAAAGAAGAGTTGGTTGTATTGCCTTCCGCTAGCTCTATTTGAGCTGAGGAATAGACCAGGCTCCGACCACCACCTCACTCCTCATGAGGTGGTGACCGGACAACAAATGCGCCTTCCTCTAACGCCAACATCAAGGGCATTCACAGACTATGAAAACACTGCAACTGTTCTTGGTGATGAAATGTACCAATATGTATCTTCTTTGGTTACTAGTGTAGTGTTTGTGTCTCAACAGCTCGAGCGCACGCGGGGCGGGTCTAAGAGTGATCAACAAGAAGACGCGGATAAAGAATTGGAAAAGGAAAAACTGTGCAAAATTGCTAAAGGTGATCACGTGCTACTACGCAATTTCAATAGAAAGTGGAACAGCCCACGCTTCACTGGCCCCCACCTGGTAGAGGAGGTATCTACGAGAGCAGTAAAATTGCAGGACAAACGTGCTTGGAATCACCTACACGACGTAAAGATCTGCAAACTCCAGACCCGCCCTAGCGTCACCGACAGGGCCATTGGAAGAACAGCAACAGCGTCACCCACGGAGGAAGAGACTTCTACCACAGCTGACGACCTAAGTGTCTCCATACCCTGCCACCCCCCAGATTCCCCAGAGACAACTACTGAAACTGGTAATTCCTACACCGCCCACCCCATGGTCACACGATCAAAGAGTAAAGAGACTTCCGCCAGCTGAGCCCAAACCCTCTGCCCATCGACCCCCTACCCACTGCAGTAACCACCCAATTGAAGGACATTGTCTTGCACATATACACATGTAAACACTTGACTGTTCTCTTTTTTCTTTCTCGCACACGCAGGTACCGCGTATTATTGTATTGCTAAGTACACAGATAACTAACAAAGTTCATTGCCCAGGAGTAGATGCTACCCTCAGACGATAACTACCCTGAAGAGCTATCACACCAATTTGTCTATCACATAAAAAGGCCAAAGTACCTGAAAAGAAGGAGGGTACGTGTCTACTACACAGCATTCATCTTGGCCATAGAACAATCAATGCCCCATCTTCACCAACACTTGCCTGCCCTAAGAGATAGATCACTTAGATTGGCGTGGGAACAGCTCTTCGCCTGGGCACTGAACGACTACTTGATAGGGAGAGCTTGAAAACAACAACTAACACTAATAACAAGCATATTGAGAATTTTCAGGCGGGCAACTTTAACGTCACAAGAATAAGCTGCCGGACTGCAGCAAGGTAAGAGCAAAATGCCGGTGAGACTAGCCTCTGTAATAAAGATGATAGGGATTTTGATGATCACCGGGTTTTTGGCTGCCTCTGTATGGCACAAAAGTTATGCTATCAATATTTTGGCTGTACCCAAACCTAATATACCCCCACCCACGACTGCAACAGGTGTTACGTCAGGTGGTACTAGCAAGATTCCACATAAGGGAAATAGAGTTAAACGCAGCACATACTCAGATAATAAAGGTATTGACAACTACATAACAGATTCAGCACACGTCTCGAACAACATGTGGTACCAACACATGACCCAAATAGGTAAGCAGACAACAGAAGACAGCTGCTACGTCTGCTCATTGATCCCATACGGGATGAGCGCTTCTCGAACATTCGTTGCCACGGAAATAGATGAAAAGACAGCACGATGTATAGTATACCTGGCACTGTTCCAAACGAAAGGGAGATTTCAAGGGACGGTGGTGAACCTGGTATGGAAAACGCAAGACACATATCCATACGAAAACAACTTCCTCAAGACTTATTTGAGTTACCACAAGACCAGTTTGCATGCTGAAGCATTCAGATACATGACAAGTGGCCCTGAAAAGGGAGAAACAAAGAAAGTAACACTACAATACCTACCATGTGACTGGTACGCCACTGAAGTTCCTGGTAAACAAGGATGTTGGGAAAGACCACTGGTAACAATAACAGGGAAGGTGTACATGGACAACAAATGGGACATAGGAGTGGTTGGCAGCAACATGGTAACAAGAGAAAATATTACAACTATTAATGAACACAATGACAGATGTTGGACGATTTGGGTCAAGTACGTACCCATGCTAACGTGGATAGAGAAGGATGAAGACCCAATAACCATACTGCCGCTGTCTGCACCTAAGGTATGCTACCAACATAGTGGAGAAGTGGACGTGGGATACAACACCAACTGTGCAAGCGTGATGGAGTTACCTGAGGGGGGAGCAGGAACAGCAGTATTAATGGACCATTACTGGGCCTGCGGAGACAAGGCATACCACACACTGCCCCCTCTGTGGAATGGTATATGCACAATGGTACACGTTAATGTACCATCACTAGTGGTGCCCCAGAAACATGTGAACGTGGCGAACTTCCCTAAAATGGATGAAGGAAACAAGAGGAAGAAGAGATCTGTAAAACCTCAGAAGGGGCCAGAGAACGAAGACAACAACAACAACAATGTCCTGAATAGAAAGAAAAGACAAGGAGAACCTCTGACAGGAAATTACCTATGGGGAAGGTCGGAAACAGCACTCACTTCAATCCCACCAGAACACAGACTATTCAGCAGAGCAGCAATGTTCTTCTCGTCAATAATACATCCGGGACTACAAGCTTACGCAAACGCAAAATGGCTCCAGATAACTCGATGGGAGCTAATGATGACCATTAATTCTACAGTAAATGGATTCAACTCAATAAAAGAGGAACTGCGAGCAGTGAGGATGGTAGCACTACAGAACAGATATGTATTGGATCTCCTTACAGCAATGGAAGGAGGAGTTTACGCAAAGATAGGACAATCATGCTGCACATTCATTCCTGCTAACGATGCTGACAATGGTACACTGACAGAAGCAGTATCACAACTGGCCCAGAAGCACTCCAAAATGATGGAAGAAAGTAAAGGAGTGAAGAAGGATGACAGCTGGTTTTCACTGTTATGGTCATGGATGCCATCTTGGCTGTCGGACGGACTGAAGATTATAGTTGGATGCATAATACTGGCTGGAGCTGCACTGATAATAATAAGATTTTGGAAGGCCCGGAAGGCACGCACCCAGACGAAATGATCGAAATGGTTGGTATGCACCCCTTGATGCCGGCAGATGATGGCCAGCACACAGGCACAATAATAAAAGAGATAGAAAAACTGCGCAAACAGATCATCACCAACCACCTGGACCCACCATCTGTGAAGCTCGAAAACCCAAGAAACCCAAGGAGCTACATAGGGAAATGGGTATACTGCACACCTGGAGGAACCTTTGTATATATGTATTGGTCATTTGAAGACCATGTCAACCACTATGGACATTTGGGAGGAGTGACTAAAATATGGAGAGTAAGAGGAGATAAGGAAAAAGATATGTTTGTGGTCGACAAGTCGACCAGAAGGGGGACTGAAGTGGGAGAATGGAACAGAAGGCTCCCACCAATCCCCTCACACCCTGGCCTAGAGGATCGCGGCCCAGACACCCGCCACGAGAGGAGTTTGCCCATCTACCAGACAACCAAATACCCTGGTACAGGAACATACGGATGTGCCCTCCAGCCTGCCCACCAGCCTGCCCTGCCCATGCCGACACCTGCGGCATGGATGAACTCGACTGAACCATTCAACAGTAAATGAACACATCGTTAGAGATGCCATGACGACCTAGCCAACGGTCAGCACACCCGTGCAAACATGCGCACTGGACACTCCCACACCAATCCACACGAAGAACATATCCAGTGCTATGACGTAGGTGACGGACACACCCACTGACGCGCATCTTTATTATTTTTCACATAGGTTTTTCAAAAATGCAGAAACGCAAGACGCACAACAAACTCATCTAAAATGCTTGCTGACGCTTCTCCTACCCCATGCATTGCAATGAGAAATATAACGAAGACATGAAACTGGGGATAAAGCGTTATGATACCATAACCTAAAGCGCGCTGTGCATCAAACATCCCCGCCTATGCACCAAGCCCAAGTAGGCCGCAGGCAAGAGCCTCCATGAACATTGAACGAGCAAGAGTACAATTGCTGACCCTGCAGAATGAGCCCGGCGAGAGCAGACAGTCAAGGGCACAATGTTGCAAACTTGCATGCCACAAGCCGAAGCCAAGGTCACACCTGCAAACTAAGCCAGGCACACAGTGGAAAATGCAATATTAAATGTGCAGAATTCTGCCTCAACCACGGTCTCTCCTCACGTGACCAAGCCGAACCTGACAGGGTGCCAGGCCCAGGAGGAGGGAGGCGCCTGGATCCCACGTTTTGAGACATAGGCAGCAACAATTAAGCGACTCAATGGACATCTGCGGCGGTGGGAGTAGTTTGCCCTCCAGCATATGAACAAATCCTCGCATTGTCTGCACATACCCATAGTTATACATTGTTGCAAATGACAGGTGCACCGCGAGCCGGGAACAGCGATGGTCCCAGACTGGGGGGCTCGCGAGTGGACCAATCAGAACATGGGGCTCTTATCACTGACGCCATTAACATTAGCCAATCCTCAGGGGTCTTCATGTAACAATTTTCATGTATCTAATTGAAGGGACAACCCAAGTATACCACCTGACTGACCCTCAACCACTAACAACGCTCTCTATACGTATGCTATACTAACCCTACCACTCGAGGAACCAATCCAGAGTGGCAATAGGTTTTTTGCTAACTTCCCCAGGTGACGTGTCATACTGAGGTAAAAAGGGCCTGCGAGCCCCACGATGAGAGAGAGAGTGTCAGGACGGACGCGTACGATCCTTGACCAATCCTTGCCGTTTGTTTAATAAACAGCAGAATCACCTTGCTTCTTGCGTGTGCCTCATACTCATTTTTGGGATACACGAGAGGAGTTGGGGCCTCCCTGCCCGGAGGTCCGCGGACGGGCCAGCCGACCCCGGGAGAATTTCCCCCCGACAAGCCTCGCTGTGAAATGCTGAATCTAGATCTGTGCCCAATAACCTTGCTGTGAACAGTTGAATCTAGAAGTGTGCCCTATGGCCTCGCTGTGAAAAGTTGAATCTAGAAGTGTGCCCAATGGCCTCGCTGTGAAAAGTTGAATCTAGAAGTGTGCCCAATGGCCTTGCTGTGAAAAGTTGAATCTAGAAGTGTGCCCAATAGCCTCGCCGTGAAGGTTGAATATAGAAGTGTGTCCAATAGCCTAATAGTCAAATAGCGTGCCCGGCCGAACCGACCGATCTCCCTAATAACCTCTCTGTGCAAAGTTGTTTTTAGATTTATGCCTAATACCCTCCCTGTATAAAGTTGAATTGAGAAAGGCCTACTTTGCGCGACGTATATAGTATGGTTTGAATTGAAGGGAACATTTGAAAGAGCATATAACCCACCATACGCTTACCCTCTTCTTTACACCACCACTCAACTAGAACACAGAGATACTATGACACCATTCGGTATAACTGTTCTCATACCAACACCTGCCGCACACTCCCCATCATTCTAAATAAACACAGGGTTACTCGTCCCCCAGCCAGGTGTTCTCCTCAGGCCTAACGCAGCCACTTTTGGTCTGGATAAATCCTGCCAGAACCAACACATACTCCTGATCTCTCAACCACCACACCTACCGCTAAGAAGCAGCTATTACACGAATACCGCACCTGCTGCACACATATCCGGTGCTCATACGCACCTTTGATACTCTCTCTACTGATCTGAACTTCGGTTCCCAAGGGCGTTCAACCTACCAGCGCCTTCAGACCATACCAATGGTATATAAGGCACTATATAAATGCACAATAACAATTTTTAAAGCCCGGACCATTAGGCAGGGGTATCACTGCACCAAATAGTCGAAGCAATAACAACACCTTGGCTTTTTGTGATTAGTAAACATATTGCTCTTAAGCCTTTCTGACACGACATTGACAAAGATTAAAAATCATGTTCATTGAACAGAAAGGGTAACAAATAGTTTTTAAAAAGCATTGGTCTTCAAGGGAAGACCGAATCTCTGCTCTCACTGTGACCGAAGGCTGAACTATCTATGGTGCTTCTGGTGGGATTACTCGTCAGCTACCAAAGCCAAACAGTCACATTTGGAATTATTTTTATTAATATGCAGACTAACATAAGTAATAATAATTTGCACAGAATACTATTTAAAATAGTAGATGCTCCTTATCGTAAGTCCTCTGGTGTTATTATTGAGAAATAGAGCAGCCCTTTCTGAACCCATCCATCAGTTATGTTGTAGAATTAATCAATTATCATTCAGGAATGGAATCAGGGATGTGATGGCACACTATCTGTGCTGATGCATGTTGCATTGATGTGTTTAAGCTTATATCTGGTTGCAGGTTCTTCCCTACCGGAGCACAGCTGCTGTGCAACATTATACACTTCTTTTCAGATTTATCAAATTTGGTATAAAGGAAACCCACTTTCAAGTTCTGAAATCATAAAAAAACACAAATTATCTTTCAAAAAGTGAACACCACAATATGGTGAGTTAACCTAAATACTTAATGTAATAAAATAGAGTTCCTCTTCTTTAGCTTTTCGTATACAGAGATGTTATAAAAGCTTTGGAAAATGCATAAACAATCTGTAAATGGTGAAATCATTATAAACTAATGTTGGGTTGAGCTAAACTTCTAAGAGTATACTAAACTACTGTTAATTTTTGTGCAGAATCTCTTCTGAGGAACCACGGCTAAAAGCTGTGCAGTAACACGTGTTGGGAGAAAAAGTGCTTGCATGCAAACTTAGATGATTGGAATGTATGAAACTAATACATGAAAAATAAAATCACCTATGAATCAAAACACTAAGAATCTATCGTATTATATTTGATGCAGGAGTTGCACAAACTGCAAGTGACAACATATGAGAAAAAATATTTAGACATTATTGTTTCAGCCACAATAAAGTCATTTGTAGTGCAGATCCGAGCAGAAAGAATATCACTGGCACCGTAGAATCTCCCCTGAAAGGATTTCCAGCCAACAAAGGTTGAAATATCTAAACAAACCAAACATTATACACTTAACGTTTAAAAATTGAGCAGCCTCCAGAAATGGGTTCGAACCTCTCAGCCGTTGCTTTACAATTTCATTTTAATAAATGTAAACTGTTTTTATCTGAAATATCCTACAAACGCCTCATAGGGAAAACACATAATTTTCATGAGCAGAGAAGAGAACTTAATTTATATTATTGAATGGGACTAAACACGTAACTGCAGTTATGAAAGCATACCCTTTTATCATTTCATAAACTAAAAAGTGGTATGTGTTTGCAAATGTAGCATCACAGTGCCCAATCCTGTAATTCCATCAAGTGTCACCTTTATAAATGCATGTAGATGTCTATTGTAAAATCACACAATGATTTGTATATGCAGAATTTTGAACTATGGAATACATTACTGTTTAATTGCATTAGAATCAATGAATTTTAATGTGGTGTTTGGCAACGCTGGTTAGCTCTGCTGTGATTTCTCTGGCAAGAGCATTTCTTCTGTTTTAGCCATGCATACATGATCCAATGGGGGAAGGTCAGGGTTCCCAGGAGAGTGGCTTTGGCCATTTGGCGTGAATAGAGAGATTTGTATCATAGAAAACACATTAGAGTCACAGAACAAAGAGCTGTCTGGCTATTGTCCCTGAAAGTTGATACTATTAATACATACTTCTTTAAATTCCAGCAAGGCTGAATTCGTGGTATTTACAAAGATAAGAATATAAACTATCACTATGGTCAGAGCCCTGCTGTTTTAATTTCCATCATCAAAGATGGCAATGGACTTAGAGAGTCACCTCTTGACATCAGTTAAGGCAATGAAGCCAACCAGATGCCTATTAATGGAAAGTAGACAAGGGTTTGGATGACCCATGATGTTAACAGGAGGGTTTCACAATTCTAAAAACTGAAACTTGAGGTTGGAACCAAATATAATAGACCACTGGAATCAACATTATTCATGCATTTAAACAATGTTTGTTTGATTTTAATCCAGATCCATATGACTATAAGGAAGGGTTTGTTACGGCCGTCAGATAATCCTCTTTGTAATTGCTTACTTTTGTTATAATTAATACAATTATGAATATTAAACATTTAACGAAAAATGACAAACTTATGTAAGGGGTCCCTCTGTCTGTTTGTGCTGGGGTACCCAGAAATAGATATTTAATCTTTCTAATACTCTTTAGTACCTGTAAATGATGGCAGAAAATGCGATCCAGTTCACCAAGCTGAAGCTACTGAACTAAAAAGAGTCTCAGGATGGAAGAGCCGTTCCCAACTTTGCAGGTGGAGCTCAATCCTCTTATGTGGATTGAGACACATTTCATCTAGAGAACTGTGTAGGATGGATGCATTTTGTTGTTGTCCATAAAGCCCAAAAGAGGGGATTGTTGGAACAAAATGTATGTATACCTACAGTCAGGATAGTTAGAGATGGAATCAGGCAGTAGAAAGACAGCCATCTTGTTTGGCACCCAGGAGTGTGCACTGGTATGGAAGGCAAACCTTTAATAAAGGATAAGCCAAGAAAACCCAGAATGCACTGCAGCTGGAAGGTGGCAAGGTCCATAACACACCGGGGAGATGGAGAGTAGTGGGGTCAGGGGGTGCAGCACATGACAAAACAGAGCAGAAATATAGAAGTGGTGAATGATAACACCGGACTGAGGGATTTTTCGTTGAAGCTACAGTACAGACAGGGCCAAGGCAAGGATAAAGAAGCCTACTGGGATGCTCAAGCCCTGCTTGGCACTGTAAATGACACGTTGGACACTATCCTTGGTGGACACTGAGAAAGTCCTTTTATCAGAACATGGATTGGACTCAGAGGGAGGCTCTTCCATTGATTTCATTTATCCGGCTTCCCTCTCACTCTGCCCTTAGAAAGACCCCCTTGTTTTGGCTCCCTGGCCTCAAAGGTCATTATCCAACCAGTCATCCAGCCCATTCAAAAGCAAAGGTATTGAATAAATTTCTTTGTGAGTTATGTGCTACACTCCCTGACTTAGGTTAGGTTGGTGATCGGTTGAGGTTTGGATATATTTGTATACATTTTTGGTGTTATCGGCATAATAATATGATACTAAAGGTTATTTATAACGCACTTAATACCCAGAGGTTTCTAAGCGCGGAACCGAGTTTCGAACCTGTGTTGCTCCGTGTCTACTTGCTTCCAAGGCGAGTGCGTTGCCCCTGAGCTATCCTCCCGAGATAATGCAGCAGGTAAGACCTGAGTGGCTGATGATTTGCATGAGTGGGGTCATGTATATGTTGAAGTTGGAGATAGAGGGGTAGTTTCCTGGTGTTCACAATCGATTGTTGCAGTATGGGATGGATGTAAGAAGATTTGATGACCTATGGGATGGTTACTTATTCTATGGAAGAGTTTAGAAGTCACTGGAAAAGGTACATTACGTCTTGTAATTGTAATTGTTTATTTATAACACACTTAATACCCAGAGGTTTCTTAGCGCAGACCCGGGGATCGAACCTGCATTTCTCCACGTCGTCTTATCTCCAAGGCGAGTGTGTTGCCCCTGAGCTATCCTCCCGAGACCGCGTTGGTGTTTGCTGGCTTTCTATATACCCGGCAGATAATCTGGATTCTTTGTTTAGGCTTCGGAGACACCATGTTTGAGGAGTGTGTTTTGCAGTCTCTGATAGTGCAAGGAAGTTAATTAAGTTGATGGTTTCCCAGGGTCTGGTAACTGCTGATGGGGCCTTGGCACTCTTAAGGCGCAGCAGCCATGAGTGTCTGAAAGTTATATAAAGGGATGAGTGCCATGGAAAGGAAGAGGTGGTGCTACTGTCTAAGTTTCGGCTAAATTATAGGTCTGAATTCTGAATCTTCCAAATTGGGGATGTTTTCAGGATTCCACAAACTTTTAAGATATTCGGGTTAACGGCTTTGGGTAGGCTGATTCTAGTGGAAATCTTCAGAGAGGGCAGAGGGCAGTGTGGATCGGTGCCTGTTGTTGTTTGTTAGATGGAGCATTTACCGTTCTTTTCTACATAGGTTTTTTTGGGATTTTGCATTAGTATATTGATAGGGAGAGTCTGAAAAAAAAGAAACATTTAAACGGAAAGGAAGATTTGGGCGTCAATTGCTGTTATATTATGTTATGTTATATATTTGTATAGCGCACAGTAGCCCGGAGCCCTCATGGCGCTGGTATGGAAGCTGCAAGCTCAGGGAACACAATAAGGACAGAGACGTTAGAACAGGGTGGTCTTCAGAGCTTTCCTGAAAGCCAGATGATTAGCCGAGGATTTAAGTGATAGTCGCAGAGTGTTCCAGAGCTTGGCTGCAGTAATAGAAAAGGCTCTGCCGCCATGTCTTTCCCGGTTGAACCTGGGGACCTTAAGAAGGTTGGTTGTAGAGGAGCGAAGGTCACGATCCGGGATATATCGGGAAAATTTAGCTTGAAGGAATTCCGCTCCTAAGCCATGAATTGCCCGGTGGACAATGCATGAAGACTTAAACTTAACACGCTGTGCCACCGGGTGCCAGTGGAGACGGCAAAGTACCGGTGAGATGTGGGCGCCATAGGGGTCCCAGTGGCCAGTCTGGCTGCCAGATTTTGCATACGTTGGAGGCGTTGTAGCAGACCCGTCGGTTGGGATAAGTACAAGGGATTACAATAGTCCAGCCGTGAGAGAACCAGTGCCGCCACCACGGGGGGGCGCATGGTTTCTGGGATCATAGGTAGCACCTTCTTGCTGTTTAAAGGCTCGCCATTTTACTCTCATTTTTAGGTAGTGCTTTTTGGACATTTTGTGCATTTAATGTTATCTGAGAGAACTTGAGCAGGGCGATTTTAGGCAGCAATCAGCTGAGTGTCATTATAGTTTAGATTTTCGCAAAAAAAAAACACAATCTTAAAGCAATCTGCCTTTCAGAGAAAATTAGGCTTGTTTTTGGCGTTTTTGAAAATATTTCACTTGTGCTACCATGCACCTTAATTTACTTTGCATCTATGCACTGCAAACGCTTGACTGAAAACAGAGAAGTAATTGAACGGAATTTATGTGCTACAACTATCGGACCGGACAACAGCAACACATTGGTAAAAACGGATGGTGGTGTTTATCATTGGCTGTGGGAATTAGTGGAAGGCTGATTGCCTGCTGATATTTTTTTGACAGATTTCCCTTTCTCTGCCAGGCCCTTCAACAATTTACTTTGCACATATGCACGGGCCTGCATGATTAAACGCACTCTCACACACAAGCAGGTGTATATACGTTATTTGCCACAACTTTGGAGGAACAGAAAAGATTTTAGGGATGCTGGAACCTTTTTTCAAAGTGGTGGCAGTGATCACAGGCGGTGGGCATTATGGCAGGTTCATTGGCCATGTGACGGCACACACCATCTGCTTGAGCACACTGTGCATGTTAGGACTGATTTTCTATACTCTGGCGGGGTGGACAGATGTATAAAAGGCCAACCTATATTGTGACAGGAACAACTCTGAGAGGCTGTAGCCAAACCAGTTTAGGTAGCAGTGACAGGCGGTTTAGGTTCTTCAGAGGAGGTGAGCTTGTAAGGGGTCCACAATGAGGTCACACAATGGGAACTAATCCATCCCTGGATGGGTCCTCTGTTCCAGTCGTTTATCCCTGTTGGACAGTCCATCAACATTGCTACATTTGGGATCTGGCCTATGCCCAATAGTGAAGGTCAAGGCCTGCAGACTCATGAACCACCTGAGCCACTTTGGATTCTCTCCCTTAACATCCATCAACCACTTCAAAGGCTTAGGGTGAGCATACACAGTGAAGTGAGTCCCATGGAGGTAGGACCTTACCTTCCTAAGGCCCATACAATGGAAAAACAACTCTTCTGCACCTGTGGTCAACTTAGTTCTCAACACCTAAACTAGTAGCTGATTAGCCATATAGGATGTCCCTCACCTCTGTCATTAAGCTGTGAACGTTTTCCAACTATCCCAGTGGCATAGGCATCTGTCTGCACTAAGAAAGGTATCTTTCAATCATGTGCCCTTCAACCAGGGGCCAGAGCTAGCGATTATTTCAGGCCAGTGAAGGCATTCTCACAGTCAGGAGTCCATACAAACTCTTTATGTCCCCTATGAGTAGAGAGAGCAGTCAGAGGGACAACTATATTTCTATATGCTGCCACTTTTCTCCTGTATTTCCCAGTGATGCCCAGGAAAGTACTCACTTGGGCTTGGGTAGTTGGGGTACACTGACAAGAGGTTGCATCCTGTCCCCACCTACAGCAACATCATGCATGAGGAAGGCCAATGGCTCCTGTTCAGTTTGACACTTGGCTGTCTTCCTGAACAAGTTGGCCTGATGAAGCTCCTGACACCCAGTCTCTTGAGTCAGACCCAGTTCCTTCCAAGTGGGGGTTGAATCTGCCATGTCATCCAGACATGTATTGCTGAGATCCACTTTCCCATTCAGAACAGGGGCTAAGCTTAGTTGACAGGTGTCAGTGGCAGCCACCAATCCAGAAATCCATACACTGAAGTAAGGCACCGAATAGGCTGAAACTGCTGTCTCCTCCTCAGCACAGACTGACTGGGATATGTTGTTATACCCTGCAGAGAGATCATAACAGCAACTGTACCTTTCAGCACAGAGCTGATCCACTAAGGTGTTACCTCTTAGTGAAGAGTGTGCTTCTGTCTTGTGGACAGAACCCAGAGCTCTAGTGTCCATACAGAATCCAAAACTGGCTTTACCTGTATATCCCTCCAGTTCCTCAGAACTGAACTCTTGACAGCTAGAATGCTCATACACTCTTTGTTCCAACACAAGGTGGATCTGACACCAACTGTCAGAACTTTCTCTTGGTTCTGAGCCACCACAATACCCAATCTTGGTGGGTTCACGTATTCCCAGAATACAGTTTGGTTTACACACGGTTATACAGGGTGCCAGTGATATCAAGGGGGGAGATTGCCTCAGCAAACTCTCTAGCTCACCTTGCTGATGTGGGCGTCAGGGGTGGAGACACTAGGCCATCGCACTGGAGGCATTAGAAGGGCTGCTTTGACACAGGGCAGGGATACACACAGAATTCTCTGGCTCCAACACTTTAGCCATAAGCAGGGCTCCAATTGTATCCTTCAAGATATAATCCTCCATACTATTCCCAGGAAACTGTATGGCAACCTGTCCAGGTTCACCAAAGCCTTGAGAATAGTTACCTTGCCAACCTATGAAACATGGCAAGGCCCAGACCACTGACAGGTGGTCAGGGATTTACTGAACAAGTTTGACAGGAGAAGGTCCCAGCTCCTTCTCTGGGGCCCACAGAGAGCTCCAATCAAACTCCTGAGAGAACTGACAATTCTCTCTCTCAGACCATCCTGTGGATGACAGCTCAGTGATGCTTGAAAGGTCACTTCACCATCCCTGCACTGGGTCTTGAATAGAAGGTCCCAACACCTTCCCTGGACCTTAGCACCCCGAGATCAGGAAAAGTAGGCTAAACACATCAGGACACTCAGTCTGTATTTAAAAAGACATCTGTTTATTCTTTTCAGCAGGCCAGGACACAGCATACAGCATACTGAAGAACAATCTGTAACTCCCAAATCCCCTCAGGCTTCAGCTCGTTTTATACAGTCTTAAAAAGTCAGGTTATGCAATAATCAATGTACAACCCCTTTTCCGGCCTGTGATTAGTTGGCCTACCTGCCACTCAGAAGAAGTTTGAAAAGGTCTCATCTGACTCATTCTACACCAGTGGACTCTGCATGAACTTCTATGAAAAAAGGTTATCCACTGACCTCATTATGACTAGCAGAAATCCACCATCTTAGAAATTGCCTGACTATGCCTGCCTTATCACAAAATGGTGGATCAACCTATTCTTGATCAGAACTTGGTACCTGCTCCAATTTGAATCTACATTTTTAGTAACTTATGATAAGCATGTACTACTTAACATACTTTCTATCACACAAGACATTATGACCCCAAACAATACATGTCACCCTAAAAATGTGTTTTCTTGACCTTTTAAGCCATACATGTCTGATGTTTGCACACTCGGGACTGTTGGTTATCCTGATAAGCTATCTATATCCGGATTGAGGGGGGTGGTGTCTATCTCCTATACATTCAATTTGAGGTGGATGGGTGCTCCACCCTGTACAGTCTGACCACTACCGAGCATATCAGAGGAGCTACATCTGTAGCTGGCATGCAGTAGGGTGTCAATGACTGACTTTACAGTCATTCCCTGTGGGTTGGCACAAGGGCATATGGGATTGTGATCAGCAATCACCAATTGCAACCTATTGCCTTAGGTCTCCAGAGTCAAAGGGCTAGTACAATTAGGCCTGGTCTCTGGTAGCAAGGAGTTCACTCCTAAAAGTGAACTCTGGATTAATTAAATCTGTGTCTCACTCCTGTCAACCTGGTGAAAGAGAGTGGGACGCCTACATTGATTTTCCTCTGGGATCCCCATCATGGGCCAGCAGGAATGTGTGTTAGACCACACAGGTGATTTCCTGACACTAGGATGCTTCACCAGGGGAATGTCACACACCAAATGTAGGAGGAAGGGCCTCCCAACCTGAGTAACCTCCAACCTCTCACGGTTTGCTCTAGTGGGCTCTGTGGGCTTACCTTGTAGTAACCCACCTTCCTGTTGAACTCTTTGCTTCACTGGAGGAGAATCCTCCCATTGGAAGCAGGCCTCTCTACATAGGCCTAACCATGATGGTTTCCTTTTCTGTTGGCCCATACTTCTTGCTCTTCTAGAACTCTCCTCTACCTGTATACTAGGCAGCTGAGGAAGCCCATAGCATTCAAGGTTTTCTGGGGGTCCCTTTTGCAAACCTGGAATAGGGACCCTTTCAACTACCTCAACCAATGTTATAGGTAAGGCAGGGGGATATTCTCCTTCCCTCTGCCTCTGTTTCTGACTCCACTGGCCCTGGGTTTCCCCTTAGCCCTAGGCTTGCTCTCGGGCTTGGCTTAGGCAGCCTAACTTTGATACCTGATGTTTGAGGGGTCTGTTGAGGGCCTAGCAGGACCTTAGTTTTGAAGACTCAACTCACCCAGCACTCTTCTAGGAAGCACTCCCCTCATATTGACAGATACCCCGACCATTTCTCTATTCACAGCTTGAATGACAGGTGCTACTGGAACATTAAGAGAGGGCCTACCAGCCAACTGAGTATCCCCCACGGGAACTCTGGCAAGAACCGGTGGGTTTACCATGAAGGAAGCTACTTCAGTAGGACTGGGCACTGTGTTCCTAATAGTAGAGGTAAATTACACCTAGTGCCCGAACACAATCCTCAAAATAATTGTTACTATGCAATAGGACTGGGATGGGAGCCAATGCTCCAGCACTACTAGTTTCGAAGGAATCTAGACTAACCTCAGACTCTTCCTCTGATGGAATACAGTCTAAAGGGAAGGACAACCCTTCCGTCTCTTCTTCCTCATACTGAGAGAAGGCAAGTCTGGCTGAGTGGACCCCCAAGGTCTTACCCTTACATTTGGGGTCCCACTTCCTGTGGTCACTTACTCCACAAGTGTAACAAGTCCAACTGGAACTTGACTGATAGGGAGGCTTAGAGTAGCCACTCACATGCTTGGGAGGGTTAGTCCCACTAACCTGACCTAATTCTGGTGACTTCCACGTATTAGACTTTTTGTGGGCCATAGTTTTATCAGTACCCCCACCACAACCATCTTTCCCTTTCTGCTTCTTTCTCTCCTACTGCTTACCTAATGCAGGCCTGTCCTTATGGGACACTCTATGTGAAACCCATAAATCAGGAGCAGTGGCTAGCCTCTTTGGATTTAACACCTTTGAGTCAGCCAAATGCTGCTTAAACTCTGGGGAACAAGAGGAAAAAATATGTTCAAGCATGACCAAATTGATCATGCCGTCGAAGATGGTTGCCTGATAGTGTTTTATCCAGCCACACAAGTTCTTCAAAGAGTCTGCAACAAAACTTACATAGGTCATAGATTCGTTTCTTGTGTATTCTCTAAACCTCCTCAAGTATTGGGCAGGAGTCTTCCCAAACTTGAGGATCAGAGATTGCTTCAGTTTTACAAAGTCTAATCTATCAGCCTTTGACATTTCCATAGAGGCACTGCAGCCGGAATGGGGCAGTCTGCTGATCAACCATGCAATTCTGTCAGCATCACTCACTCCTTGTACCTCACATGCATACTCAAAAGTTACAATCAAGTCAATTATGTCATTCATCTCTTTAAACATACTTAAGAGATCTTTAGGAAAACTAGGATGCGAAGAGGACCCCGAATCATCTCCAGATCCTCTGGAAGAGCCTTGTGAAGCCTGAATATGGGCAAGCTTCAGCTGTTGTTCCCTGTCTTTCTGCCTTTCAAGCCTCTCAATTTCCAATGTGGCCATTTCAAACTCAAGCTCTTTCTCTGTGAGCCTAAGGGTGTTTATTTTCAAATTGAACAATGCCTCATCATTTGATGAGGTCACAGCCAGAAGTCCAGAGGATGCACTTCCTTCCTCCTCATCCTCAACAGTAGCCACTGTAGTGGCAGCAATTACATCCAGACCCAGCTCCACTATCAGGACAATTTGTCAAGTTAGGCACAACTTTGTTTCTCTCAAAGTCCAGCATTTTGACAACTAACTCAGCTTTTGTGCCAGAGACTGTCAAGTCCCTCTCAGCACACAACTTTCTCAACTGATCCACTTTTGAGGCACTCAAAGTGGTGAAAGTGATTGTCTCCATTATAATTAGTATAGTATGTGACTTGTATCGACAAGGCAATCAAAAATTATAGTGTTCTGTGTAAGTATTATCTGGACACACCACCAATGATCTACACGGTGGTACCCAATACAGATCCTTTTCACAAAACACCCAGATGTTATGTGGAGTAGGGCATGCCACCCCTGTACACCAATTTGTTAGGACTTATTTCCTATACTGTGGCCTGGTGGACAGATGTATAGAAGGCCAACCTATATTGTGACAGGAACAATTCTGGATAGCTGTAGCCAAACCAGTTTAGGTAGCACTGACAGGCAGTCTAGGCTAAGTTCTTCAGAGGGGGTGAGTTTATAAGGGGTCCACAATGAGATCACACAATCATAATCACAGATTACACTTAGACAGGATGTATAAAAATACAGTTATTTAATTATGACCAAAACACACTATAGATAAATGACTAGAAGCAGGTAGACGTATCACACAACAGTATCAAACTAAATACATATATGCATTCACTTTGTTATAGGGCATAATACACATCAAAAACTCCTGAAAAGGAAAGGTTTGACAAGTATTATGCACTTATGGCCCACGAAGATGATCACTTACTAACATTTTCCATCCCTAAATTGCCCGGGGCCTTGTGCCCAACAGTTCAGGATAAAGTTCCACAGAACTTAATATGTAGGACAAAATGCAGGTAGGGTCTCTGGGGTCCAGTGAAGGGTTCTTAGGGTTATGGTTCAAGTTAGACTAATGTCCAAAAGTATCCCCAACAGTCAGATGTCTTGCACAAGCAAGCTATGGCAAAAGTGTTAGAAATAAGCTTTATTATAATACCATAGACTTATAATGGGAGTATAGGGATAGGTTAAAAACTCTGTAATTTACCGCAGTACTCTGATTCTTCCCCAGACTTGGCAGAACAAAGGAAGAGTGTCTGAGGTTGCTTTACCCGCTGAAAATCGCAGTCCTCGATTCCCAGGGGTTGCAGGTTTGAGCTGATCTCTGGTTGGTGTCTTTTACTGTTGCAGGGACTCTTGGTCGAAGAATGCAGAAAAACTGAATCCAGCACCCCTTTCAGGACTGGACTCAGGTCAGTTAAGTAATTTTCTGATGGTGGTCACCACGCACGGCGATGCAAAAGGACTCAGCAGCCATGGTGAGACTTTCCCTCCTATCTCTGGGACCCTTGATGCTAGGACACCAAATTCAGCAGGAGGTAGTCTCATAGGGCCAGCTGAGGATCCCCCAAGTCTCAGGCTGAAACCCGGTAAAGTGATGTGAGCCGCACAGTAGCCCAAAAACGAGGCTGGTCAGCCACAGGACGGTTCAAGGGCACTTCATAAGGCTTCCTTTGGCAGGGTACTGAGCATACGTCTGGAATGAATGATCCCTCCACTCCAAGGGTCGTAGCTCCTTCGCATGACTACTAAAGATCAAGAGCAAAACAGCGCTCCTCCAGGACAGCATCAGAAGTTGGTTGACAGGCCTCCTTTAGTCGAGTCTCAGGTCTCTTTGGTGGGTCTCACAGCTCGATAGGATACATGGCTCATTCAGGTTTCTCCAGGATCGCTGAAGAATGGGTGCAGGTGTCCTCTTCTTATCCCAAAAGCCAGGTAAGAGCTGAAACTCCCACTAGCCAATAGCAGGACTAGCCCACACACACACCCCAGCAGTGGTCCAATCCAGACCACTGGCGGGAATATTCATGCATACCACTCAAACACACTGAAACCAGTTTGTCGATTGAAGTCAGACAGACCCAGCCCACATCCTGCCAGCAAACGCTCAAAGCCCTCCAGTAGGCCACCAAAAGCTATCACTTTCCCGGGCACTGAAAATCCTTATAAGGATTTTCCTGGCCTCTCAAACCAGGAAAAAGGCTGAAAGACAGGCTGGCAAAAGAACAGGTGACTAATCTCGTGGCACGGCCTTGTTTGACCAGTAGCCACAGTTAGTAGCAACACGCGGTAAATGCAGTAAAGCTAAAACAAAAATCCCCAAAAAGTGGGGAAAAGTTACTGCTGACACCAGCCTATCCTTTTAGCACACCTAGAGTAACCAACAATCTTCTGAGTTTTAGTCTAGGTCAAAACAAAAATGCACCCATTGTACTGCAGTTGAAGTTGCATTGCACAATGATAATAAGTTACCACAAGTGATACTAAAGTAGCCAAAGTAGTAACACAGTACCACGACTAATGGAAACAAGGTTTCCCAGTACTGACAGCCTGAAGGACATGTCAGATTCCCCATAACATATGAGCAAAGGCCAGTGCAGTGAAGCTTAAGGCTTCACTGTTCTGCAGAAAGTGTAGGTCAGATTCAAAAATAAAAGCAACACGTTTGGGGGTTGCATAAAATGGAAGGAAAGGTGCAGTAAAGAGAAACCTTTCCTAACAGTGCACACTGAGCAGCAGGATTGGGCATGAGACTAGATTATTTGAACAGGCCCACACCCACACTTAACAAGCAGCTGAATTGTTTTGGGGGAACAGAAAATAACGCAAATGTGCTGTATACATAGTTGGAGGAGGTAGCATTGATCCCAGACAGGAGACATACAGTGCTACCTATTTTTGAAAAAGGTGCTGCCAGTGTGTGCAGTTTGGAGGCAATAATCATCACCTTGAGAGACAGAGGTGAATGACGGAAGGTGCAAGGAAATCCATGTGAAAATGTTGCACAGATCATTGCAAATACAGTACCTGCTGCTTGAGAATGTAGTAGAACAGTACAAAATTAGTAAATATGCACAAGCCGTACATCCACCACTGCTACAACTCCTGCAAGCATTCTAACTCTCATGGCGGGCATGTTACTTAGTCCTTCCAAGGTCACCTCTTCTCATAAGAGAACACTGGGAGAGATGTTTCTGTTTTGACAACAAGCATTGATATTGACTCCAACCACAGCAGTGGCCCGAAGGGATTGTTGGAGATACAAACACAGCCTGAAAGGGCACCTACTACCACCACAATCCCCACAAGGGTTAAGAGTGCAGACATGATAGTGATTTGTTTATTTATATAGCGCTTATGACCAAGTATAAAAACCCACTTATAAAATGCATGAGAGAACAGATTGTGTATCTTTTGGCATCATTTGTTGGCCCTCATATGAAGGTTTAAGTAGCTGCATGCCTCCTGTTGACAGTAGGATGATACATAGAGAAGAAAAAGGAGGAATGTGCAAGACTGCACTTGAAGTGTTAACAGATCATTTGTCTGCAGAGCACAGGCTTGAGGTAGAGGCAAACATGGTGTGATTAATTGACATCTGGCAAGTGTGTGAAAGCCCTGGATTTTCAGATTTGTATCAAATAAGATAATAATGCAGGTAAATCCATCTCTGAAAGGGTAATCAGCTGATCAGATTCCCCTTTCATAAACTTCATGCCAAAAGCATAGTGTGTATCTGTGACCTGCTGTTTCAGTATCCTGATTTGGAGTGCCTGCCATACAAGTGGCACAGAGCATGTTCAGCTACAGTGACAGCCACATCACTGCAGTGTAGGGGTTGCATTTAACATATGCCCCCCATACCAAAACTATGATGATCATAAGTAGCCCATGATGGTGGCAGCTTAAACTCTAAAGTAAAGCTATGCCCGGGTTAAGGCCTGGGGCACTGCAAAACATATCATCATTGCAGCTACATTCAATTTGATATCACACACGTGTCAGCCATGTAGTCTAAGTTCAGCTGTGGAAGGGTTATATTAATTCCAGACAAGGCTCCCCCTACCCACTGGCAGGATTGTGCCTAGGGCGATTGCCTCTCTTTGCACCTTTGTAAGGGCAGGTAACACCCTTTCCCCAGAGACAGTCACTCCACTGGAAGCTGCCTGGGAACAGGAATCAAGGGGCACACCATCCACAAAGGCCTCACACCAGTGTGCTGCATATCTAAAGGCCTTTCATTCTATTGAGGAGTTATGGGGTGGGATTAGTGCAGCCAGAGAGAGATCTGTAGAGTTTTGGGGAGATTCTGCCATCTTGGCTCTCTCTTTCTCTTTCCTGTCCCATCCACTTCCTGTAGCACAGAGCACTTTGTGTGTAATGTCAGAAAGTCCACGCCTTTCAAGAGCAGGGATTGGACCCCTTAAGCAGGTTAGCTTTAGTCCAACCCCCTCGAAGCTTTCACCTTTATAAATAGGGGTCTCACACCATTTCTGGGAATCATCCTTTGGACTCTATTCCTGAAAGAAGATTTCATTGGACCTTGCTGGGAGGGTAGTCCGTTGCCGAATACTCCGCAGTTGAGGTGAAGGCATGTGTTCCAAGGGAGAGGTGGGCTCTGTCCCCTAACCCTCCCTAGGGACCATGGGGTGACCACTGCTGCGGGACCAAGACCACATCTTTATCAACCACCCTGACCTTGGACCTCACAATGCTGCAGGACCACTGAAGGTGTCTGCCAGCCTCTCCAGTGTTTGGGAACTCGAGAAAGGACTAACGTTGTCCTTTGAGTCCCTGGACTAGGACTCACACCACCTGGAAGCCAGTACATCTGAGCTCCCGGTTATTGACATGCACCTACTGTGAGCCGTGATTGGAGCGTTTTCGACACTGAGCGAATTATTAGGACCCTTCGACGCTGCCTTTGGCATTGATTGTTCTTCAAGCTGCCATTTTCCTGTTCAACTCCATTTGCCGTTGGACTGTACCAGCTGAATCGCGTTGTTGCCTCGTCTCAAGCCAACAAAGTACTGCTGCCTTACATTGCTTGAGTCTCCGTCTGAGCATTTTGAAACTGGTGACCGGTCAATCCGCATAGCAAGAGTAAACAATTCAAGACCGCAGCTACCTCTGGTTCGACCCGGACTCGACACCAGCTGCAGCTGGAACACTACAACTGCCACATCGCAGAACCGAATGGAACCCGTGATCAACGCCGAGAAGCCTTGTTCAAACCACCAAGACTTTGCAAAGGTATTATTGACTAATATCTGTGCCCTGGTCCATTTGTGTGCCCTAGAGACTGGATAGGTAATTTTAACCCCTTTTGCAACATATCCTTTGAACAATGTAGTCTTTATTGCCTTTTAGCCCCTGTCGTATTAACCAGAGTGCTGCATCTATTCTATATTGTATATTCTGTGTTCTTTCTACAAGGGTGAGTTTTTACAGTGTTTTATAGTTAGTTATTACTGTACATGGTGTGTTTGATTAAAGGATATATTTGTATAGAAACTTGATTGGACATTCCTTTAGTTTGGACTGAACTTCACTGTTTGGGTTGCTACTGAGCCAGATTCAAAACCCTCTTGAGAGGAAATGTTTAAATCTCATTAAGAGCAAAATCAACATGATGAGGTTTCTTACCGGGGTTGGGGGGAGTTTGTTTTTATAGCCAGCAAGGACATGTTTTCTTACTGTGGCATGCACGTTTTGTACTGGTGTTTAGGGCAAAGGCAACATCACTAGTGCTCTTTTATGGGAGTAAGGCATTGGTGCAGCAAGCAAGTAAATGTTTTCTTAATGTGGCATGGCATTATTTTTACTAGCAATAAGGGCAGAGCCAACTGGAGTAGGTTCTTATGTGTGGCTACTGGCATATATTGGCAAAGTCAGTCTGGACATGTTTTCGTATAGCAACATTACTTGCATTATGCTGCATAATTATGATCGTAGGTGGGAATAGTGCCATAAATAGATGCAGCCAGAATGGACATATATGGTGACAATCAGCATGAACATGTTTTTTAGGTTTGCAGTAAAATGAACCATTTAACCAATTATTTAACAAATTGTTTTGGGGGACAACCCCCCTGGAACTACTCCTTTGTTTAAGTGCATATATTGAGCTATAACAGGAAGACACAGTATTGAAAATATCACAGAGAGGCAGCAATGGGTATAAAACTGTGATGCAACTATGAGTGGCAAATATAATAGGGCACATCCACAGGCAATTTAAATTCCAACAGCCCTATATTAACCAGTACCACTATTATTATGCATTTGTGCGACGTGATTTATCAACCTGGAAGGTAGGGGGGTGGTGATGGACTGAGTCATCGCACAACGTTGTGTAACCCATGCATGGCATCTTCCTGTTTCCATGGCAAGCACGTGACGTCATTCTTGAGCAATCCACCCGGATATAGCTCGAGGATAAAACGGTGGTGTAAACATCACAGTAGGGCAATCAGCAAAACACCTTGCTGCGAATATCACTGTGCAAACAGCAGCAGTGTACATCCAGATGTAGCGGAGTGGAGCAAACACCACAGTGCAGGCATGAGAAGGTGATGTTGCTGATCTGCATTACATCAGGGGCTGTAACTCAGCCCTCCCAGTGATGAGGTGTACACATGGGTTCAGTGCCAAGAGTATTGGCCTCCGATGCACAGGGAGGCAGGGGTACAGCCACTTGGTCGGCATTGTTGTGGTGTAGTGGCAACTAGTCACATAGCAACCAGTGGTGTGATGCAGTGCGGGATAGCATGAGATGGGAGACATTCCATTTCGTTTCTGCCTGGTGCTGGTCCTCTAGTATTTATTTATTTGTATTTTTAAAGCGCACATCTGCCCAGGGGCATCGTGGGGTTATGATCAAGTATGATCTTGGTGGGTAAACCGTTTGTCCGCCAGGGTCATGAGGTTATTGGTTGTGCATCCTGACGCTCGTGGTGGACCAATCAGCACTATGGGGGGTGCTCATAAAATACAGGTGTACATATCAGTAAAGGAGTGGTCTAGCAATCGCGGTTACGTTTTCGTACATGGACTGTCATGGTATAACGCTTATTTTAAAAGGTGTTTTAGATATAATGTATCGACTAATACGAAAATATTCAAGTTTGAAAACAAAATCCGAAGATTTCAATAAAAAGACAGTAAAAAAAGAAAAAAAATAGCTCAATGCAGTTTCCAGTCCCTTATTTCTTTTGAAGGAAATCTGTGATGTTCATGTATAAATTAATATGTCAAGGCTTCACTAAAATAAACAGTGGCAAAAATCGAAAAAGCAAATAACATTATCTATTATATTTTTCGTTCATAGTATTCAAAACAAATACTTAAGTTCCGAATGTCCTCACTCCTTGCATAGGTGAGAGTGACATCTACTGGGGAAGAGCAGTATTGCCACTCAATATCTTTTCATTGACTTTTAGCAAGGCAAAATCAGAGAGCGACGACTGCAATTTTTGGACACTGCCCTTTCTTCCTCCGTCTTACGTAGAGCCCTTGTCTTTGAACAGAAAGGGGAGGGCTGATGAAACACGTGGATGCATGTTGACTGACATTGGTATGCACTGGCAATGAAAATAAGGAAACAAGCTCAAATTGCATGGACCAACAGGTGCTTGCCCATTTAAATACACTATACAAATACACGACTTTCTGCACCGCAGGTGAATGAATAGGACCGAGTTTCATGAACCCGAGTCTGTTAGCCCTTGAAGCGATCCATTGACTGATTTGGCCATATTCCAGAGCAGCATCATAAGCACTACTACACACATGACCCTGAAAAGTCACACAGTCAACATAGTCTCTGCACCGAACGGTTGCAAACATCTTGAGAGCACAAGAATTGCACATTTTGAGAGAGACCACAAATTGATGTGCTACACAGATTTACATAATTAATAATAATTCTAACCTGAATACCACACCTCACATCTCTTAATAACATGTTTAATATACCACCAAAATAGTTACATTTTGAGTTTAGACTGTGGAAACGGGAGGATAGCTCAAGGGCAATGTAGTGACCTTGGAAGCAAAACGACATGGAGCAACACAGGTTCGATCCCGGGTCCACGCTTAAAAACTTCTGGGTATTAAGCGCGTTATAAATAACCTATCATATCAAATCCATTAGTTCAGACTGTTGCTAATGCCTTCGCGACTTACTTTATTGGCTCTCAGTGGAGTTCACATAAAGGAATTTTCTCCAGGACGCCCCTGAACCCGAGCCCTTCGGCAGCAGTAGCGGCAGTTCGGGGAATACGCATACATTATCATCCCAGGGCACATTTCTGGTCAATGCAATCCACATTCATCTCCCATGTACTCTTTGTTAATAAGCTCATTTGCATGAAGCCAAGACTTTTTGTCCTTTCGAGTCCATGTGGTACCGCTCTGTATGCTGATGAGGACTCATAACTCCCAGACTGTCGCCATGAATATATTTTATATGCGCCATTTCATTGATGCATATTGCCTGTTTCAGAATCCCAGTTGACAAATTGACTTTTCATTGTTGCATTTGTGTCTCACATTCCAAGTTGTTTCCACAAGGGCCCTCCCCTTCTGAATTCAATTACAAGTGGATTGAAATATACAACTCATGTTTCCATGAGAAGTGGGTGAAGTGCTTATTTCGTCCCATGCAGATGGGCGCCTGATTGGGTGGCTCATACAGGCACCCCCACGCTCCCCCAAGGTGTTATGTTCATTGTCCTAGTCAGTTCCTCTGGAGACAAAGTGCATCCACACTCCCCCAAGGTGTCCTGGTCATTGTCCTAGTCAGTTCCTCTGGAGACAAAGTGCATCCACACTCCCCCAAGGTGTCCTGGTCATTGTCCTAGTCAGTTCCCCTGGAGAGAAAGTGCATCCACACTCCCCCAAGGTGTCCTAGTCATTGTCCTAGTCAGTTCCTCTGGAAAGAAAGTGCATCCTAGTCATTGTCCTAGTCAGTTCCTCTGGAAAGAAAGTGCATCCACACTCCCCCAAGGTGTTCTGGTCGTTGTCCTAGTCAGTTCCTCTGGAGGGAAAGTGCATTCACACTCCCCCAAGGTGTCCTGGTCATTGTCCTAGTCAGTTCCTCTGGAGGGAAAGTGCATCCACACTCCCCCAAGATGTCCTGGTCATTGTCCTAGTCAGTTCCTCTGGAGAAAAAGTGAATTTTAGAAGGTCCTGAATGATCAGATCTACCATTTCTGAGTTGTTTGTGGTGGAGTTTCTGAGATTCTTGCTTCTTCTCCATATGGTTTTCAAATATTTGATTTTCCATACAAGTGCCCACTTGATGTGAGGCACATGAATGCAGAGTTGTGGGGTAAAAGTAGTTTTTTCATGGAAGACGAAAGAAGAGCGTTATTGCCCAGGATCCGGCTCATTACATCTGCCAGCGAGAATGCACAGCTGTTGGAAGCCCTACCATCAATACCATGGTATGCAGTAATACATTTGCGGCTAAATAGTAGTTTGTAAAAATAAAATAGGGAAGGAGTGGGGCTGTTCCCTGCTCCCCTTAAATGGTATGATGAGTCTGGGGGTTGCAGGTGTGTTCCCCGCATCCATTACATGGATTGCAGCGGCAAGACCACAGCTTTTTTGCCGCGATTCTTTGTGTAAACAGCCATTTCTACAGCGATTTTAACACATGGAAGCAATACCATCAGGTTAAGGTGGCTGAAGGTGCTGCTATTGTCCTTGGCAATAACCAGATGGAAGAGCATGATTGGTAGTGCCCAATAATCCAACCAGACATAGACGTGAGACCATCCTGTAGACTTAAAATAATCAACAATTGATAGTCCGGCACTACCTCAATTTCCGTCAGGCATAGTAATTGTAGCCGCCTGTCTTTCTCATCCTGTTGCCCTCTCCTTCTCCCCACCCCTCCCGTCCTCCCGCTTTAGTCCGGCATTACCTCAATTGCCGCCTGGCATAGTAATTGTAGCCGCCTGTCTTTCTCATCCTGTTGCCCTCTCCTTCTCCCCACCCCTCCCGTCCTCCCGCTTTAGTCCGGCATTACCTCAATTGCCGCCTGGCATAGTAATTGTAGCCGCCTGTCTTTCTCATCCACTTCTCCTCTACCCCTCCCTTTTACTTTTCATTAGCACTTATTCTATCATGTGTCCTGTGACTTTTGATAGCAGCTTGTTTGTCTCTCTCACCTCCCTCCTTGTTCTCCTCCCACTTCCCCTTCCAGTGCTTCTCTGAACTGTCGTCTGACCTAGTATGCTAGTGCTTGTGTTGTTCTTCTCCTTATCCCTCACTCCATATCCCCCCATCCCCCTCCTCTTGTTTATTTTCCGGCACTACATAAATTGTCATCAGGTATAGCAATGTAACTGCCTGTTTTGTCTCACTCCCCCCCGCCTCCCTTTATTTGTTCATTGCAATTGAAATGTCGCCAGGCTGATTAATATATTTATTTTTCACATTCTGAATTGTTTCATGGACTTGTTAGAATGTAACTGTTATTTCTCCCATGTTCCCGCCCTTCATTGAACAGCTTTGAAACACATTGTGTATAGGTGCTATACAAATAAACAATCAATGCAATTCAATTCAACAAAAGTCAAGCTCGACTGTTATAGCCCAGAATTTCTGCTAGCAATAAGCAGGGCCACTGGAGCCCCGCCCCCTAATAACTTCAGTCTAAGCCATCCAAAAGTGACCTAAAGGCATCCTCGTTGAGATTAGGATGGAGAAGCATACCCTGTTGCCACCCGGTCATGTCACCAGAACTTGCTGTACAGAAAAGCCTTGAACTCAGAGTGGCCTCAAACATTCGGACCAGGAAAGGCTTCTTGGTCTCCCTATGTTTCCTATTCGCTAGGCTCGCCGTCACCCTCAGCCACTCTTCAAGATGGGAGCAAGATGGATTTACCTGGGAAGGCGCTCATTAAACAACCCTGACAGCCACCATTTCTAATGTAAGCATTACTTCTATCTTGTTTATGTGTAGTAAAGGCGTTGTATAACCCAAACACCTCTTATCCCAACTGGAATAGTTTGTGAAGGATCGGTTCACTGTGTCACTAAACCAAGGTACCATTGTCCCTCCCTAGGATTCACCAATTAATATCAACAAACTTCAATCACACTCAGCAACCTTGTGCTGGTCTCATCGTTGAGTCCACATTAAAATGGGACCACCCTAACAGATTTAAGGTTAGCTACCATCCATAACTACCAAAAAGAAAGTACAATGAAAACAGATACACAGTAACCACACCACTATATTCAGAAACTGCTATCACTTCCCTGGGACTGCGAAGAAAATAACTAACTTCCTTACACCACTGACTCAGTTATCATACACAGCAATGGCACTACCTGTGACAGAATTCCACCTGGTGGAGAATCCCTCCAGACATTTCTGAAATTGTAGGAGCTCAAGTGACTGGATTTTGCATAGCAATTAGTTCTGATTATATGAGCCTCTCTTTCATAGGATGCCCTGTGCTTTAAAAAGTGGTGTAAGTGGTTTATACATAATTGTTCCTGCAGGCACATAGGGTCTGTAACTAAATCACAGGCATCCACATATAGTCACATGTAAGTATCTCCGCTGTTCACATTCTGCTGACACAAGAGCAGCTGGCAGGCAACATCGCCACATTTCAGGAATAAAGTTAGACACAGAAGAGACACGTCCACATGGCTGAAACGCACTGACCATGTAGGCTCCCTATGGTTGCCTAGCAACCCTCATCTGCATATCGACAGCGCCTGGCGACCGGAGGCGGAAGCCGGCCCTAGCTGCCTAAGGCCCGTGAGCCAAAGGCCCCTCCTGTTTGCCCCTCAGCTCACTCTACACTCGGGCAGGAGCCCTGCTGGAGCCCCGCTCGCATCGCGAACACTCGATCGTGCTCGGAGGCACATCGATTCGCCCATGCTGCAGGAGCAGCTGGGACACGGATCCGATGCCATTTCCCACCATCCCGAGCGCACTCTCACTTGCAGCATCTGACTGCCTGCACCCGTAGTGCACGGTGCACCCCTGGCCATAGACCTGGCCTTCAACACCGACGAGGCAACGCGAAACCGACGAGATCCCGGCCACAAGATGGCCGCCGCACAGTTCGTCTCCCCGACGCTCCCTATGGTTGCCTAGCAACCCTCATCTGCATATCGACAGCGCCTGGCGACCGGAGGCGGAAGCCGGCCCTAGCTGCCTAAGGCCCGTGAGCCAAAGGCCCCTCCTGTCTGCCCCTCAGCTCACTCTACACTCGGGCAGGAGCCCTGCTGGAGCCCCGCTCGCATCGCGAACCCTCGATCGTGCTCGGAGGCACATCGATTCGCCCATGCTGCAGGAGCAGCTGGGACACGGATCCGATGCCATTTCCCACCATCCCGAGCGCACTCTCACTTGCAGCATCTGACTGCCTGCACCCGTAGTGCACGGTGCACCCCTGGCCATAGACCTGGCCTTCAACACCGACGAGGCAACGCGAAACCGACGAGATCCCGGCCACAAGATGGCCGCCGCACAGTTCGTCTCCCCGACGCTCCCTATGGTTGCCTAGCAACCCTCATCTGCATATCGACAGCGCCTGGCGACCGGAGGCGGAAGCCGGCCCTAGCTGCCTAAGGCCTGTGAGCCAAAGGCCCCTCCTGTCTGCCCCTGTCCGCACCTAGCGGCACGGCGCGGAACACTGCTTCGCTTCTCATATTGCGACCCGTAGGAACCCTAGCTGCTTCCGGAACTATGCGTACGTGCTGCCCTCCGCAAAGCAGGCTTTGTCTGGCGAGAGCTTCGTGAACACTCTGGTAGGATTTGTGCCCTTACTCTTGCACACTTACAAAGCCCCTCCTGTGTCTATGTCTATGTCCCCCGCTCATAACACGAGGATAGCACATCCGTCTATCACATGTTGGTCGATCATGGCCTGACGCAAACTCTTTGCCAGGGCAGTCCTAGCTCATGGCTAGTAATGTTAGTTGCCTTACGGTCGCCTATCTGACCACATTTACTACTGTGGTGTGCCTTTAGGTCGCCTATTTGACTACATTCACTACTGTGTTGTGCCTTTTGGTCGCCTATCTGACCACCTTTCCCACTGTGTTGTGCCTTTTGGTCGCCTATTTGACTACACTCACTACTGTGTTGTGCCTTTTGGTCGCCTATCTGACCACATTTACCACTGTGTTGTGCCTTTAGGTCACTTATTCGACTACACTCACCACTGTGTTGTGCCTTTTGGTCGCCTATCTGACCACATTTACCACTGTGTTGTGCCTTTAGGTCGCTTATTCGACTACACTCACCACTGTGTTGTGCCTTTTGGTCGCCTATCTGACCACATTTACCATTGTGTTGTGCCTTTTGGTCGCCTATTTGACCACATTTACCACTGTGTTGTGCCTTTTGGTCGCCTATTTGACCACATTTACCACTGTGTTGTGCCTTTTGGTCGCCTATCTGACCACATTTACCACTGTGTTGTGCCTTTAGGTCGCCTATCTGACTACATTCACTAGTGTGCTGCGCCTTCTGGTCGCCTCTCAGACCACATCTACAATTGCTGTGCATTGGTCATCCCCGTCGCCCTGTGTACCAGGATCACCTTAAACATCATGTATTGGTACATATCAACGCTCATCCATCTACTGTATACTTATAGTAGTTATTGGGCTAGTCAATCTATACACCCTCAACAATATACCCTCACCAGACTAGGTATGGCACCCACCACATCCTCCCTGAGGCCTAGCACCTTGACCCCCGCAAATTTATACTTGGACGATCCAGCACTCTGGTTACTCCACTTTGCCACCAAACCAACACCTAACCAGCCCTGTACTATCTCCATCAGAAATTCCAGACTGAACTCCAGAACTAGACCACCCACTCACCTAGGTTCGATCCACCTTAACACACTGAAGAGAAATAATAGTATAAACAGCCGAACCAGTCCTTCTACCCCCCCATATTCTCACCACCCCAGTATCTTAAACAGGAACACTAGACTAAGGGCCCGGACCATGAAACACTTGCATCTTGCCCATAACCACGTTGCTCCCCTCTCTGACGCCAATAATCCAGCCCATAACCCACCGCCTACATCTGAAAAAAATATCAAAAAAGATAAACTCATCAAAGCAGCACTTGTGAATGCCAGGTCCATTCCTGCCCATGCTCTCGACATTGCTGACTTTATAACCTTTGAAAACCTTGATGTCCTCGCAGTCACGGAAACCTGGCTAAATGCCGCATCCGGACCATCTCTGGCACTCGCAATACCTAACGATTATGCCATTATAAGATCTGACAGAAACACTACTCAAACAAAGGGAGGCGGACTTGCCTTCATATATAGAAATACATTCGACATCAAAATCATCCAAGATGCGCAAATCCCGTCTGCCGAATCCCTATCAATCAAGTTACCTCTCTCACCCAACCACACGGCCACCGTGCACCTCATTTATCGACCACCAGGACCCATCTCCTCTTTCACTGAGGACATTGCATCACTTATATCTTTAAATACCAAACCCAACTCGCAAACTATCTTACTTGGGGACTTTAACCTCGGTTTCAACGATCCCAAAGACATCAACGCCCTTGACTTAGCTAATTCCCTATCTGATCTGGGTCACACACACATTATCCACGAACCCACCCATATCAGAGGTAGAACCCTAGACTGGCTCTCACACAGCAACTGCTCTATCGACCTCCTTTCTAATGACCCATGCATCTGGTCGGACCACCACAAACTAACCTTCGCTATTAAAGCTAAATCTACTCATCTTGCACCTATCATCGCCCCTGCCATCCACACGCGAAACAAGAAAGACATTACTCCTGACAAACTTCTACCTATTCTACTCCCTGTTCTGAATAATATTGATTCAAACGCAGACCTAACAGCTCTAGTGGACACCTATAACCAGGCTATACTTAAAGCCCTGGACTCCACTGCCCCTCTAAAACTGCGGAAACCGAAACCACAGCGTCACCTCAACTCATGGTTCTCGCCACAGTTAAGAGAATTACGTAAAGCCAAAAGAACCGCTGAGGCACTATGGAAAAAATACCCCACAGCTCCTAACAAAGCTGAACTAACCCTAGTATCCTCTAGCTACAAAGCAGCCATACTCGTAGCCAAAAAAGACTCCTATAACACAAGGATTACTCAAGCTGAATCTAACACTAAAGAACTTTTCAAAATACTCAAAGAATTAGAATCACCTATTGCCCCAAGTGACAAAGGTATAACTGACGCACTATGGTGTAGCAACATCCAGAAAGCCTTATTAGATAAAATAGCTCGCCTACAATCCAAAATTACCGCTAAAAAATCCCTGTTATCTGCTGATCCCAACTACAAACAACCTCCCAACATACCTCCAACCTCTCAGACGACTTGTAAACCTTTCAGCTTCTCACCCCTCTCAACATGGGAAGTAGAAAACATCATCAGGAAACTAAAACCTTCAAACTGCCAAGGGGATGCCTGCCCCGCCCCGATTGTTAAAGCAGCAGCACACGATCTGGCGCCATTCATCACCAACTTCATAAATGCCTCTTTCACATCCGGAATAGTCCCTGACAATCTTAAAGACGCCTGGGTCATTCCACTCCTCAAAAAACCTACGCTTGACCCAGCCAACCCGTCTAACTACAGACCAATAACGACAGTACCATTCCTATTAAAAATACTGGACAGAGCAGCCTATCTACAAATACAGGATTATCTAGAAGCTAATAATCTCCTAGGGCTTAGGCAATCAGGCTTCCGACCAAGACACGGTACGGAAACCGCACTTATTGACCTCACCACCCAGATCCAAACCTTGAAAGACCAAGGCAAACTAGCACTCCTTCTGCTGCTTGACCTGTCAGCAGCGTTTGATTTGGTTAACCATCAAACACTCTGTCAACACCTGAAATCTGCAGCCCACCTTTCAGATGCAGCCACGGCATGGATCAGCTCCTTCCTGGCGAACAGAACCATGAGGGTCTTCTCTCCCACAGATTCCGCCGAGCCGCCCCCAGTACCCTGTGGTGTCCCGCAAGGCTCCTGCGTGTCCCCGACACTTTATAATATATTCACGAAACCCCTCTTCGATATCCTAGACTATCTGGGTGTTACGTATACCAACTATGCGGACGACACCCAGATACTCTTTCCTATCACGGGTGACTATGAAACTGACAGCACAACCCTCAATGAAATCTACTCAGTTATACAAGCATGGATGGCACACCATGGCTTGTGTCTCAATGACGATAAAACTGAGTTGATCATCCTGGGCACTCCCGCCAAACTTAAAAATCTCAATCCTTCCTTCAAAGCCTTTACCATAGATGGCAACCTCATTTCAGTCTCTAACAATACTAAAACTCTTGGTATTTACATCGATGCTACCTTATCCTTCTCTAAACAAACTAACGCAGTAGCGGCATCAGCTGCCTACACTTGCAAGCTTATTACAGCATGTAGACCATTCGTATCCGCTCCCAACTGTATCACTCTCGCGAGAGCTTTAGTCCTCTCCAAAATAGACTACTGTAACGCCCTTTACTTGGGCACCAGCCACAAAAATATCAATAAATTACAAGTAGTCCAAAATAATGCAATCAGAGCTGCCCTTAACATCCCCAAAAAAGCACACATATCTGAGACCAGACGTAACCTGCATTGGCTCCCAGTCAAGCACAGAATATCCCTGAAAACGCTTGCCCTCACACACAAAGTTAGAGCTAACCTTGCTCCAGCATACCTCACTAGCCATTTTACACCACACTCCGCCTCGAGACCTCTTAGAGCAGCCCAAACTAACACCTTGACCACCCCGAGATTTAAACTCCACAATTCGGGTGGAGCTAGCTTCCCGGTACAAGCTTCTACACTATGGAACACCATCCCCCCACATCTACGTGCAGAACCATCATTTACCCGATTCAAATATAGCACGAAGTGTTGGCTCCATAACATGGACTCATGACAGCTCAAACCTTAACCTACTGAACATGACTAATCACTCGGAATATGCACTTGTTTACGACGCCAGCTCCTACCTGTAACCATTTTTGGAACCTGGTTGTCTGTATTGTTGTTATTGCACACTTATGTAACTGTAACCTTCCTTCAAATTGAACTGTAACGTAACTCATTTAACTGTTCCTTGTAACCAGCTCCACATTTACGCGCCCTTATGCTCCCGGGCCTGGCTGCGCTTTATAAATAAAATAAATACAAATACAAAATACAAATGTACAATCCTTTAAGTCCCTCATGCCTCTAAGAAAGGGAATTCATAATATACAGTTGCTTATTGGCACCCCAAACCATCGCAAGATTGCAACTATTCAACTGAGAAAGTATTTTAATAATCAAAATGACTGCTGTACCCAATCCCTTGTCTAAGCAAAATTGATTTCTTTTAAACCGGCGGACCCTTGGTTAAACGTCATTGGCTTTTTGGTTAGTCTGATCTGGTGGCAGTGCCCTGGCATCCCCTAGATTTGTAGCGGGGCTGCCATAAAGATAAAACAGCCTATTTACCAAGGATTTGCTGTCACATGCTAAGATCTAAAGATATGGGCAATTATGTGCATGGTTATTGTTCAGACCTCATTCACATGTGGCGGGAGCTCCAAGACACTGACTTGGAACCAGAGCAGAACCCATAGCAGACCACTGACAGCAGGGGGATGTTGAGGCATATTATGTTACGTATTTGTAAAGCACACGCACGCCGAAGCATCTTGGCGCTGAGAGGAAGAAGTGGTCCAGGAATTACAAACTAGCTGACATAACTGTTAAAACAAATATGTTTTTAGTGAACGACGAAGGGCAAGAAGATTGTTTGTTGCGCAGTGTGACAAGGGTAGAGAATTCCACAACTTAGCCAGCGCTACTGAAAAACTGTGGCCTCCTACCCGCTCAAAATGGTAGCGGGGGATCGGGAGAAGACTGGAATCCTTAGAGCGCAGCGCACGAGATGGCAGATAAGGCTGGAACGTATCCTGCAGCTATTCTATTCCTGAGCCACAAAAGGCCTGATGAACTATTAGCAGTGATTTAATTTGGACCTATTGGGGAACGGGAAGAAAATGAAGTGAACAGAAAATTGTGAAATAAGAGCACCATGCGAGCTGCATTATTCTGAAGAAGCTGCACACGGTGGAGTAGGTACAGGGGCTGGGCTAAACGAGGGAAGTACAATAATCCAATTGACCCAGAATCAGAGAGGGCGCTACAACGGCCTTAAACTGAATTGGGAGGAACGGCAGAACTTTACGTAAGACTCGGAGTTGAAAGAACCCAGCCCTGCAGATGGCCCCACCTGAGCACTCATAGACAAAGATAGCATGAGATATCATTTGCAGTCAGAGTCCCCTTGTCCTCTTGGGTGCAGTGCATGGATTGAGCTAAGTTAGTTTGGGAGACATAGCTCAGGAAAGATCTCATCCTTTTTAGCTTCTGCTAAGGATCAGCTAACCAAGTACCCGGGTACTCTGTGGGCAATGCTGCAAAAGAGGGAGAACACCCCACTGAGAAAGATGTACATTGGATCATCGCAGGACCAGCGGAGCTAGGATTGTCTAACAAGTAGGACCTGAAGCTAATGTAGTTGGGCCCACTGCAGTGACATTGACACCTGCAAATGCCCACACAGAGCTGCTTAGGGCCATTTATAGATTTTGGGTGGGCATTGCCCGCTCAGCCCCTACCTTGTCTACACCTCAATGGCAATGGTAGAAGTGCACCAACAAAGTAGCGGAACTGTGACTCTAGTGGTGGACGGGAGTAGGAAGGAAGGGACCAACGTGCAACACATTTTTCAAGGGTTGCAGTCTTGTGGTTTGACAGCCAGTTGAATTGAAACAGATTTCAGTTTAGCTGTAACTGATATCCAATGGTAAAGTAGAGAAGTGTGCTTCACAAAGAACAGTCCCGGAATAGTGAAAATGGTTGCAAAAAGCAGTGGAACACCGCTCCTGACCGTTCCTTCCTACTTCGACCACTACACAGGAAACTAAGAAGGCTTCAATCCGCGGCAAGGATTTGCCCTTACATGGTGCTGGAACCTCCCTCTCTGCTGATTACCTGCAAGAATGGTAGATACTCCATTTCCATGAAGGTGAAGATGACTGATCATAGAGGCCTTTCCCCTTACATCAATGGTGTGCATAAGGGCCATCACTAAAGGACAAAGAGACTAGGACTCTTGGGTGCTGAGAGGAAGGTGGTGTGCCTGGAGGTGCCTCGGCACACTTCAGCCAGCAGGTGAAGTAGGTAATGGAGCTCCAGCTCTGTGTGATTATCTTGAGGAGACTCTCAACCCTCTGCAAGTCCAGAGGCATTACATCTGGCACGTGCTGTTGCTGAGCAACCCTCAAAAAATAGTTCAGGACTGTTTTGAGATGTCAGTCCATGTCAAACTGAAATCAAGTTAAATTATAAGATTATTTCATGTACCAGACCGCCCTCTGAGACCTGGCCTACATCGAAGCTTGTCATAGCTTCATGATTCAGCAATTTACACAATTTGATTCAAAGTATTCCATGCTGCAATCGAGCATCTTCAAGCACTTTCCAACTCTGAAACATCAACAAACAATGTACCACTTCTGCAGCCTTTAACATGCGGCTCCAACAGATGGCAAGTGCCTTCAAGACCTGTTTCATGCTGTCAAGATTTGCAAAGGGAATGAGGTAGATAACTTGTGGTCTTGGGGCCTCCATACCGGGTTCCAGGACTGGGTCCAGCGAAGTTAATGACGGGTATAATAATGGTCTGAACAGGCATTCCTTAGCGGGTCCCGCTGCAGACCACGGAATAGGGCGGCCCGGAATGAACAGGGCCGGACCCTTACCGTCCCCGTTCATTCCGTGGCCGCCTGGGTCATAATGAGTCCCCTGGTGTCCTTAAAAAAAGGCATGCTAGGCACCACTGACTTTACCTTGCACTATAGAAACTGATAAGGTGCTTGTTTCCTTCCATGTCCAACTACATTTAAGTTTTTAAAGGTTTTTCACTCCCCTTTTCTTTCAATTATGTGCTAATTTCTCATATCACCTTAGAGTACAGTTCCGAGTTTACTTGCTGCATAGCACATTGTATCAGCAAATTAAGAAACATTGAGCCTGCCTCAATTTTAAGTGCGGAGGCGCCAAAATAATGATCACTTTGTTCAGATTGTTTTTATTGAATTTATTTATTGAATAGTGTTTTATAACGTGCCTAATACCATGCCTGTGTTTGTTTTCTAAGCGCGGATCTGTGATTCAAATCTCTGTTGCTCTGCGTGGCACAAAAAAGTGCACCTGTGGGATGCCGAGAGTTACTTGCTTCCATGAGAGGATGCACGCTACAATTGCACAGACTTTACCACACATAACGAATGGTAAGGCAAGCATATACCCAAAGCCCAGACACTTGAATCTGAAGAATTGTAAATTTCACAATAAAGTATGCTCGAAACCTCTTTTAGAAATAAGCATTCTTTTTTGGATACGTGTTTTTGCATTTTCCGTAAACAATACATGCAATTACAAAACGTTTAAATCATCTATCCAACAAAAGCAAGAATATCAATAAAACAAATCAGATAAACTACATCACCCTCCAAAAGACAATACGCAGACCTACACAAGCACACCTACATCCACACTCTCACCACCAACCATACTACTGTCTGTGTACATGTAACAATTCTGTCTATCTTCACTGGGAACTGCTTCTCTTCCCAATATGGTTAAATGGTCATTGTTCGCCTCGGCCGAGTCATGTGGGTGAGGACCCCAAAACGGAGCTTTTTGGTCTGCAATTAGTTAGGATTTATTCTGTTATTTTTCAGGTGGCTCCCTGCCCTGGGATCAAGGATTGTTCCACCTGCCCTTGTCCTTGGATGCAAGCATTGGGCCTGTGCTTCGTTCTGCAGAGTCTGCATCTCTTCATCCCTTATTCTGAGGCCTGTGGCGTCATGTAAATTCACTACAGTTATTCTATGGTTTCCCTACATATATTATATTATTCTTCTTAGGGGTTAGTAGTATTCAGCTCTTCCAGGTTACTTATATGTCCCTGTAGTTCCATATCGCTAGTTGCGATTGCAAGCTTGTTCAGTGTGACTTTTTTCTTTCTTGTGTTTCTGCGTTTGCCTAGTGAAAAGAAAGAGGCTTCTGACAGTATGTACATGTATCTATCTTCAGTCTACAGAACTGTGTATGCATGTTCTTTGTGTGTGCACGTGTGTGTCTGTGTAACTTTGTGCAGGGATGCGAGATTACTTCGTGACTAACATTACTATGTCGTGGTGTCACTAATGACATCAGCATGGTTGGATATTTATCATTAGCCAACCTGGTCCAGTGATGGGGCACCTGTATCTGCAAAGACATCAACTGGATGAGGTTTGAATTGTTGTCTGAGAGAATATCTGCTCAGATACGTGAAATGCACGAGTCCACCTGGGGGTTGGCCAAACAGTGACTGGCATCTGTCATTTCTCATCCTTCGGGCAGTCATGCAAATAGAGGACACGAGAGCCATTTCAGGAACCCTCTCTTCAGATATACCCATCACCAAGTCCAATATATCTAATAAATCCTTCCAATAATCGTACACCCCCGTACATTCCCAGAACATATGCAGTAAAGTACCTGCTTCTAAGCCACAACCCCAGCACATATCATTATCCATCAATCCTAGTTTGTGCATGCTGTGAAACAACAGAGGGTATCTCACCGCTAGTCCCTAGGGATCTGTCATTCAGAGGGTCAGGACACAGCCATTGTTTTTGGATCCAGTTGCTGGGGGTTGACCAGTGCGAGAGCATTACTTGGTTGAGGGGTTCTCGGGGAGTGGCAGTGGACACCGGATCGTGAGGTACAGTGTCCTTCTCTTCCCTGTAATACCTTTACCCCATCCTACCCGATGGGATATTTAGAAACTCAACCTCTCCCCCTTTCCTTAATGGCCACTTTTACACAGACAGCCCGCTGTGGGAGAAAACAGACTGACACCCAGGCCATGTACCTGACATTTCTCAAAATGCTGTGGTATCGTCCTTGGCTTCAAGAACAAAGAAGCGACAGAGAACAACACAGCCAGTGAGATGGAGTCAAGGTTGTAAGCGGCAACATTGTAAAATGAGCGCTGGAATGAACATTGTTAAACATGTGTGATGAAAGATGCCAGTGAAGCTAAATTGCTGGTGAATATTTGAACCTTAGAAGAAAAGATACGATACCGTTGACAGAGTGGTCCGGCACTGTGAATGTGCTCAGTGGAAGGTTTCTGTACGGTATCCTGACAAATGAAATGAAAGTATTATTATTGATGTGAAGTGTACATTTTGTGAAATGAATCAGAGTGGTCCTGCGATGGTTTAAGCAAAACCCATTGCACATTAGAAAGTCTTCGATTCTGGTATCAAAAGGGATCTGAGCCCAGACGAGGGGATCCATGGTCCGAGCCCGACTGAGGGAGACCAAGTTGTGGCCATTGTGGAAAAGAGGATCTGAGCCCAGACAAGGGGGATCCATGGTCCGAGCCGGACTGAGGGAGACCAAGTTGTGGCCATTGTGGAAAAGAGGATCTGAGCCCAGACAAGGGGGACCCACGGTCTGAGCCCAAAGGAGGGAGACCAGTCTTTAACTTGTGAAAGTAAAAGCCCTGACAAAGGAAAGGAACTTTTGTGTTTGTTTGTTACATCAGGCCCTCTGCAAAAAGAGATTGCCATTGCGAGAGAAATTTTTGCGGATGTCCGGAATGCCTATGTGTTGAACTGTTACCTCATGGCCAAGAAGACCGAGTATATGCGAAGCCTGCACGTGCTGCCTAGCCCCGTGCTGAAAACGTGGGGAAGGGAAGCCAACTGCTCAACTATCCTGACATATCATTTCTTGAACACTTTTTTTTTTAAAAACATTGTTATCCCACACCATTTTGTAGGTAGAAGTAATTGGCAATAGGTTTATTAGTATAGGCCCTTTTATTTTGACAGACTCCACTAGGACTGCGCTATTATTATTTGATGGTCGTAGCTTGTTCCCATCTTTAGATTTAGGTTTAAGATAGGCGTTCTACCAACCCATTGAAGTTCAATAAACACCCTCGAACTGTGATCACTTGTGTCTGTCGGTTCCATGTAATAATGTCGCCACAAAAATCTCGCCATGCAAAAATATGGGCGAAAAATGGCAGTTTTTTGTGGCGACATTATTGCATGGAACATGTGGGGGACACCCCCGCAACACCCAAACTTTTTTTTTTCCTTTTTTTTTTTTTTGCCCCTTTCACCATATATATGGTCACCCAAATAATATCGCCACAACCTTTTCCCGGCAATATTATTTACGGCGACCATATATATGGGGATAATATTACCTGATAGCTTTCTGTCTTCATTGTTTGATACCATGCCTTCCTTACAATGCCCAATGGTGTCCAATACAAACGTCCCAGCACCTTCCGATGAATGCAGTTCCTAACTGGTCGCAAAGCACGGGCCCGTTTGCTAAGTGTGGACACATTCGGGGATACTTCATCATGCCGTACGCGAACCCACATGGTCACGTGGCACTGACTGAAAAGTCAGTGATGACGTCAGACGTTCGTGCACATTGGCAAACACAAAAACAGAGGAAAAAGTTGCAAAAAGTGTATAGAAGTGTTAAAAAGGATGCTACAAGGTGGGAAATGGCAGAGTTTCAAGGTGAACCTTTCTAAATTGGAGATAAATGTTGCTATATGGGTAAGTATGATATTAGTAAAAACCCATGAAATTTACTGAAAAAACTTTGTTAAATGGACGGTATGGTTAAATTGCACTAATAAAAACAAATGACATTTAAGGAATACATATTGTTAAAGGGACGTTATGGTTAAGTTGCACTAATAAAAACCCATGAAATTCAATATAAATACTGTGTTAAAGGGAAATTATTGTTACAAGTAAAACCGAAAACCCCCAGAAATCCACCAGTTAGGGTAAGCTAACCAACCATAACTCACGCCACCACCATGCACTGCTAAGACAAACACCAACTACACGAAAGATGACATCACAAATGTCATTGATGACATCAATGATAACATCAATATCTGGGCCACTTGTTTTTGTTCACTGACATGTCTAGGCTAGTTTTTATTTTTACTGACAATGAGAATTTAAAAAATGGAAAAGGTACTATATATATATCTGCATTAACCTTCTTATATCTTCTTAATGTACTTTCCACAGAATTTGATTTGCTCTCATAGTACACATTCATGGGGCAATATGCAGGCCTCAAACACAGAATTCATTTGTGCACATGATAATCTTACTGGCATTGAGACACAGATTGTTAGCTGCACACAATGATTCGATGGCGGTCAGACAATTACAGATAAAAACAAGGACAACAAATAGTTCAGGGAAGTGCAAGGAAACCTGTGTGTCATTAAAATAACACTGGAAATGAGAAAAAATAAAGAAATCAGGTGAGCCAGGGGGACGAAATAGGTATGGAACTATAGGATACAACTCTGGGGTACTCTGCAGGTTCATGTGGTGGAGTGCAAACAGCCCAGCTGCAGCTGGTAAGGGCAGTTAGTGAGGAAAACAAATCAGCCAGTACCGTACCCGGTCCATGATGCTAATGGTATCATGCAACCAGTTAATGAGGATCCAATTGTTGACCATGTGAAAGGTGGAGGAGAAATTTAGGAGCAATGTCCTCAATTGTACTATAATCATAAATACGATAAACACTTTAATTATATCATTCCACTATATCACAAATACTGTATACTCCCACTACATTACCTATAATTACTATACACATATTACTGTAGTGTGTGCATTAACATAACACTGGAAATGAGAAAAGAATAAGGACAACAGGTGATCCAGAGGGACAACATAGATATGGAAGAGCCACAATCATAGCATAACACCCTGGGGGTACTCTGCAGGCACACAGTGAGGTGGTGGAGTACAAACAACCCAGTTGCATCTGGTAAGAGTGGTTTGTGAGGCAATCAAATCAGCTAGTCCACCGGCCGCAAACACCACAATAGAATTAAACCATATAAGTACATACAATACACCTTCAAATAATAATCTCGCCCTAAATCCCCTGCAATCTGAATGATGTCCGCGAACACCAAAACTGACCGCTGGTGTCTGCAGAGTGAGCGGCACCCGCGCCCTTTATCCACCTGGAAAAACAGCTAAATATCTTCTTTATTCTACTCCCCCACGCTTTCCAGCACCTCTTTCGACCACCAAAAAAACCCAAATGTGTTTTCCAGACTTTTTTCCCACTGCGTTATTCGCAGACGAGTGCGTCCGATGTCCACGAATGTCACGCCATGCCCTATGTGGTCCAGGGGGGTGTCTGCGGACCGAATATGGAAGAGAGTTGGTGGACCGAACCCAGATATCACTAATTTTTTTGTACTTTTTGGCCATTTAAAAAAAAACTGCTGGACGGATTTACACCAAATTTACAAAAGCACACTTTTGGAAAACAAGCCGCCACTCCTACTGCAAATTTGGTGACAATCCATCCAGCGGTTTGGGCTGTAGACGTGAGCAACATTTCTTTTCATTGCGTCTTGAAATAGGTGTGTTACAAATGCCATATCATAGCATATCATATCATATGAGGATTTCCACAAATTTTGGGACCCCCCTCTATAACTTTGCCCCCTTGGTGAAACCGCACCAAACTTTGCAGAATCACTTCGAGGGGCCATATACATTTTTGCAAGGTTTTGTAAGGATTATTCCATGGGGCGAAGTAATAAGATGCCCAAACATCTTCTTTCTATGAGTTGTGCAACTTAACCATAACTTTATGGCTGCTACCGCAGGTCATGTAATATAGTATAATAAGTCTTTCAAGTAGGAGACAGTCATATGTGATTACCTGTCCTCCTGTTATGTGTAGCAGGAACTATCCTGTCAGGAACTCCTGTTTATAGCACAGGAAGGTAGTGAATAAAAAAATTGAACCTTCCTTAACTAGAATGACTTATCTCACTGCTTTGACAAATGAAGTTCTATATAAGGATATTCAAACAATGTTTTGGATAAGTATCAAAACACCAGGGATGTCTGAGAATTTCCTGATATTTCCATGGCAAGAGTGTTACATGAAAAAAGGCAAAAAACCCACCCACCCTTTCCTTGCCATGGCTAAATACCTACAAAAATACTGGATCTTGAAGGACAAAGGGTAGCCTGGATCCCTGGTCATAATGCAATTTGCGAGACGAGGATCGTCCTCGCCTGTTTTATACTAGCGGTCGCTTTGGGATCCCTCGGGTTTCCCAGCGGCCATCTTAGGAACAACTAGACCAGTAGACCAGTGCTTAGTATTAGAGGGCCTGGCACACACAGCGGCCATTTGTAATTATATTGACATAATGCGGTGGCATAAGTAACACATTAATGCATTGCCGATCTCTGTGAGTACAGGGAGTACCAGAATAATGCTCACCTACGGTTTCACTGCTAGGCAACTCCAGGTGGCCCCTCATAGTGGCGGGTCCACATCAGCTGCCACATTCTTCCTGGCAGTAAGTGGGAAGTCAGTGCCGGAGCCCTAACAATATGTTGTTTGAGGTTCCCGTATATCTGCTCCCTTGCCTTCGGTGGAAGGAGCGGAACGTGAATGCAACAATTTGTGCCATCTGCATTTATATGTCTATAAATCATGCAATTTCATTAAACTTCTTGTGTCTTTCCATATGTAGAAGAAAGATACTAAGAAATTGTTTCTTTGAAAACATAGATTGCTATAGCATAATGACCAACACAATATGGCTCTGAAATGACAGTGTTGCACAAAAAGGCAACATTGAACACAAATCTCTTAAAAATAGCGCCTTAGTGTAATCATTGCAGCAGATGCCTGCTAGTCGACTCCGGAATGGGGATTTGTGCAACCTTACCACTTCTTATCAGGGATGTCATTTCACCAAAATGCCAGGGATAGTGGAAGTGACATCACATGACCTTTGACTTTTGATGACATCACAGGAAGTGATGTCATTTGACCCCCTCACTACCCACCTCGAAGTGACCTCACGTAAAACAATGGAACACAACCTTTCACCCCTTGACAAAACAGGAAGGGACATCACATATTGTTCCAAAGTACACTACGAAAAATATGTTTGCGATTTCGCTGTAATGTTATATACATTTCATACAACAATGGATCACCATATGTATCGTTAATATCAGTGTGTATAGGACCATATTACCAAATTACTTTAAATTCAAGCAGGCGTCCAAGGCCAAATGATAATGATATGTTATTATATAGCACTTACGCTTAAGCACTTTATATAGATCAAATATGCACACAATATCAAACAACCTCTGTTGGTACTATTTATCGACCTCAGAAGGGTGAAAGGCTGAGTTGAGGTGTTTAAGAACAGGCTAATCAATGACTCACCACCTGAAGTGTACCTGGAAATAAACCTTTGAGTCTATCAATTATTGGATAGAATTCCAGAAAGACAAATTATGTGTTATTCCTTTTCGTTCTTATTTAGCGTCACTGCTCAAAGTGATACACATGTGAAAACCCATTTTTAAGAGGCCTGAACAAGAAAGTTAGTCACTACAAAAATAAAGAGCCACGTGACACGGGCCACAGCCCAGGAACTTACATTTAAAAAAAACTAAGTTAGAAAAAAAAGTTTTTTGAAAAAATCTTTTTTTTCTATGGGTAGCAAGGAAGACCACAGGGGTAGCAAGGGAAACCTCAGGGGTCGCAATTGCGACCCCTGGCGACCCCCAAATGAATCCCATGGTAATGCCACAGGACCAAGTGGTGGTAAAAGTAAAGTTTACCACCAATTTACTGCCAAATTCGTAATGAGGCCCACAAAGATTCAGCCTCTCCTCTACCTCTCCTCTGACCCCACCAATCTCCTACTACCCTATTCACTCCATATTTTGTAATGTATGTTTAAAAAACTCTAATTGTATTATTATTACATAAATGTCATCAATTGTAAATGATAACTGCATAACTCTGTAACTAAGTATGTCCTATCTATGTAACAAGTGCCACGATGCCTGAGGGCTGCTGCGCGCTGTACAAATACGAATAAATAATAATAATTACAAGTTTTGTGATTGAGGTGGAATTACTGTAAACCTCAGACACTGATACTTGCAGGTTTACAGTGTTAGTGCCCCTTTGTGGAGTCCATAGGGGATTTGCAGGAATCATCCATAGATTCCATGTTGGATATGGAGGAATAACCACTTTTGGTCATTCTATCCATGTTAATTGCTCCAGCTTCTGCCGGTAAAATGGAGGAGATACCTCCAAGCACCTCATCCACTTAACCACTAAACTTGTAATCTGGAGGTGCAGAAAAGTGGCGGTAGCAGAATGACAACACATTTAAAGTCTCTTTTTACCATGCCACCAAACTGGGAATGAGTCCCTGTAGTCGCATTGCTCCCTGCCGCATGACAATAAAAACAAATACCACATAAGAAAACCTATCTGCACCTTAACCTCAGGGCACTCTAATAAGGTTGGTATCTGTTGGCTCCATTCATGCTTTGCTCATGTAGGTGCCGCCAAATATACCCAGCACTTTAAAGTAACCCATCAAATGTTGCAGTTCTCTCTGTCGTGAAAAGTGCTGCTGCTGAAACCATACCTTACCATACCATTCCATACCATACCTTACTATACTATACTCTACCTTACCCTACCATTACCCTACCATACCCTGCCATATCATACTATGCTATACCATACTGTACCATACTTTACCATACCATACCACAACTTACCATACCATACTGTGCCATATTATACCATGCTATACTATACTGTACCATACTTTACCATACCATACTCACCTAACCATACCATACTGTGCCATATCATACCATACTATACAATACTGTACCACACTTTACCATACCATACTCTACCTTACCATACCATACCGTGCCATATCATACCATACTATACCATACCATACTTTAGCATACCATACTCTACCTTACCCTACCATACCGTGCCATATCATACCATGCTATACCATACTGTACCATACTTTACCATACCATACTCTACCTTACCCTACCATACTGTGCCATATCATACCATGCTATACCCTACCATACTCTACCTTACCGTACCATACCGTGACATATCATTCCATGCTATACCATACTGTACCATACTTTACCATACCATACTCTACCTTACCCTACCATACTGTGCCATATCATACCATGCTATACCATACCATACTCTACCTTACCGTACCATACCATGACATATCATTCCATGCTATACCATACTGTACCATACTTTACCGTGCCATATCATTCCATGCTATACCATACCGTACCATACTTTACCATACCATACTATACCATACCGTGCCATATCATACCATGCTATACCATACCATACCATACTGTGCCATATTATACCATGCTATACCATACCTTACCATACTTTACCAGACCATACCGTTTATATTGTATTTTTAAGCTCAGTTTATAGGCATTGCTATGCTCTTTTGACTTTTTTTTAGAAAACCTATACATGTGACTCTGGCTACATAAATACATTTAGAGAACCACAAATAAATTCTCTTAAAAATGAGTGAAACCTCAATCCTGCAAGGCTGAATAGTGCACTGAGTCTGACTGGAAACAAATGTTGACTCTGACGTGCTAGAATTTTACATTGTGGTTACAAAACAAAAAAAAAGACTGCGCACAAGAACAATGGGCGGTGCCGAAATGTGGTTTAAGCGTTGTTATGCAAGCCATCGAGTGTTAAAACACTACATGTTGACAAATAACAAATTATGTGGCAAACACAAAAATAAAAACTGACGTCTGCTATTTACTTATCCAATGCAAAAGAATCTTCTGTTAAAGGTATCTGAAGATGATGTCACTTTCGCAGGGGCCACCAGCACAATTTATTTATTTGTTCATTGAGCATTTGTGAGGCGCCTATGCAACACGATGGTGTTTCCAGGCGCCACATGGCTACAGTGGGGAGGGAGCAAGGGGAGTAATAACAGTGGCAAAAAAAAAACTGTGAATAAACAATCATGGTCCTACTAAGCCATGTAACATTCGGACGTGCAAGTGCAGTGAAGGGAAGAGCAGGAATGGGAGGGAGGGGTGGGTCGGAGAGGGTATGGGCCAGTGCTGGTTGGAGCCCCAGAGGGAAGTGCCAAGGGGTGCCAAGGTGCGAGGCCACTGGCAAGTGCTAGAGCGGAGGAATCCTAAGGGTGGGATGAAAGGCCGCCAGGCGTGGGCCCGTGAGGACAGTGCTGGAAGCGGGGGAGGGGGAGCTGGTAGCATAACGCATTGTCCTGATACCAGTCAAACAGTATTTCCACTGTACAGGGACAAATTCAACACTTAATTCGAAGTTGGGATAACAATATGTTACGTTAAACCCTTGCCAGCTTTGATTGCACTGGAGAGTGATATTTGCACATATTACAGGAGCCCACCATTATTTTGGCCTCAAGTTATCTCTGTGTGACAAATCAACTTCCGGGGTACCAGTGGTCCAGGGATGAATTTCACTTTTTAAACCATCAATCAAACCCACACCTCTAGTACGCCAGAAGGGATTATAAGAACTCCTTATCCAATGTTGGTAACGTGGACGGAACGGCAGGCTTATCTCCGCAAGGTCGTGGATCGTTGGTAAGTTGAAACACAGCGAAAATACAATTATTACTCAATGATAAAAGGGACTGTCCAATCAAGGTTGCATAAAAATATATACTTTATTATTACTACAACAGACAGTTCTAGCACACTACAATTACAACCCACCCTGTAAAGGAACACAGAGGACAGACAGTTTCATGAAGGAATAGGATACTGACAGGAGGGTAGTTGGTAAAGTAATCAGTCTTACTGTTCAAGGTTATTCGGCTCCAGCACCAAGGGGGCAAAGGGTTATAACTGTCTCTAGGGGCCTTTGGAGAAGGACCAAGGGGGCAGACCACAATGTATTGAAGAAGCTGGACAGCATTGAGGCAGTTCCAGGGTGCTTTGCAGCCCTTGAGACAGGGTTAGTGGTGGGAGACAGCTGTGGGTACCAGGCGGCTGGCAGTTCAGCAAGCAAGGCTGGATGGACGTCTGCAGGCTGGATGGATGTCTGCAGACTGTCCGGCATGGTGGCTCAGGGACAAGAATCGCTGTCTCTGTGCTGGCTGGCGGATCTGGAATATTGGTCGAGGCGTCTCGGAAAGCTGTATGACTGCGGCGTGACAACAGTCAGCGGTGCAAACGAATGCAATTCGAGGACTTGACTGTCTCGAAAAACGAAACAGAGTTAGTGGCGGGAGACAGCTGCGGCTACCAGGCGACAGGCAGTTCAGCATGCAAGGCTGGATGGACGTCTGCAGTCTTTCCGGCGTGGTGGCTCTAGGCCAAGAATCGTTGTCTCTGTGCTGGCTGGCGGATCTGCAATGCTGGTCGAGGCATCTCAGACAGCTCTTGTGACTATGGTGTGACAACAGTCAGCAGTGCAGCCAAATGCAGTTCGACCACACTACTGTCCCAAAAAAATGTCCTTAAAAGTTGGACGCTGGATGATGCTTTTATGGCACCCTTACTAGCTTCTTCGCAGGGCTCATGTCCTTTCAAGGAAGGCAGCCCAAAGTTCGGGAGAGTGATTGCAGGCAACGGCCTTGTCCTTTGTCCAGAGACTCTCTGGCACTTCCCAACTAGGGAGCTTGATGTCGAACCTAATAGGGCACGCTGTGTGCTGGCTGGGTACCGGTTCTGGAGCTGCTGGAAGGGTCCTCTGAGTCCGGTATCTCCCTCTGTTCCCTGGGAGATTTTTAGGGGAGGGATCTTGCTTCCCTGTAGGAACTCTTTTCCTTCCTTCACTGGCGGAAGATGTAGACTGTACCTTCAGCTCAGGTCCAAATTAGTCCTTTTTCTTACTCCTTTAAAAGTATTTAGATGATCTGCTAAGTGAGGGTTCAGCCCTCTTTTAAAGCCAAATGCGCCCCAGTGATTGGTGCAGGACAAGCCTACCTTAATGAACCAATCCTGGGTCCCCACCAAAACTCTTCTGTCATGCATGAGGTCAGGACCAGGGTGCTCTGCTACAGGACAGACAAGGGGTGATAACATATTCCTAAGTCCCACCCGTCTTCCTGTCAGTTGTAGATCAAAGTGTCTCTCTGGTTAACTGAGCCTTCTGTGACTCTTGATTAAAGCGCAGGGTTCCCTTGAAGTATGTGCTGGGAGCAGACTTCCTGTCTCTCCAAAATCACATCCTTCATCGCTGTGAAAGGCGTCTGCTCTGCAGGGACACCTGCAGTAACTGCTGGACCAAACAGGCCTTTCACTGCCTTTCATACAAAAAGGTAGGAACTAGCTTCAAGTTGACACATTTCATACCACCTTTCCTGTTGTCTATTCGGGCAACCAAGCCCCTTCAGGCTTGCTTCAATTATCTCTCATTAGTTTGCACTGCCACCAGCTGGAGGACAAAGGAAAGGAGATCCATGGAGCCTTTAATATTTAAATTAGGCTTCCCATGCTGGAGGAAGGTGTGCCTTCCCCCTCCTTGAGATGCTTTGATGTACCTGGGGCTGTCACATTCCATCTGAATATGGTAGGGGAAGACAGCGCATGTAGGCTTTGTCTTCCCGGAGTACATGTGACTATGCATTTTGTGCGTGAAGCAGATGGACTGTGTGCGGAATGGCCTCACACAGTCCTTGGAGGTTGATCTCCCATCATTCATTTTCATTTATCAAAAAATCAATAAGCCCAGGCAAGCCCACTCTCCCCGTGCGGATGGTCGAATTCCTCACACTCTGATACACAGGCAATACAGGCATGTTAAAGTCAATCTTTTCGACACTAGGTGTCCCCTTGTCATGCAAAAGGGGTTGAGGCCCCTGCACCTGAACACACCGCCCACATCACACATTGGCACACTGTTCTCTGGTGTGTAAGCGTTCAGACGTGATGCACACATTCAGATGCACTTTGAGTATTTTCTGCCGATGTCCCTGCCACATCACTTGCACCAATAAATGTTTGGGGAATCTGTCTTTTGAGCGAGCAGAACAACATTGTCCTTTATGTACATGTTGCATATTGTGTTAAACACAATTATCTGCTATTCCGACAGATGTTTATGATATAGCTGAAATAGTTATGAAGATTTAAGTCTCTTGTCAAACAGATCAGTACTTTTCATCTCTCTCAAATTAAAATATCTTTTCAATTCCACTTTCCCAGAGTGTGGCTAATACCCTCACTACTTTCTTCATTGACTCCCTGCGGGGTTTAAATAAAGGAGTTCTGGGAATTTTCTCCAGGACGCCACTGTAAACGCACCATTCTGCAGAAGCATGGACAGTTCGGGGAATACTCATACAATGAACATCCCAGGGCACTTTTCTGGTCAATGCAATACACATTCATCTCCCTTATGCTCTTAGTTAATGAGTGCATTTGCATGAAGCCAAGACGTTGTGTCCTTCAGAGTCCCTTTGTTACTGCTGTATATGCTGCAGAGCAGCAATAATTCCTGGTCTGTCGTTGCGGGTACATTTCAAAAGAGCCATTACAGCGATGCATTGGTTCGTTTGACAGTTTCAGCCTCGCAGTTGGCAAATGTGTCTTTTGCTTTAGCATTTGTGTCGTGCTCCCAGTTGTGTTTGCATGGAATGCTCTCGCTGAATTAAATCCCCTGTAAAGCAAAACTATTGTCTGATGTAACAATGAGCGATGATGGAACCTGAATTTCGATGGCAAGAGGCGTACGGTTGTCATATTATATTTATATATAAATGGGGCAGAATCCTATCCAAGAAAGCTTAAAACCACACCCCTAAACAAAATACGCCTGATAAGCTTTTATAATTTTGACCTTCACTTTCCTCGGACACTATAGGTTTAATAATTTAGTCTGTAAGAAACTCATTCTCACACTGAGCGACAAGAAATAAGCTGGTTTGCAATTACAATTTATGTTATTAAATAAAACGGCACAACAATGATGCAGCAGGTGATCCAATGGGATTGTATGTGCACATCAATGTAAACCAGTTAAAGGTTTGACTTCACTCTATAGGCAATCACACAACTTCACATTGATGGCTTCACAGAAAAATACATCAAGCCATGTAGAGCAAAGTTTTATGCTTTGAAACCCACATCCCGGGAGGATGGCTCAAAGGCAACGCGCTCGCCTTGGAAGCAAGACGACACAAAACAACGCAGGTTTGAATCCTGGGTCTGCGTTTAGAAACCTCTGGGTATTAAGCGCATTATAAATAACCTATCACATGATAAAGTACATTATAAATAACCTATCATATGAAAAAGCGCATTATAAACATCATATCCTATGATAGGTTATTTATAACGTGCGTAATACCCAGAGGTTTCTAAGCGCGGACACAGGGTTCGAACCTGTGGTGTTCCGTGTCGTCTTGCTTCCAAGGCAAGCACTTTGCCCCTGAGATATCCCCCCGAGTAGTACTGTGGATTGCCAGCACGTGCATTATATTTGAATGCAGGCTAGGTGTGGCATCTAATTCTGCAAATGTGTGTTAGGGAAGCAGTGATGTCAATTTAGAACACACAGGACATTGGTTCAGCCAACCAACATAGAAAAATAGTTTAACGATTGTTCAGTACCTTTCTAACTTCATTTCTCAGATCTTGTCCTACAGTTGTAAAGTCCTTCCACTACTGTACATGGTCAGGAGAGTAGAGGGAATGTAATTTACATTTGCATCGTTTTCTACAGGAATGGAAGTGTCACAGCTAAACTCGCTTAATCTCACAATGCTTCTTTTGAGGTATCAATGGCTTTCATGAATTGCAATTTATCAATCAATTCTCTGTTAGGCTATGGAAGATTCGAAAAACAATCTGTGTACAATTAGGTTGGTTTTAATTTACAATAAGCTTTTCATAGTCAGATATGCTGTTAGTTCTAGACTGCGTACACAGCATTGGCAAATGCTATTGGTCTTACTGGAATGAAAGCTTGCTTGGCATTGACCACAGAGTGAAAGCAAAGTGCATTTCTCACTACAATCTTAAAGTATTTAATTTACAAATGGGCTCCCCTTGTGGCTTGTGGCACCACCTACCCAGTGGCCTCCCACTCAAGGCAATTAGCAGGGCCAGGATTCTAGGGCGCATATCTAATTTAATTAGCTGCCTATTTATACTTACTTTGACATATTCTTTAGGGCACTGAGTCAGGATGGACTCTCATGAGATTTCATAGAAACATATTAATCTCTTGTTCTCTGTGGCACCGCGTGGCGATATGTCTATGACCACAGTCCATTAATTCCTCCACACCAACTCAGAATTACATTACAAAGAGCAGAGAAAAGCATGAAAAATCTTACCATCTCACACAGAGGACCGGAGAAAAATTAAGCAAAGATTGTCTGGGATTTGGTTTTAGCAGGGGCCCAAGGAGTGGGTGCAGAGGAGTACAGGGAGTAGGGGGAGATGCTAGGGGCAGGGAAATAATTCAATTAATTTGAAAGAGAGATGGGCATGTCAGATACCATTCCTAAGCACTAGCTTTGCGACTGTGGCTACAAAGGGTTGTTTTATTTGCCATAACAGATACATATATATGCCATGCACTATACTGTCACTACTGTGGGATGGTGTCACAGATTAGGGACAATGTGCCATGAGCTTTTTCAGTTTGGTGAATAAGGGAAGGGCAATGCAAAGAGAGATTGCATAATGTACAGTGTTCTGGACCCACACATGCTCGCTTATTAGTCACTAAGTTACACAAAACATGCTCATCACAATTTACATACAAAACACAACATTGCACATGTCAAACAGATGAAACAATCTCTGGGGAGGTGAGAGGTGATGAGGATGGGATGGGATATGGGCATAAAAAGCCAGAAATTGGGTGGATTTTTCATCTCTGAAGTCCGCGAACATCTCAGATGTTCAGGGACGTGCCTGCGATGTTCACAAACATCTCAGATGTTCAGGGACTTTCCTGCGATGTTCACAGACATCTCAGATGTTCGGGGACATCAATGCATATTTCTGAATTACAGGGTCGGTGAAAAGCAGTTCTTGGATGTCTTATATCTTTGGGGCAGGGCTGTACTGGGAACCAAAAGTGGCCCTGGAAATCTGTTCAAAGTTGACCCATATTTCACCGAAGGACCGAGCACAGCGTGTGAGCCCAACCCTTCTATGAGGGGATTGGGAGCATCTCCCAAGAAAATGTTGAATAGAATTAGTCAAAATGATTGCATTTAAAGCATGTTTTAAACATATATGGATTAAAAAGTCATGTTTTAAATAAGTTAATGATCTCTCAAAGTAGATCTTCAATGATAGAAGGACCTGGGACGTTACACATTTTGAGGATGAGAAAAATGAAGTCATCCGGTATTAAAGGTGCCCAGACAACATGCATCCCTCATCCATTTCATCCTATTCCCCTGCTGGGAAAGTTCCATAGATAAAAGGCATGCTTAAACAAGCATTGGCAATGCCAACAGTTTTGTCTTTTGGGTAGGCATGGGAAAGCCCTTTGCCAGGCACTGCCGTAGTGGTATTAACTGTCCATTGATGGCAGTGGCTGCACTGTGGTGAGAATATCTGGGCAAATAATAGCACGGCCTGGTGTATGCCTAATATTGATGCACAAACTTAAACAATTGGCTTTGCCAATGCTTGTTAAACAGGACTTCAGTGAAGGACAGGCAGAGTGCTTGAAAATAGAGTGGCTCAAGGCAAACTGGGCTGACGTATTTATTTCACCAGTAGTGCTTTTACTGTTCCAATTAAGTCATTAACTCTCAAAAGACTGCTTTGAAAAAACACTGCCAGGCACTTTGAGCACCAAGTTTGATGGCAAGGCTTGATAAAGCTAATTCAAAGAGTTCCCTGGAGAACATGTTTTGGGTGGAGAGGGGCTGAAAGTGTGGAGAACATGTTTTGGGTGGAGAGGGGCTGAAAGTGGTTGGAAATGGCCATAAGGATTGGCATGGCCATGGGTAGCCAGCATGTGGGTAAATAACCAAACAGCACGTACAAGCTTTGTTTCCCGCCTCACATGCTATTTCTCCCTAGCTTTACTCGAATGCAATAGTTTCAGCTTATATGCGGCACTTTAGCCAAAACTAAAAAAAGGTTGACTTGGTATGAGTTCAGTGAGTCATGCCAACAAAGCGACTGCAATGTCCCGACCTAGAGGCTCGGCGCCTGTACGTTCAACCATAGTGGTATGCTTATCAGCGGATCCACTTTGCTAATGACAACGTGTTTGCATGTTGCCCTTTTTGTTAAGGTGAAATCTGTACTGAGAGTTTGGGGCCTCATTCAGCACCATGCATCCAAAATATCAAAACATGAGGTGGGTGTGTAGTCATGGTACATATTCACAGTCCTTCTGTGTGCCAGAAAATACAGCTTCAGAATTCTGTTGCCGAGAGCTCGCCCACATTTCATATGTCAGGAAATTGCATGTCATTCAGACCCTTTTTGTCCCTTTTGACAGCCCGTCTTCCCCAATTTAAAGAGTACTATTCATTGAGGGAAAAACAAACCTGTTATCAGCGATAAAATGCAATTCAGTGTGCTAAACCTCTACATGGTGCCTCTGTGTGATGCAGACAATCAGTGGCAATATGTGTACCCTCTCTGTAGTAGTCACGCAACCCACTGATCCTCTCTTTGTATCACCGACACTGCTGACCCTGTGTAAGCTGAAAACAGACCTTTATTTTGTAACGCTCTGCAGTGCAGCTGATGGCGCAGGGACTGGGGAAAACTTGGGAGGGGCGACAGTCAGCCCAAGTAACCCTTTCCTCGCGAGATTGTGATATTTGCCATTGCAACCACAGCTCGACTTAAGAAACAGGGCTTTGCATTAAAACTGCCTAGTGTAATCATGGGTGCCAGGTTCCAGAGGTAAAGTGAGCGAGTGGCTATTCCCATTCTAAAGGCCTTAGTGTTCTCTTTCTAATAAATCACTCAAGATCGTAATGGCACAGTCAGGTCAATTCTGCCCAGCACTCCTTTGGCGTACAGCATGCAGAGCAAGCAGTGGCCTGTGTGCCTGTGCTCTGTGCCCGGCCTGCAGTGCTCCATTCCTGCAGCATTCTTCATGCCTCCCTCCTGCTGCCCTGGGACGGCGTGTGTGCACAGAAAGAATGTGGCGTTTTGAATGTAAAAGTTTGTGAGACATTGCCAGATGTTAAGGGGGCACACGTGAGATGCAGGGATGGAGAGGCAATTAATGCTTTATCAGGGGCACAATCAAGGTGCCACAGGGAATGCCAGCACTGGCACTGAAGCGCTCCATTAAGGGATCTGTTACTGCACAGGGATTTTCGGGGGAGCAGGAAAAAGCATGGAGGATAGGGAAGTAGGAAACATTACCTTTTGCCATGTCCCTCGGCTTTCTGGTGCTTGTGATATGCTGGGGACAAGATTGCACTGGAAAGTGGCCCGTGGTGGCAGGTATTGCTATTTTCATTGAAAAGGCTGGCACTGGCAGGCATGGTGGAAAAGCTGGTGCTGACAGGCAGTGGGAAAGAGCTGGTAATATGAAGAAGGTGACATCTAGTGGCGGGTGCTCACACTTTGCGGACAGTGGGAAGCCAAGTGAGCCAACAGTGCACGGCTCTAGAGCAGGGGTCGCACAAAATTAACATTAGCAGGAGTTACTTGCAGTGAATGGCCAATAGGCGGGAGCTTATCTCTGTGTTTTATGTGCAGAACGGATGCGCTTCTCCCTGCACGTCTATCTCGCATGGCAAGGCAGACTGTCACTGCAGATTAAGGCCCACCAAGCTACCAATGCCGTCCCCAGGTCTTCCAGTGGGTGTGGGTAAAAATCCTGTTCAGTTCGCTGGGCGACCTGGGGTCAGCACCGCTGCCCTGGCCTCTACCTCAATTGTGATCGAACACGATGCACCTCTAACTCAGTGTAGATTAGATTGCCACCCCCCCCCCCCTAAGTCTGAATATATGTCACCCACTCGCTAATGCATGGATGGTACTGTTGTATCACTTGCAGTGTCTCGCACACACGTGTCAGGAGAATGTTTAGAAACCCTAACCGCCCAGATCTCAGGTGGACCTGCTGCACTGTTTGCACAATGAATGCACACAGAAACACTGCAACACTGAAACAGCGAACACATGAACTGTCTCAAAACTCTACGGTCGCCGGTAGTGGGTACTATGAGCCGATGAGCCATGGCAAAGACAGTCAAATTATTACGCTCGCTTCAGACTGGACTCGGAAGGAATTCTCATCACGCTGCGCCACAGTCGCTCACACTGACTCACAGCATTCCAAATAAATCCGTAGCTGTCCAGACATCAGTTACACTTATGGTTACTTACCTTGAGGTCCCGGACTGACCTGCTTGCTGCAGTCTCTGCACTGCAGTGTGCCAAATGGTCAATGCAGGCGGCTGCTCGCCTCATTGTCGCTGGAGCACTGGCACGTGTTGGGCGGCTGCAGCTTGGCCACGTGGCACGAGCAGTTTCTGAAGCCTGGCAGGGGTGGTGCCTCCCACAATGCGCAGGCGCACGTGAGCCTCTGGAATCATGATGCAGGCAAAGTGAACCACACCTAGGCATGGCTCGGATACTCTCAGTGTTCCCAATTATTTATGTATCCTTCCCCAAGAAAAGAAGCCCTGTGTCCCCAAGGCCTAGCGGGGAAAATCCCGGTTTCCCGGTGGCCCAGTCCAGGCCTGCTTTGGGACCACTCAATGAAACTGCATGAACACTTGCAATATCATTTTAGACCTGACCCTGAATGGTTCTGCAATGTTTGGTGCTATTTCGCTAAGAGGGGTCAAAATTAGAGGGGGGTCTCAAAATAGTTGAAAGGCTTATAAATGCGGTGCCGTTTGACCAATCTGCACAAACGTTTTCAATGAGATTTTAGACCCAGATTTTAATGTTTCTGCAAAGGTTTGTGGGTTTCTTTCAAGAGGGGGCAATATTAGAGGGGGGGTCTCAACATTTTTATATCGCTTATAACTTTGTTGCTGTTTGACGAATCTGCATAAATGTTTTAAGAAAGATTATAGAGCCAATCTTGAATGCTTGTGCAAAGTCTGAATGGATTTTGTCAAGCTACGGCTAAATTATATGACTTTTTTGTAGGTACATTTTTGCACTTTTCAAAAAAAAAAACATGCACGAATTTGCAGCAAACTCGTGCACGGAGCATTGGCAAGGACCTGAAAGCAGGGTTTTGCAAATGGGTCTGTGTTTTATTTTTTGAAAAGTGTCTTAATGTAGAAACTATAGCCTCTGGCCATGGGCAGTGGCCAGATTATCAGAATCATGAACAAAGGACATGATCCGGAAAATCTGGCTACTGTCCATGACCATGAGGGACCAGCAATGGGGTTAAAGTGGGCATACCCACCAGGGACCGGCTATGTGATAAAGTTTTTCGAAATCGGAATAGGTTTGAATGGGAAAAAAAGATTCTGCTTGTGGCTACAGCCGAAGTGCTGGATGAGATTGCAGCAAACGTTCGCGAGGAGCATCACTAAGGACCTGAAAGCATGCTTTTGCAAATATGTCCTGTGTACAAAAAATAGTGATATCATTTTGCTGCCTGGACAGTGGGCCTGGCCCTCAGCAAGGACAAATGTCTACTCTGATTTACCTTTTGGGGAATGTGGCATCGCCGAAGCCCATGACCAATGGACTGTGGAGACTGGCCATGGCTGCAAGCCTTGAGCACTGGCCATTGGTCACATTATAAGGGTATAGTGGACACTAAACTAGGATGCAGGGTAGGTGCAATGGATAACGGGGGTGGTTTGGTGGGGCTGGGGAATTGGTTGAACCTCATGCCCTAGGCAACTCAACCAAGACTTGTTAAAGGGACGTTATGTTTAAGTTGCACTAATATAAACCTATGAAATTCAGTAACACACCTTTATTAAAGGTACGTTATGGTTACAAGTAAAATAAATAAAGGAATGTGCCAGTCATGGTAAGCTAAGCAACCATAACTCACGCCACCACCGTGCACTGCAAAGACTAACATACAGGACATCAAAGACGACATCACAAATGTCATTGATGACATTACTGATGACATCACATATGTAATTGATTTTGATGAAAAGTCCCTACAAGGAGTTGTGTTTATAATGTTGGTAAAAAGATGTCAGGGGTGATCAGGAGACCTATCGTGAACTACTTAATGTATTAAAAAATGCACTCATCTAAACAAAACATTATATTGGTGTGTTGTTGTTAATACAGGTAACCTAATCATACATACACATAGCTGCAGCATGCACCATAGAATTACAATATTTTTAATCTGGTAATTTTGGATAGTAAAATAATAAATGCTGCCGTATCAGAGTTTTGAGTAATGTTAAACATGGAATATATAGCTAACAATTCAAGACTTACTACACACTTGTGTTAGTAGAAACAATACATATGAAGACCCATAATGCATACAACTCAGAGTCACATACAGGGAAACTAATTAAGGAAGAAAGAAACAACATCACCAGAAAATGTCATTAACATTAATGTTCATCTTCATTTATACAAATGAATTGTGTATTTGAGGTCTGCTTATTGCCTCGTGTATGTGCACCATGACCTGAGACCAAACCCTAAGGAAAGTATTTACAGAACATACAACAAGGTTTACGTCTAGATATATAGCACCTTTTGAATTTCCATTTTCTGACTCAGTGAACAAAACAACTTGGCCTAGAAATGTCATTGAACAAAAACAATTGGCCTGGATATGTGATGTCATCAGTGATGTCATCATTGACATTTGTGATGTCATCTTTGACGTCTTTGGTGTTAGTCTTAGCAGTGCACGGTGGTGGTGCAAGTTATGGTTGCTTAGTTTACCACAACTGTCACATTTCTGGGGGGTTTCGGTTTTACTTGTAACCATAACGTCCCTTTAACAAAGTTTTGTCCAGTAGATTGTTACAGAGTGTGGTGTTGCAAATGGTGGAGGAGGGAGCGTTGAGATGAGGAGGGGTATTGGATAAAGAGAGGAGAAGGGGGTGGTGTGGGGAGAAGACTGGGATGCGAGAGGAAGAGTAGAGGTGGAGAGCAGATAGAATGGAGGGATGGAGGACTAAAGAATTCATGGTGGAGTGAGTGACAATGAGAAGGAGAACATTTAAAGAGGACATGAGAAGGTGGAAGAGCGAGAAGCAACTAAAACACCAACAAAACCCAGTGCTGTGAGGTTCCAATCTTGGTGGAGGAGACCCTTAAGAACTTAGGTTAGGTCAGGCCAGGGTGACTGCTCAGTGACTTGCAAGGAGGAGAGTGCTTCCAATTCCCTAGTGCTGACCATCTGTACAGTTCCCTGGGTCCGACCCTGCCAGAAGTCATGGGGTAGGAGATGGTTGTACCGGAGATTCCAGAATCACTATCACCAGATCCTGGGAATTCTGATAACAGCCAAGGAATCCAAGAAAGAAGCAAGGGGCACTGTCAATCTCAGCAGTAGTGAGTGACTGCTTATACACCAAGGAGACCCTGCACCCAGGAGTGAGGTGGGAGGAGTTGAAAATCACAGAGCAGGGGAGGCTTTGGGAGGAACCCGGAGAATCGGAACCGGGATTTCACCACTGCGCAGCTTTATCTGGCCTTGAGCTCTTTTGATCCACGTCTATGACAACCCTAAAATGGCTTGTATCCAATCGCACCCTATGAATTCATAGTGACTCCTCTCTGTGAAATACTGCTCTTGGGTCATTATTGTGTCCAGCTTAAATTTCCCATGACCATACATGGAGTTATGTTCTTTGCTTCATTGACTTTCAGTGACAAACTTCCCAAATGATTGTCTTTTGGTCACTCCAACACACTTACCTTGCAGCAGTCTAAAGCCCAGTACCAGCACCCTCTTAATATCTAAACTCTGTCACTCTCTTTCTCTCTCTCTCTCTTCTCTCTTCCCCTCGCTCTCTCTCTCTCGCTTTCTTTCACTCTCTCTTTTTCTATCTTACTCACTCTCTCTACTACATCTATGGAATACCCCACCTCCTCCCATTAGCACTGTTCAGTATGCAATGGTTCAATTGTCAAGGAAGACAGTTCACCTGCTGACAGACACATGTATTTATTTATTTTTTCATTTGTAAAGTGCCTAAAACCCTGAAGCACCAGTGCGCTGTTGCGAACCAGTTACATGATACAAAGCTTCACTGGCAGTGTGTCCCCTGCCCTAAACAAATAGCCATGGCAACAGTGCAGGTTATTTGCGGCAATGAATGAATAGTTATTCCCAGAGGAGTTGAGAGGGGAATGCTAGGCAAAACACCAAGTTTTCAATGCCTTAGGGAAGGCCCAGTAGGAGTTCTCTGCTCTTAGTTCGGGGGAAGGGGGGACGTTCCAGTGGTTAACCGCTACCGTTGGGAAGCTCCCCCCACCTCCTTTGGCTCTTTTCATTTTGGGCAAGGCCAGCTGATGTGCGTGAAAAGAAAAAAAAATACCTGTAGCAATTTAAATTAGACACAACCCATGTATTTCAGTATTTATTAAATGTATATAGCGCTTTACGCCAAACCACTTTACAAGAGAAACAAACAAAATACAACAAGCATTAAATAACAATTGAATCAAAACCAGAAAACAGTACAAGGAACAATTTACATTATTGATGAGGTTAGGCATGAGTAGAGATGGACCAAGGTGTGAGAGGGAGTGGGAGGTAAGGGTAGTGGTAGAAGCAAAAGTAGGAGAGGAAGCAAAAAGGTGTTAGGGAGATGAATGGAAGAGTTAAGAATTAGAGTGGGAAGTAGTGCAGGAGGCAGGGTCGGATTGGTCCCTCAGCCTTTCGGCCCGTGGCCGGGCCAAAATCGTCCCAGGAGAGTGGGGGCCGGTTTGGAAAAAGAAATTCGAAAAAAAAAATAAAAGAAATTTAATATTATTTAAAAAAAAAAAATCTTTTCATCCTTCTTAGGTCGATAAATTAGTACCAACACAGGTTGGGTGATATTGTATGCATATTTGTTCTATAAAAAAGAGCTTAAACGTAAGTGCTATACAATAACATATTATCATTTGGCTTTGGACGTCTGCTTGGATTCACAGTAATTTAGTGTACTTAGGAACAATGCTATTTGATGCCACTTCCTGTTTTGTCAAGGGGTGAAAGGTCATGTTTGGGGTGGGGTCAAATGACATCACTTTCAGTGATGTCCTCAGAATTCAAGAATCGTGAGGCGAGGGGTGGGCCACTTTTGTTTTGGTGACAGGGCCTATTTCTTGTCCCAGTCCGACCGTGGTAGGAGGGAGTAGAGTGGAAGGAGAGGGTGAGGTGGTACTGAAATTAGAGAGGGAGAAGGAGGTGTGGGTAGAGGTAGTAGCAGAAGTAAGAGAGTAGCAAAAGGTGTTAGGGAGGTGAATGGAAGAGCTAAGATTTTAGAGAAGTGTGGAAGGTAGGGTAGGAGGCAGTAGAGCAGATGGAGAGGGGGAGGCAGTTCCAGTGGAAAGGAGTGAGTAGTTGGAAAGAGCAGAAGCGGGAGGGGGCACAGGGTGGTGGAGCTGGAGAGAGCAGGAAAAGGTCGGCAGAGCGGAGAGAACGAGAAGGAATATAGAAAATGAGAAGGTAGGATAGGTAGGAGGGGGCCACTGTTTAAAAAGAATTACAACACATGTATTAAATCATTACATACATATTTCTTCACAGAACACTGCCCCTTTCTTAAGACAGAATATAGCAAAATCTAAACGAAATCAATTGAGAGTCATCTCAGTCATTACTCTCTCCAACCACACTGAACAACATACCATTCATAAACCTCACACAACAAAGATCAAACCAAAAAATCAAATCAATTATAGCAATTTACTAGAGCTATTTTGCAATTGTCCTCAAAACCCAAGATCATTGGTTTCTAATCGCTGGATCACAATTTAAATGTCTCTATTACATGCGTGATGACTGTGGTGTGCACCAAAAAACACTGGTAGAGTTCAATTAATGTCAATAGTCAGCTCCTTCAGCACACAGACACTGATGGAAGATCTGTATGTGTAGTTCTTATGTACGTGGAAAGACCTTACTGGTCTGCTGTACTTTGATCTTTCAATTTTCCTCCGGGTAAGATATTGCGGACGGTGTTGCTCAAGCATCTGTGGGTGCTAGACAAAGTTTGGAAGAAAATACTTTCCCGAATAGGGAGCCAGTGAACCTTTTTTCTTTGCAGCTAAGATGTGGTCTCTTTTGGGAACGTTTAACGCTGCTCGGAAGGCATTGTTTTGGATTATATGTAATTTGTATATGTTGCGTTTGGATGTCCCAGCGAAGAGGACATTACAATAATCCAGTCTTGCGCCTGTGATGGCTCTCGAAATAGTTAGGCAGCTCTCTCGCGACAAGAACTGTCTTGCTGAATTGATGAGTTTTGCGGTTTAGGCTGCCGAGGAGGCCACCGCACTCACTTGTGTGTTGAGCAATAGGAAGTCATCCTGGTGTACACCCAACGGTTTTATATCCGCTGAGACCAGGATCTGGGTTCCATCTATCGTGAAGGAGGAGTATTGGGTAGAGTTTCTGCATCATAGCAGGAGTGCCTACTAATAAGATCTCTGTCTTGTCGCCGTTCAGGTCTGGATAGTGACGTAAACTTTGTTAAGCCTGAGGGAGTCTTCGTCATAGGAGCCGGTCATGGGCAGGAGTAGTTGGGTGTCATCGGCATAGTTGGTATAAGATATACCAATGTCATCCAGGAGGTCAAATAAGGGTTTGGTGAATACGTTTTAGAGGGAGACGGAGACGCATGAACCTTGGGGGATGCCACATGGGATGGGGATAGGCTGGGCACTCGCAGTGTCTGAGAAAACTCTCATAGACCTGGCCTCTAGGAAAGAGGCTATCCATGTGGTGGCCTCGAGGGAGAGGTTTGCTGAGACGGTTAGGTGGCGACATAGGGTCTCATGGTCTACTAGGTCGAAGGCAGCTGAGAGATCCAGTAGGAGGAGGAGAGCTGGTTTGCCCTCATCTCTGAAGGAATCCAGTTGGATTTTCAGATCTAGTAGAGCCAATTCAATGCCTTGGCAAAAGTCTGATTGTCGAGTTCCAAGGATGTGATTCTATAACCAGCATTGAATATTGAGAAAGTTAAATATAAAGTGCATTCATTTTCCCTGCCATTCTCTTAAAGTTGGACTTCTAGTTCTGAGCTATCAGTAATTAAACAAGGTCCAGCACAGATCCTGAAAGATCCTAAAAGATCTTTTCACAGGAAAAATAACATCTGACAGGGGAACAAGCACACCACATGCTGGGCCATTCTTTTAAAATATGTGTGACTGTTTTGGCTGGGAATATGCTTTTCACTTACAAAGTCTATTTTACAGGAGCATCATCTTTATGTTAGACAGCATAATTGCAAAGCACCCAGAACCCACAGGAATGGCACCTTCTATTCTTAGGTGTCTTTCATAAGTATCTCAGCCTTGAATTATTTGGCTCATTATTATGTATTGCCAGATGTAATATTACTATGTATTCGTTTGTTGTTGTAATAGATATGCAATATGGTCTTGTCCATCACCAACCTTTTTCACAAGGATGAAACCTTTACATCAGCTATGATGTCAATTTCATCTGGCACAGCCAGAGGGAGTAGGTATGCTTGTCTTTTTATGTGGCTTTTACTATAACTGTTTTCTGGCATCCTTGTTTATTTAACCAACTCTTTTATTTAATTGAATTTTTATTTAAGTGTATTGTGGCTAAAACTAGTAAGCTTTTTGCACTACAACTCCATATACACATTATTACAAAACATATCACTGTCTCATAAAAGAGAAAGACCAAATACAATTTCAATGTTCCAGCAGCAGAACCATTCTAAAAAGACTTTCACTTGTGTAACAACAAAAAAGTATGCCATATAAATTAAATAATAAATACTGCGTATTAATATTCAGTCTTTTAACTGTGCTGTCTTTTTTTAGTCTAAAACTTCGGAAATGTTATGTGATAAAAGTGTGAATCACATATTAAATCTAAGTTGTCGTATATTGTTTCATGTGGGTGTTGTATGACTTGGTGATTAATATAAAATCAATAAAAACAAAGAGAACGTGTTTTTTAACATGCTTATTCTGTACTGTGGTCCAACAATTTCCATGCTTATCGCAGAGAAACGGGGGCAGCAAAATCCTATGGTGGGAATACATGTTGTTTTACTCCTGCCCACGTTTCTCTTCCTCCATTCAAGCTACATTTTGTAAAGTTGCTGTGAAGACCTTCATAATCACGAAAAGCTATAAAACCTTCAGAAAAACATTCAGATAAAATATTAGAGCAACTACAATTGAAATTGGATAATATATACAATGCCTGTGATTTGAAGGGCCCACAGTAGGTTGATTCACCTGCTCCATAAAATGTTGTGAAAAGTTAAAACGTATGACTTTCTCACAGATAGCTAATGTGCTCTTTGACAGTAATATGATATGGAGCCTCATCACGAGTGCAACGGTAAGGGGTTAATGGGGATTGGTATTTTGAATGAGGAATTAATGGGTCCTCCAAGGTTGGAATGGCCCGGTATTCCTCATTCAAGGAACCCGGACCCGGACCGAGTTTGGAGGCAGCCATGACGTTAATAGCACTAAGGCTACCCCCGAACTCGTAATGAGGCCCATGGAGTTTCATGCAGATCACGCACTACTGTCCTAAGAAGTGATTATGTTCAGAGATTTAGCAGGCACAATTAAAATGGAACTATGAAGATACAGTAAAAATGTGTTGTGTTGTATGCTATGGAAAAAGCAAAAAGTTGGGTGTTGACACCCAGCACTGCCTAATGCTCTCATTCAGCTCAAAAGAATTTGCTTCACTTTCGTTATCGTTCTGGTACTTCTATCACTCATGCGTCGGTAAATATATTCATTCATAAAGATTCTGTTTCTCTAAAGAAATGGTGAGTCATTCACATAGCTTTTTACGTTAAGTAGAAAAACCAATTTAATTTACCATTAATCCATGTTCAAATCAGTTAATATGTAGCAAAACAGTTCTTAGGTACAAATATGGCTCAAAAGCCGATGCATTTCCTGAGGAGCCCAGTGTCAGAGGATGGACTAAAGCCCTATTGAACTTGAGTAAGAAGGAATAAACATGAACTCACTTAATATATGAACAGACTGTGGTGCCACCTCTCTCCCCTCTTTCAGTAGGCTGTATGGAAATCATTCAAAATAATAGAGTGGATATTATTTTGAAAAATATGATCAATGAAGTATAGCAGTTGATTCTTGCAAGTTAGTTTGTGACGTCTCAAAAAAGTACCAGAATGAGGAAGAGGGATGTTGTGGTGATGATGAACGTGAATATCACCTGTGATATGAATTGCTTAGAAACAATTAGGTTATTTTGTTGTTTTGAAAGGTATACTCACAGCTGATATTTGCTCTAATTCAAATTAGTTGGATGGCATATATGAAAAATATGTATTTCAATTCTGTTTATTTATTACATGTTCGGCTTTTAGGACAAGAGATGATATTCAATGGTCTGCAGTAGACTTCTTGCCCAAACAATTACAAAAACTGGCACAAGGTAAATAAAGGCTCAAAAAAGATCAACGAAAGAGAACATTTATGAATGCCTGCTTGGAAAATGTGAGCTTTGTGAAAATGTATGCCTGTTCATGTCCATACACTGCTGACCTTCATCTTCATCTACAGAAGGATTCTCTACAATACGTGGGCAATATAAATGTAAGGCAGTGTGGCATTCCACCATGTAAAATATGGCCACAAATCTAGTTGGAATAACAGCATCTTTGTTTTAAATAGGCTACATTCATCATAGCAGAAAGGACATTTCACACACATTGGAGGACAGACGACCGAACAGAATGACCATGGAACAGGCTACCATCGTGCAAATAACTATTTGTTTTTAATTACAAATATGAAATAGTATATAATTTGGCAATTAGTATACACATGATATGATAGGGTATTTATAACGCGCTTAATACCCAGAGGTTTCTAAGCACGAACCCGGGGATCCAACCTGTGTTGCTCCGTGTCGGTAAGGGACTGGCACTGTTCATTCCCAGCCGCCACATTACAAGGTCTGCAGCGGGTCCCGCTCTGGACGCCTGGCCAGACCAGACGTGCAGACCAGATGCTAACAACGGGCCGGTCATTAACGTCCTCCCCATTCTGATTGAGCCCTATGGGGGCTCAAATGGAAATGGGGATGTACTGGGTCTGGATCCCATGAAAGGGAATTATTGGGCCCTCCAAGGTCAGAACGGCCCGGTAAGGCCCCTTTTGCAGGACCTGGACCCGGTACCCGGTTTGGCGGTAGCCATGCTAAAAACGACATGGCTACCGACATGCTAAAAACGACATGGCTACCTCCAAACTCGTAATGAAGCCCAATCATTTAGGAGGGCAAAAGAGGCCAGGCTTGCTGGTTAGTTGTCCCCACAATCAAAAGCAATGTGCTGATCCAAAGCCTGATGTAATGAGATTTGCCATACCTCACACCTGATGTAATCTGCTCACTTACCTGTCATGCACTTTACACAATCCCAAAGCCTGATGTAATTAGATTTGCCATACCTCACACCTGGTGCACTTCGGTCGGGTGTTACCCTCCATGTAATCTGCTCATTTACCTGTCATGCACTTTACACAATCCCACCTGGACCTGCCCTGTGGACACAAAACATTTGCAGTATATAGATGTGGCTATCAGTCTATCAAGAATTGTGATTTCCAATCAACTATTTTAAAAGCGTCATGTCTGAATAAAGTAACAGCTACTCTGGGATCGTGGATTGAGACTTGGCATAACAACAGGTACGTACGCATCGCTTTTGGACAAATGATGGAACATGAAATAGAAAATGGTATTGTGCATGTGTAGGGGGTGGCTGACTATGAACCTTAGGATATGATGCATCTAAATCTTGGAACTAATTATATCCACAGGCAACTGCAATGGGCAGCTTGCATTCCATCAATCCCATCTGCGTCTTTACAGAAATGGACCTGCCTTATGTAAAGCAGTCTTGGTCCGACAACCAGTGGGGAAAGGGTAGCCTGCATGCCGTGTGCATCCAGAATACAATGCTTGCCCATGATGGTGAGCCAGAGAGCAAGGGGATTGAGGGGAAGAAGAAACCAGTTGCAAGGCATTGCGGTGCTCCATACCAGACAGCTTGCCTTGGTCGGCATTATAGATAAATAAATATAATAAAATATACTTATCACTTCCTGCCTGTTCCCTCACTACACTGTACTGCTGCACCACAAGCTATGCAGGACATATTTTGACCGTGTGAGCCTCACTAGTGAAGTATGCATTGGCTTTCTAGTCATAATGACCATGGCAGATACAATTTGACCACTACTCCTACTTGGACAAACTCAATATAAACACTTGGAAGTGGTGGATGGAAAGCTTAAAATGAATGATGCCACAGAAAACTGATGCCAGATACAATTCGTGGGTGATATTAGTCCCATAAATATTTAATAACAGCACAAGGTAAACAGAAAACTAACTGCATACAATGCGAAGCAATCCGAAACTATGCCACCATGCCACTTAGTAGGTTTTTATATCATTCTCAGTACATTGAATCTAATGCAATGAACAGACGGTTCTATCACCCGGCCAAGGAAAATGGTAGTCCTGTCAGTTCAAAACAATGGTTTTCTATGAGGAGAAAGACGATCCTAGACACCCAAATCACTTCTCCAGTCTTCAAAAGATAACCAACTCAGATGTGTACCCTTAATACAATCAAGACTCACACTCCGCTATCAGTGTTTGTTTGAAGTAACGTCTGTGTGTGAAACATCAATATATGTGTAGCGTTGTGAGTAAGGTTATACATAATTTTGCTAAGACAGAAGAATACACATGAGTGAGCAAACACAACATATGGTGCAAGGTCTAATTTCTCCATTCCAACTGCAAGCACATAATTCAAAATGCTGTCTTTTCCTAAGCTACATTAGGCCTAATGCAAAATAAAGGGTACCAGTTCTCTTAAAGCAGCAGTACCCTTTACATTGGAGCTCACTTGCAATTACAATTACATTTTCCATCAACATTCTTTAGACATTCATTTGCAAATATCTGCATTCACTTTTTTGTTTGTCTTTTATTGCCAATGGTTATCCTCCAAAATGATAACCACTGTGAATTGCTCTCGGGCCTGTCTTCATCTGCCAACAATTCCTCTTCAAAAACCTGAGCAATCTGGAGTGCTAACAGTAATGTGAGTCTAGAAATTACCCTTCCATAACATAAGTGATGTATTTTGTTGGCCGAAAACCAACCACATCATATGTTCAGCATTATTAGTGAAGGCCAATAAGCACGACCAGAGAGCGTCCATTTTGTAGGAATAGAATTTGCCATTTTGATTAATGTTTGCTTTTTGCTTTCTGTTCAAACTGCTTTGATTTAAGTGAATTCTATTTTCGTTCTTGCTCATGCATAGAGCAAGGCCACAAGTTACATGTTGAAACGCAGCCCAGGCAACCCAGACAGCAATGCCCGGTCTCCTCCCTCACAAGTCCTTGGAAGTAAGCAACAAGGCATTTAATCACTACGCAGGTGCAAGCTAGTCTCGCTGGTGCGGCAGAAATGGTAGAGAGGAACAGTTAATGGCTTGAATTATGCTCTCTTTTGCGGCCCGCCTTTACTGAGCCCCTGTAGATCGAGCTGACCTCTAGCACACAAATAGAAACTAGAAGATAGTGAGGCCTGGAATGTGCCTCTCCCCTACACGCAGCTTGCTTGTAAGAACAAGAGCATTATGTTCCCTAAAACAAAGCATTGTGTCTGCAACCTTTGCAAATTGCAAACTGTTGCTGAATACATGTCTGTAGAGTGTAATATTCGTCATAATTGTCAATCATCGAAAGCATTGCATAGCAAGATACATTATGGACAATTTTGAATATGTCACTACTGATAATAAGATGATCGTTTTGTATATATGTAACTGATGTAGAATGCTCGCTCTCTTGCGTCCCACGGGATCTGGTGACACACGTTGCGGGACGTGAGACCCAGTCGGCCGACTGAGACTATTTGCTTTGCAATAAACCCTAGATTTTGGGATCTGAACCTCGTGTCGTGTGTATCAGTTCATGTGTGGTGATTGTGCCTTGTTTCCATACGCGAGGGTCCCCTGGGGCCCCATCAGTAAGGGTGGTAAAACAGGTTCACAGAGATCTGTGGATTTGGGACTAGATCAGCAAAATGTTTGCTCTCTCCTCTACAGTACTACATTCATGCCACTCTGGCGTGTGTGTGTGTGTGTGTGTGTGTCTCTCACACCCAGGCAGAATCCAAGTCTAGCAGCTCTAATAAAGTGGCGTATGGGTTGTGGGAGCCAAATTGGGCCATTCCTCTAACACAGGGGTATGCAACCTGTGGCTCTCCAGGTGGTTTGGACTATGACTGCCAAGATGCCCCACAATTGACTATGCATCTAGTGTTGGTGGGAGTTGTAGCCCAGAACATCTGGCGAGCCACATGTTGCAGATCCCGGCTCTAACATAATGTGTTCTCTACAGAATGCAGGGCAGTTCTCAAAGGCAATACAGTCTCCGAACATATGGTACTGTAGATTAGCAGGTAGACACTTTTCATCAGTTCCCGCCCCCTCACCGCCGTCATACTGGAATAGTCAGAGAAGAGCTGTAAATGGGACCCCCTCTATTGTTCCCATTCGCATTGAGTGTATGAGAGGCATTATGCACTCAGACAGCCATACAGAATATACCCTTGCACTGAAAGTGTGGACGTATTCCACATGGAGGGATGTCACATGCCAGGATGTCAGAACGCACTTATGGACATACGTTAAAGTGAAATCTGACGAGGACAGAGTGATGTCATAAAGAAGATATATGAGCCTATGCTGAAATGATATGAATATACTTAAGAAGTAATGATCTAACTAAAGCAATTAGTAAGAATAACATAAACCTAAAGCTACAGTAATAATGGATCTAAAGAAGATGAAGTAACTTTCGGATCAATAACTGAAAATATGCAGTAACGCAAGGTAGAAAGGAAACATATAGAAGTTTGCTATCGAGGACTATATAATGTGGCAAGGATGACCATAATGTGAAAATGGGTGCTTGCTCACGTTGACTTAACCACGCAGCCTCAGAGACAGCCTGAGGCTGTAGAATCAGGAGACACAGAAAAACAGCTCTGTGTGCAGAGCCAACAATGTGTCAAGGTTGGCCCACAGTTAAGGATGCTATTTCGAGGGATAAGTACAGAGAACAAAGGCAGTACATGGATAAGCTCTGAATGTGGGTAATTCCTTATGGATGGAAGAAGAAGAAAACATCTGTGAGGTGGTCAATTAAAAGTATACAACGTTAATGTGAGATAGAGCGAGTCTCTAAAGGCCAAGAAGAGCAACAGCACCCTGCATAATTAAATCAAATTGCGTTAAACAGAAGGCTAAAATTTACTAATTCATGGTCTCTTCACATGTGACTCAGAATTTGAAAACAAAGGTTATTCATTAGAACCTCAAGTTAAGATAGTGATGTGCTCACACCCCCTTGAATATTCCAGGCCAGTGAACAGGAAACATGGTCAACCACAAACGGAAGTCTTTGGTTTATGCCCCACTGATGAGAGATGATGGACTAATTGGGAAAACGAGGAGTAGCCTGACAGGATTCAAACAACTAAGTTTCGTTTCACGTATGTGCTGCTAAACATCCAAAAGTCCAAGGTTGAGATAATATGCCAACCAATCAGTGTGGTTGGGGGACAACCTAATGTGCAATAAAACATACACCAATCCACTGTTGTTTTGTCCGCTATAATCAGTACTGTACATATTTAGACGTAGTTTAAGGCGTGCTCTACACATAAGGCGTAGCCAATGATGTACTAATCCTTATATGTTCTATAAGTAGAAATGTTCCCTTAACCAATCCCTTCCCTCGATAGGTTTTGTATTTTGCCACGTAGAATGACATCATAGATATGATATGATATGGCATTTGTAACGCGCCTATACACAAGTGTTTCAAGGCGCGAGATTGGGGTATAAGACCTCTATATAATCAAGCTACTGTGTGCATGTATCAGTCCAAATTCTGTGAGTTCTCACTACTTTATTAAATGACAATAAAGTAGTGCTTTGCCACATTCCTTATTCTTATTTGGTCTGAGATCATTATTTGTACTTCCATCTGGCACAAAAAGACTCTTCAAGGTGCTATAGCACGGTAGGATTGACCACTCGACATGGGATGCCAAAGGATCCTGTTATTGCATACAATACAATATTTTCCATTTGGCATATATGTATATATTTATGGTATTTAAAAATTGTGAATTGAGCTGGGAAGCAAATGACTGCTGTACATAGAGGGTGCACGTAGGGGGTTACACGTATGTTGCAGGGCTAGAAGAGGACCTGGGACTGTTAGGGAGGAATAGGGTTAAGCAGGGTGATCAGCAATTGGTGAGATGTTCTTTGAAGTGTAAGGTCTATACATCATTCCTGAAGAGCAGGATGGCATGTGAAAGCCTGTTTCCTGTGTTCCCCTCTTGCAGTTCTTTGTTTCCAGCATTGCAATGTTGAGGCTTCAGGTGGTGTCCAATCCTTGGGAGGTGGTGAGTTTCATGGCCGTGCAGAGTGGTGTTTTGATTATGACTGATATCTGGGTGATTGAGGTATTGTGGCCATGACACATTCTGAATGAAATAGCCAGTGCAGCTCTGTGAGGATGGGGCTGATGTGGTTGAACTGTCCTAGTCCAGGGATGAGGTGTGCTGGAATCTGGTGCTGTCACCGTCTAGGTTGACCAGGGCTTGCACTACTGTTGTGAACCTGAAAGGCTTGATGTTGTGGAGGAGCACTAGCTGGTACCATGCTGACTGAATCTTCTTGGTGAAGTGGGCTTAGAGTGAGAGTTCACAGTTGTGTAACGCTGAGAGGCCAATCAAAAGTCTAACATGCTTCACAGAGCCAGAGATGGCCTTTATCTGCTAGGTCTACATTATCCACTAGGCTTTCTGGGGCCTGGGACCACGCTATCTGCAACTTTCTCTTACTAAATACTCTCCCCCTAGACCTCTGCTGTCCTCTGGCACCAACTATCTGTGTGTAAAGCCTTTCGCTAAACAGAGGGCCGGAGGCCGATCACTTTCTTCAGCTGGCTCCCTCTTATGGACAGCCTCCTCCTTCCTCTTCGTCTTGAGAAGACTTCCTCAAATTCCATAAGCTCCTCAAGACTTTCCTCTTCACCTCCTCCTTCCCATCGTCCCTCCTCTGCTATTCTCACAGTCGCTGTGATTAGTGGACAGGGCCCTTATGTATTCCTCGGGGACCTGGTCTCCCATACCCAATCGCCCCCCCAGCCTCTGCCTATCACTTAGCACTTGCTACGGCAGCCACCGGCCTCAATCCTGTAGGCTTGCACTTTCTACCCAATGCGGCTCCAGGCTGCATAGCGCTTAAGATACTATGGGCCTCATTACGAGTTTGGAGGTAGCCATGCCATTAATAAGGGCATGGCTACCTCCAAACTCTGGTCCGGGTCCCGCAAGAGGGGACTTACTGGGCCATTTTGACCTTGGAGGGCCCGGTAATTCCCTTTTGCGGGACCCGGACCCGGTACGTCCCAATTCCCATTTGAGCCCCCATAGGGCTCAATGGGAATGGGGAGGATGGTAGCAGCGGTACCGTTCATAATGGTACCGTTGCTGCCATCCGGTACTGCTCACAGGTGCCACTCTGCACGTCTGGTCTGACCAGGCATGCAGAGCGGCCCTCTTTACTTTACTTTCTTTACTTTAATACATTTATATAGCGCGTCCATAGACCCGAAGGCGTGAGGGTGCTACATGACATATACAACCAGCAACAAGAAGGCAAAGAAACCAGTAGGTAACGCCACATGCAATGGTAGTTTAAAAGAGGGCTCAGGATAGTTTAGTTAAAGAGAAAGGACTTCAATCTTTTCTTAAATATCTCTAGTGAATCAATGGATCTCATTTCTAGGGGGAGAGCATTCCAGGCTCTTGGTCCTATGGAAAAGAAGGCTGAGTTGGCTACTCTGACAGTATGGCACTTTGGTTCAGACAGGAGGAGCTGATTATTCGATCTTAATGCTCTCATGCTATTTCTCGTAGATAGGAGCTGTTGCAAATATCCGGGCATATTTCCAGATCTGCACTTGTGTACGACCGTCCAAGTTCGAAAAAGGAGTCTAGATGCTACGGGCAGCCAATGGAGCTCTCGTCTCATCATCGTAACATGATCTCTATATTTAAGTTTCATGACGGCTCTATTAGCCCCATTTTGGCATATTTGCAGCCTATTACAGTCAGGCATATTAAAGTCCCATAAGAAGGCTAGAGCAATAATCTATTTTTGAGCCTATTATTACTCTAGCAATAGTCTCCGCATTATCCTGTGATATGAGAGGTCTTAAGTGCGCTAGAAGTTTAATATAGTATGCGCATGAAGATACCAGACTACTGACATGCTGCTTCATAGTCATGTGTTGGTCAAAAGTCACTCCCAGTGTTTTTACTTTTTTTAAGGGCTTAATGGATTCATCTCCCATCTGGAAGCTCTCATATTGTGAACCAAGTTTGTTGATAGTGTGTGGAGAACCTATGACAAGCAATTCGGTTTTCGACTTGTTCAGTGCCAACTTATTGTGGACCACCCAGGTTTCAATTAGGGTAAACACTCTGTTGATGGCCAATCTGTCTGCGCTATGGGAACCAGAGAGCGGGATGACACATTGAGTGTCATCCGCGTAGTTGGTAAATATTATGTTCTCATGATCAAGCATTGCAAAGAGGGGAGCCGTAAAAATATTATAGAAACAGGGGGAAGTACAAGCGCCCTCATGAACAGCACAAGTTGTTATTATGGGTTCTGATTCAGCTGTGCCACAAAAGACTCAACAGTCACGGTTATTAAGAAATGACAATACCCATTTGCATGCAAGCGGGAAGAAATTGCCCACTTCGCGGAACCTGGTTGCCATGATATCATGGACCACCAGGTCGAAAGCCACAGAAAGATCGAGCAGCATGAGCAATGACGCTTCCTTATTGTCCACACGAGCCATAAGTTTAGACTTAAGTTCAAGGAGGGCGGTCTCAGTGCCAAAACCAACCCGAAATCCAGATTGATGGTCATTAAGAACAGGATGAGTCTTTAAGTGGTCTGCAATTTGTATGTAGGCCACACAATCAAGGATTTTAAGTAGGAACGCTGTATTGGCAATGGGTCGATAGTTATTTGGCATCTCGACTGAGAGCCCATGTTTTTTCAGAATTGGCATAACCCAAGACTTCTTAAGTTCCTGAGGGACCGTGCCAGTAAGTATAGAAGTGTTAACAAATTGACAGATAGAGGTGATTAAGGAAGGGGCACAGGTTTTAATTATCATAGTAGTATGGATATCATTTTTGCATTTCGTGGGCTTAAGCTGACTGATAATGGTTTCTAGTTCTTTTTATGTTATAGGGGATAGATTAAATGTTGGGATACTCAGTGACCTATGATAGGACCAATCCCCCTGTTTAGACTTAGTGCATTTTAGATTGTTACTTCTCTCTAATATATTTTCCTTGATGGTGTTTAATTTTTTGTGCATGGCTTACTGCATGACATTGCACTAAGTGACATTGTCGATGATAGATCTTTCTGGAGTGATGTGATTGGTTCCTTCTTGTTCTTTCAGTATGTGAACGAGCTCCTTTGTATCGTGCTGGTGTTTATTCTGGATTCTATCATTAAAGAAACTGTATTTGGCTTTTAAAATGGCCTTTTTGTAGATAGAGACAGAGGCTTTATATTTACTGAGGAGCAGTGCTGTATTATGCTTCTTCCATACACGGTAAGAGCAAGAGAGCAAAGCACCACGAGCAAACTCAGTCTTACCACAACACTCCTAATGAGGCCCTATGTACTTCCATCTGCTGCTCACGCATGAGCACAGACATTCCAGCGCCAAACCCCACCACCCACATCCCCTCTTCTCGCTGCACTGGCACGTTCTGAATACTCACATGCATAATAAATGTGTCTTTCTATCTTCCACTGTATTCATTATTTTTCAATACCATGTGAAACAGAATTGACTTATTGTATGAGCGCCTGATACATGCACAATAAATAACTAAAGAAATAGCTGAATTCGCTCTCTGTGAGAGATAATTCTCTCTCTAGCAAGACCCGACAAAACAAATGGTGGGACAGAAACTCAAGGTGCTGCTTCTCTGAGTTCTGGCTTCACAGATCCTTCATTCCGAATTGTGTTTATGCAGTACATGTCCTAACCTGGAAGGGCATGTCATACCTGTATTAACCCTGCCCCTGTTTAATACATTTTTATCGCATACAATGTTTGCATTTATTAATGTTTCTAACCATGTTCTTCATCTGTGTCCGAAACAGCTTTACTCTCTTGTAAAGGCCACAGAGCCCAGGCCTGGACTGGGCCACCGGGAAACCGGGATTTTCCCCGCTAGGCCTTGGGGACACAGGGCTTCTTTTCTTGGGGAAGGATACATAAATCAAATGGGAACACTGAGCGTACCCGAGCCATGCCTAGGTGTGGTTCACTTTGCCTGCATCATGATTCCAGAGGCTCACGTGCGCCTGCGCATTGTGGGAGGCACCACCCCTGGCAGGCTTCAGAAACTGCTCGTGCCACGTGGCCGAGCTGCATCCGCAGGTGCAGCCGCCCAACACGTGCCAGTGCTCCAGCGACAATGAGGCGAGCAGCCGCCTGCATTGACCATTTGGCACACTGCAGTGCAGAGACTGCAGCAAGCAGGTCAGTCCGGGACCTCAAGGTAAGTAACCATAAGTGTAACTGAAGTCTGGACAGCTACGGATTTATTTGGAATGCTGTGAGTCAGTGTGAGCGACTGTGGCGCAGCGTGATGAGAATTCCTTCCGAGTCCAGTCTGAAGCGAGCGTAATAATTTGACTGTCTTTGCCATGGCTCATCGGCTCATAGTACCCACTACCGGCGACCGTAGAGTTTTGAGACAGTTCATGTGTTCGCTGTTTCAGTGTTTCAGTGTTTCTGTGTGCATTCATTGTGCAAACAGTGCAGCAGGTCCACCTGAGATCTGGGCGGTTAGGGTTTCTAAACATTCTCCTGACACGTGTGTGCGAGACGCTGCAAGTGATACAACAGTACCATCCATGCATTAGCGAGTAGGTGACATATATTCAGATTTAGGGGGGGGGGTGGCAATCTAATCTACACTGAGTTAGAGGTGCATCGTGTTCGATCACCATTGAGGTAGAGGCCAGGGCAGCGGTGCCGACCCCAGGTCGCCCAGTGAACTGAGCAGGATTTTTACCCACACCCACTGGAAGACTTGGGGACGGCATTGGTAGCTTGGTGGGCCTTAATCTGCAGTGACAGTCTGCCTTGCCATGCGAGATAGACGTGCGGGGAGTAGCGCATCCGTTCTGCACATAAAACACAGAGATAAGCTCCCGCCTATTGGCCATTCACTGCAAGTAACTCCTGCTAATGTTAATTTTGTGCGACCCTGCTCTAGAGCCGTGCACTGTTGGCTCACTGGGCTTCCCACTGTCCGCAACGTGTGAGCACCCGCCTCTAGATGTCACCTTCTTCATATTACCAGCTCTTTTCCACTGCCTGTCAGCACCAGCTTTTCCACCATGCCTGCCAGTGCCAGCCTTTTCACTGAAATTAGCAATACCTGCCACCACGGGCCACTTTCCAGTGCAATCTTGTCCCCAGCATATCACAAGCACCAGAAAGCCGAGGGACATGGCAAAAGGTAATGTTTCCTACTTCCCTATCCTCCATGCTTTTTCCTGCTCCCCCGAAAGTCCCTGTGCAGTAACAGATCCCTTAATGGAGCGCTTCAGTGCCAGTGCTGGCATTCCCTGTGGCACCTTGATTGTGCCCCTGATAAAGCATTAATTGCCTCTCCAACCCTGCATCTCACGTGTGCCCCCTTAACATCTGGCAATGTCTCACAAACTTTTACATTCAAAACGCCACATTCTTTCTGTGCACACACGCCGTCCCAGGGGCAGCAGGAGGGAGGCATGAAGCCTGCTGCAGGGTTGGAGCACTGCAGGCCGGGCACAGAGCACAGGCACACAGACCACTGCTTGCTCTGCATGCTGTACGCCAAAGGAGTGCTGGGCAGAATTGACCTGACTGTGCCATTACGATCTTGAGTGATTTATTAGAAAGAGAACACTAAGGCCTTTAGAATGGGAATAGCCACTCGCTCCCTTTACCTCTGGAACCTGGCACCCATGATTACACTAGGCAGTTTTAATGCAAAGCCCTGTTTCTTAAATCGAGCTGTGGTTGCAATGGCAAATATCACAATCTCGCGAGGAAAGGGTTACTTGGGCTGACTGTCTCCCCTCCCAAGTTTTCCCCAGTCCCTGCGCCATCAGCTGCACTGCAGAGCGTTACAAAATAAAGGTCTGTTTTCAGCTTATACAGGGTCAGCAGTGTCGGTGATACAAAGAGAGGATCAGTGGGTTGCGTGACTACTACAGAGAGGGTACACATATTGCCACTGATTGTCTGCATCACACAGAGGCACCATGTAGAGGTTTAGCACACTGAATTGCATTTTATCGCTGATAACAGGTTTGTTTTTCCCTCAATGAATAGTACTCTTTGAATTGGGGAAGACGGGCTGTCAAAAGGGACAAAAATGGTCTGAATGACATGCAATTTCCTGACATATGAAATATGGGCGAGCTCTCAGCACAGAATTCTGAAGCTGTATTTTCTGGCACACAGAAGGACTGTGAATATGTACCATGACTACACACCCACCTCATGTTTTGATATTTTGGATGCATGGTGCTGAATGAGGCCCCAAACTCTCAATACAGATTTCACCTTAACAAAAAGGGCAACATGCAAACACGTTGTCATTAGCGAAGTGGATCCGCTGATAAGCATACCACTATGGTTGAACGTACAGGCACCGAGCCACTATGTCGGGACATTGCAGTCGCTTTGTTGGCATGACTCACTGAACTCATACCAAGTCAACCTTTTTTTTAGTTTTGGCTAAAGTGCTGCATATAAGCTGAAACTATTGCATCCGAGTAAAGCTAGGGAGAAATAGCATATGAGGCGGGAAACAAAGCTTGTATGTGCTGTTTGGTTATTTACCCACATGCTGGCTACCCATGGCCATGCCAATCCTTATGGCCATTTCCAACCACTTTCAGCCCCTCTCCACCCAAAACATGTTCTCCAGGGAACTCTTTGAATTAGCTTTATCAAGCCTTGTCATCAATCTTGGTGCTCAAAGTGCCTGGCAGTGTTTTTTCAAAGCAGTCTTTTGAGAGTTAATGACTTAATTGGAACAGTAAAAGCACTACTGATGAAATAAATACGTCAGCCCGGTTTGCCTTGAGCCACTCTATTTTCATGCACTCTGCCTGTCCTTCACTGAAGTCCTGTTGAACAAGCATTGGCAAAGCCAATTGTTTAAGTTTGTGCATCAGTATTAGGCATACACCAGGCCGTGCTATTATTTGCCCAGATACTCTCACCACTGTGCAGCTACTACCATCAATGGACAGTTAATACCACTACGGCAGTGCTTGGCAAAGGGCTTTCCCATGCCTACCCAGAAGACAAAACTGTTGGCATTGCCAATGCTTGTTTAAGCATGCCTTTTATCTATGGAACTTTCGGAGTGCTTTCTGTATATTTTGTTCGCGTTATTTTTATTTTCCTTTTGAGTAAATTATTTATCAATATTTCGAAAGCAGTCCAGTGTCAAGGTGACCTTCTCAGACTGTGGGTAAAGAAGCGGGAGAGGACAGATGGAGCGCTAGTCAAAGAGCTCAGTGGATAAAGCACCTGCTGCAGAGTCAACATTTAATTGTTTGAAACATAGCAGCGTTAACTCATCAGAGGATATTTTCTTAATAGTCTAAATTGCACGTTTGAGACCCATTTTTAGTTACATTCACAAAGGCTGGCTCTATACAAATTGTATCGTTTGCGCTTTAAAGTGCACAGAATTTGTAGAGATAGGTGAAACCACCAGTGTACCTTTGTTTGCACTTTGTAGTGAAAGAAGTGTGGACGCCACCTACAATTTAGGGACGAGAAGCAGCATTTACAATGGATTCCTATTGAATCCTCTGTCTTGTCAGCACTTAGATAGGAATCCAAAGCATTTACGCCAGCCTGAATGTCAGATGCTGGAGGAAGTGCAGGCGGATTTGCATGGTGGAGCAGATGGGGGTGGCGGACGCGTCAATTCTGCTCCATGAACCTGCTTCACCATACAAACCATTGAAAACCAGCATGCTTGAAGGTTTTACGAGTACTTTCCACACAGGTATTAATTACATCCTCCAGATGGAAAATTAGCCTAACTGTGTCACTCTCTGGGGGAGATTTCATTCTGAAATAAAATCTCTGGTGGAACAATGTTTACGGGGGCAAATGCATTTCACGACATCGGCTCCCTGACTGTACATGTCAGTAGTCGTCACTAAGAGTGTTCTTCTGCATGTTGTTCTGCAAATTCTTTTGTGGAGCTGCTGTATACATTCCAGTTGGCTCTGGTTCACACTACTGGCCAGATTATCAAAGCTTTGCACTGTTGCAAATAAGAGGAGCAAATTAATTTAACACTGATTTTACTGCATAGGTAATTGGGAATGGAGCAAACAGATTTAGCTCCAATTTATGTTATCTAAACATGTTTTAAAAAGGGCGAAAAGGAAACGGAATGTTTTATTTACTGTGTTTGATGAGTAACATGAAAAGAAATACAGCAAACAGATTTCTCTTTATGTTATGCAACAAACATAATACAAAAAACAGTATGATTTGTTGTTGCCACAGTGCAAGTGTTTTTTTTAGATAATATTAATTGTGACAACACCTGTTTGCTCCATTCTATATTATCAAAGCATTTGCTCACTGTTTAGAACTCTTGCAAATGTTTCATAATCTGGCCCCAGATTGGTACAGAGAACTGTGTGGTACCTCAAATGACGGTCTATGTGCTGTGTGGTTGACGGTTTTGGGGGCTTTTTACCTCCTGGAGAGTTGCTGGCCCCAATAGATCATTCTGGACTCTAACCTGTCTCAACCTGCACATTTTTCCTTGGTACCTGTAGAGGCCCTGTGTGGACTCGGGTCGCTGTGAACCCCTAAAATGGCCAGAGAGGGATCGACTATGTATTGCCTCCACAAAGTCGTATCAATGAGTGGTTTTTTGCCGTTGGCCTCCAGAGGTTCAATGCGCAAAACCAATTGATTTGTAACACAACTGTAATGGTTAACACACTGTAATAGAAAACCATACAAATTCACTGAAAACCTTTCATTTGAAGCAGTTTTATGGTCACAGTATGAAACATCAAGACCCATATGGTTGTCAGTTCTGGTTCCTACAGTATCCACAGTCCTGCCACCACTGTGCAATGTTCACAGCGATACACATGACATGACAAATTACATACATGTACCCACATTCCTTAAAGGACATGGGAAATAAAAACTTCTCTGGAACAACAGCAGCACCATAGCATGGGTGTGTTGAGTTTTACTTTTAATATACGATCCTACACAATACAAAGCTCAAATTGACCATGAAGATCATTTGCACATGCCTTGTTTTACATGTTGCTTGTATTCACAAGATGTGATGTTATGAGCAGTGTATTTATTTATTTATTTTTACATTAATGAAGCGCACTAAGCTGTATGACAGTTGCTGAGTTCTGGTTGTTTTAAGAACAATAACTGGTTACATTTTTGTAGCTTTGATGTGTTATGCTTTAACCGCAAAATACCTTCAACCAGTATGTTTTATTAACTTTTTACAGTTATTTAGTATATGTAGAATATTTCATTTGTGCCAAGTAACATTTGCCACAATACCACCTAGTAACCATTGCTGGAAGTGCACCCCCAGTTCAGAGTTGCAACAGCAAGGCATTGTGGGTATGTACATGAGCTGAAATGTAAGCCTTTTGCTCCAGAAAATTGCCTTTGTTTTACAGGGCAGTGCTACGTTATACACGGCTTATTCAACCGAGGACAGGCACTCCTCAAGACTGTAGGCAGCTACATACCTGGTTTTATCCATATTATCATTTGCATGAAACGCCACTTGTTTAACAATTCATAAACAGATAATTCAAGCAAAGATTTTTCAGGGACATAATATCAATGATTGCATGCAGTGTGTTCTGCTAAACTATTGTGGGATGTTTTAACCCACCTCTGCTCTGCTATGCTGCAGAACTGTGTTATGATGGAGCCAGAAAAAACAAAATGGCTGCAAAATGCTTGTGCCTGCCAAAACCTCTAAAAATTGCGTTTTGCAAAGCACAAAAAGATGGCTGCCCAATCTGCTACGCATGTTGTCAGTGGTTGAACAGAGATCTCACTCCTTGTTAGGCGATCCTCTGCACACCGATCCACTGCACACCAGAACACTGCTCACATTTCCCCAACACCTCCCTCCAGGGTTCGAGGCTCATGTGATTCGGTTAACCCAAAGGACCGAAAGCTCCGTACCAGGTATGGTGTACGGGCTCGATTGCAACCCTTCCTGCACTGGCAGTTGCCATGGAGAACATACAGCAGAAGGGGCGGCGTTACATCTCCACGCCGATCACGTGATCCAGAGTGGCGTTCCTCACGTGACCTTGGTGGACGTCACATGACCCAGAAACGTCACATGACCCAGAAACGCACAGTATATAAGGCTTGAGACACGGAACACTCATTGCTTCTCAGCTGTCTTCAGACCCTGTTTGGCGTTACGTTTTGCTCTACTGTTTACCTTGACCTCGGAACTCTATCTTGGACTCCTTCGGATACTCCTTTGTACCTTTGCTTGGAATTGTTAACCTGTTGCTGGATTTTGGACACGACCCTGACTTGCCTTTGGATCATCCCTTGGTACTCTGTTGAACTCCTACGCCATTTCCCTCTTGGGATTCAAGTCACGCCTTCAGTACTACAGGTGGCTTATCCTGCATCCACGCTAATCTGCGGGTCTACTGTTCTAGGGACCGCCTCATCTGAGTCTCGAACCTCCCTCCTAGGTTTCCTGGGTTTTCCTAACACCAGATAGGTAAGACTATTCAGATCCTTTGGTTAACGTGATATATATATATTGTAATTGCCTGGTACTTAACCTCGTTCTTTTTGACAGCAGCATCGGTGTTCCAGAGGTTCCGTGGATCCGGGAAGTAACATCTCCCACCTGTGGTCCCAAAGGTCGCACAGCGGGTTTCTTTTAGTTGCCCTGTGCATCACTTGAGGACGGAGGTTTCAACGGTCTACACGACACTCAAGTCAGAACACTCCTGGACTATGTCACTGGGCTCCACAACAAGTAAAAATGGAGTACAGAAGGAAGGAGCAGTGTTGCTAAATGAAACCCCAAAATCTTGCTTTAAATCCTTTTTTCTTTGGTGCTGAAACTGCAGAATGCCAGTACAAAACATCCTCAAACATCCAAAATTCTTGATGGGTGCTACAATTCACGTAGTTCAAGAAATCATTGTGAACTTGCAAGGTCCTGAAAAGCTAAGAGCATAAAGAAAATTCCACAGCAAAAGTGGCCTGTCTGTGGATCTGTCAAAAATCTGGGTGCAGTACCATGAGCCACCTGAATGTCAGCTGTCAGGAGCTTGCCTGATTAAACTTTAAACATGGATAAACTGACATCAAATGGTTGCAATCTAAGAGGCCTGTTACTGAGAGTGACCTATGTTGTAATTGTTTTGATCCCATGGTTTAAAATCTTGAATAAGTATCCTAGCTGCTATTTTGAAATCACAAGTTTGTTTTAAGCTAAGTGAAAATGCAACAATTAAATCAAGCCTGGCTAAAAGCTACTAAACTGGAATATCAGGTTTCTCCACAGAAGGATGGCCTTTCCACCCACCAGGAAATCACACCCAAGCTGTAATTATAGGGTTTGGAAAGAACTTGGTCTACAGAGGAAAAAGGGAACAATGAACCGCTGCTACTAAGGAAATGTGGGGTGTGAGGACAGTCGTAAATGGCCTCTGCCAAGAGCAAACAGGGAGGAGACTGCTTCTGGACTGCAGGGAGACAGAAAGAGGCAGACCCGAACAACCATCTGTGGCTGAACCTTCACAAAGAACACTTTTTAAAAAACCTATAATTAGCCAGTTAAAATTGGGAAAAATATGAAAATAACAGATTTGTGAATGTAAATTTTGGCTGCACGTTTCAGAGCAGGCAAAATCGTGTGACATGTTCTGGAAAGAAAGGGCAAGAAATATGATTTTACACAAAGTGTATTTCTGCTAGAAGAATGAAACTTTATACACTTATGGCCATGTTAAACGTGCACACTTGTAGAAATTTGCTTATAAATTGGACATTGTGTTCCTGATGAAAAGGGCAAAATTCTGTGAAAAGCCGAGACAGGATCCCACAGGTACGGGGTTTTGAGAGATAGCTGCTATATAAAATATGTAATCTATATATGTGATTCTTATAGCGATTGCACATGTGTAAATATGTATGGTGCCAAAAGTAGATTTTGTGTTCAAGGGGCTAGGGGTGGATTCACTGTCTCATAAAATCACACCATAAAGGTGACACACTGTTGCTCTCCTCCTATCAAGGCAGAGAGGAGACTCTGACCCAATCAACTGTCAAAGGGGTGAGCTTAGGATAAACCAGCACACACACCCCTTTATCATAGCATAAATAGAGACAGCTCACCACTCAAAAGGACAGGCAGATTCACTCAGCATCCCGATACTGGCGGAGCACCCTGCTGCTGAACTGTACATCTTCATTGCTCCAGAATCCAGAAACTTGGCAAAGCAGAAACCCATTGCATAGCTGAACCATTTTCATCTAGGCCTCCAATTCCAGATCCAGAACCCCAGAAACCTAAGGGGAAGCATCAAAATACAGCCGGGCTGCAGTGTACTGCTTGCCTGCTAAAAAAATGATCATCAGAACCAAGAAGGGCAGATCCAATCCAGTTCTGTGCTGTGCTGTGACCAGAGCACCTTGGTGATTGCAAATCCAATCCGATGTGCCCCGCTGTCCGTCCTAAAACCAGATCCAGTTCCCTGACTAGAATCTTGACGGACCAGAACCCTGACGGTTCTGTTTAAAAACATATCTAGTGAGTATCTATAGATAGAACTGTGTCACTAGCATCTATACCTTGATTAGTTAATCCATATCTGAAAAACCATCCTATCTTGTATTCAGAACCTGATTTGCTAGGAGCATTTTTGAATTGTCTGAACTCGCTATCCAATCCCTCCTATCTTCCTCCTGTACTAGTATTGGTAAAACTATCTTTGTGCTGTTCTTTTTTCATCTGAATTAGGCGAGTTCCACTGCAGGCAGTCATTCTGATCAAGTGGTTGTGTTCCTGTGTGGTATTCGTTTTGTTCATAGTCATCCTCTAGTGTAAGAAATCCTTTTGTCATTTTTAAAGTGCATTCCTGTTTTCCATTCTTGTGCCTATCTCGAAAAAACAACCTCCACTAAAACATCCATAACTCCCTCAGTTTCTGGGCTAAAAAAAAACTTCTGCTTGTAGCTAACATCCACAGCTTTCAATCGCATCTAAAACCGCATTCCGAATCCATACGGTTCTCCCGTTATCGTGATTATCGCGCAGTGAAAAAATTGCCACAAATGTTCAATTAGGGAAATTCTGACACATGTAAAACAGCTTTTGATAGCTTCTGACTTGAATTTTAACATTTCCAATTGTTTTTTGGTATTAAATCATTGCTTATGTTTGTGTGCAACTATCCAAAGCGGCTCCCATAAGAATGTATAACAATTTCAGCAATTTTGACCATATTTGGTGTTTTTGCCTAGTCCATTCTAAGATAACTTTAAAAGCCATTCTGACAGCTAGATAGTCAATTCCGTTTTTCTCTTGCGTTTGCTGTGGAAAAGGGGGTTTGATATTTTGTTTGAATTTTACCATTCCTGAATACCTGCTCTCTCCTCCTATCTTTTTACATTGCCTATTGTGTGTGCAGGGGGAACCTCTAACCACAGTGCCATCTGATCTGAACACACACGCAAAAGTATTATTTCTGTGCTGAATTGTTTTGCTCACTACTACTCCTTGGGGGTCATTCCGAGTTTGGAGGTAAGGGAAAAATGATGCTGGTAAACGATTACCAGCATTGCTTACCGCTCCGGGCCATTCCGACCTGCTAACCCACTATTAGCGGCACCGTAAATAACAGTGCCTCTAATAGCGGCATAAACCGTCAATAGCGGCATGCTGCTAAAAGGAGTAAATCACAAGTCAGGTGGACAAGCAAATATCGGCATCATGAAGGCGCAAATAGTGGATACCGGCATGCCGTAAATACCGGCATCACGAGCCAACCGTAAAATGCTATGTGCAGTGTTCACAACTGCCACAGGTGCACACTATCAGCACAGATGGAGGCAATGGAGTCTGGGCTTGTACAAAAGGAGCACATCCACACACCACACCCCTTCCCACACCAAAATGATTACAATAGTAGTAGCAATACTGGATCTGGAGGACATGCTTGAATTGCAACACCAGCAACAACAACAACAATAACAGCAGGCACCACAGATGAGACACAGCAGGAGAAGGAGGTTGAGACTGGCCCAGCATGTCCCACCAGTGCAGCCAGCGTAACCACGCAGGAAGCCCCTAATCCCTCGCATCAGAGCAAGTGCTTTCAACCTAACCCCGGAGCAGAACCACACCCTGTAGCGTCTGGACCGGGACACCATCACCACCAGCGTGGACATGACCGACCTTGTCAGCCTCATTGAAATACGCAACACCAACCCCCTCTACTGAAGGTAGTGTCTGTGCTCCACTTCCTTTCCAGAGGCACCTACGAGCACACAGTGCGGCACATGCATGGCATATCACAACCCTTATTTTGTCGCATCCTGAAGCAAGTGCTGGATGCCCTTCACAAGCACACAAGGGACTGCATATCTCTACCACGGACTCCCTAGGAGATTTTTGAAACAAAATTTGGCTTCCATGCACTGGCAGGCATGCCAAATTTCATAGGTGCCCTCGACTGCACCCATGTGGAGTTGGTGGTCCGGCATGCTATGGAGGTGGTGTACCGCAATCGCAAGCAATACCACTCCATCAAAGTGCAGATGGCATGCAACGTCAGCAAGATCATCACACATTGTTGTGCCCGATATCCCGGATCAACTCATGACTCTATGGTCCTGCGCAACTCCACGCTACCACGCTTCTCGGAGCGACATGCTGTACGACGTGCCTGGCTGCTTGGTAATGTGCATGACAGGCACATTGCAGTGAAATGGGGGAGAGATGCACACATCACCATGGTGTCAATGTTTATGTGACAGCACGATGTGCACATCGCTAAACACTGTGCCCCAAATCATCCCAAACAGAACATGATACCCAAATCCCATTGGAATTGAGTAAGGTCACAACATAACTAACAGTAAACCACCCCACATCCCACAACACGTGCACCACTCATCAGCGGACCTCACCCTTCGTAACACCATCCAGCAACATGCAGGGTATATGCACTATGTTGCTGTCTCCTGCGAATCACCACACAGGACAAGCATCCATGGGAGAGCATTGGACTGAACCAGCAAGGGAATCCACTGTCTGTCACAGGGCCGCTACAACCACAGGAATGCTGCATGTCATCATGGGAAAAATCAGCGCTGAATGCCAAATATTGCAGGGCCTACTGCCAACGCTCCCAATCAGAAAATCCTACAGAACACAACACACTCTAAATTCACACGGACACAGCCGTATGCGTACACAATGCTTGAGCCACAAGACGGCTGAGCACACTGTGTATAATCTTGAAGATACAACCCACACCATTATTCCATGGCACAGGACACATTGAGGGTCTAAAAATGGCATGCATACAACCAGGGACATGTGCATGTGACCAACGATAATCGGCCGGCATGTGTGACTAGTACAGCTGTCCATCATCATTCGACTGACTTATACCTTTTTTGCCTCCCATGCAAGTCACATTGGCTATCCCTTGATGCCATGGCTCCTCAACCCTGTCTGAGAACCCATAGAACAGGCACGATGAGGACTACTATGGATCCCACACCCGTACCCATGTGGTCATTGAGCAGACCTTCGGCATGTTGAAGGCATGGTTTTGCTGCCTTAGCCCGTCGGGTGGGCACTCCTCTACAGGCATGAGAAGGTGGCCAAGATCATCATGGAATGTGTCATGGTGCAAAACATGTGTATACGATGCAACGTCCCCCTGCCCCCTGGCATTGAACTGCAACTACCTGGTGATGAAGAAGGAGATTAAGAAGAAGTGGCTGCACATTATCGCGGTGTTGATGCACAGGAGGGATGTGCTGTGCATCAGTCAGTGATTGCACATTATTTCTAACACACATCGCTGCAGAGGGTGGCATGATAGTTGGACAGAGGGCACTGGGTGTGGGGGTACATGTACACTATACACTGTATATGAATAAATGACACATTCGCAATGATGAATGTCCACTCAAGTTTTGCTTTTAACACAACGGGTGTATTGAAATATACAATGTAAACGAAAAAGCACTAACCCTCCACCACCCTCACCCCCCTCCGCCTCCCCCCACAACTCTGCCACACACCCTCACCACCCTCCCCCTCACCCCACAACTTCCCCACACACCCTCATCCCCTCACGCTCCCTCCACAACTCCCCAACATACCCCCACCCCCACCCCTCCCCCACAACTCCCCACATACCCTCACCCCCTCCCCTCCCTTGACAACCCCCCCACACACACTACCCCCTTCCCCCTCCCCCACAACTCCCCCACACACCCACATCCCCCTCCCCCTACCCCACAACTCCCCCATACACCCTCACCCACCTCCCCCCACAACTCCTCCATGCACCCTCACCAACCTCCCCCACACTCCACAACTCCCACACACATGCCATAGGGCGGATACCTCCTCACACTGTCGGCTAGTATTGTCTGCAAAAATCTTGCCCAAGGAGGCAGTGTTATCAATAATTGTCTTGCCCAAAGAGGCAATGTTTTTCCGCCACTCCTGCCTTGCCTGGGCATTGTCATCCACGAACTGATGCACAAAGGCAGTCAGCTCCTCATGACGCTGCGGCCCTGCTGGTACACCTGTGGAGGTGGAGGGTGCTTGGGTGTCATGGTGGACTTGGATGGGCACCACTATGGGGCTCATGGCCCCTTGGTAATACTCCCCCCAGACTGCTCCGGGGTGGTGGGTGGTCTGACTCCAAAGATGTGACCTGGGGGGATGGTGCAGGACTTTGTGGATGACGAATCCTCAGAACAGCCCTGCACACCGACACCCACACCTCTTCCTGCCCCTCCTCCTGAGCCAGGGGTGCTGTGGCTGCCACCTCCCTGAATGAGCTGGACTCAGCTCAGCGTGGAGCATCAGCTGTGTTCTGTGGCAGTGGGACAGGGGTTGCGGCTTCCATCTCGACTGCCCTTGGCGGCAGCAGTGCTGTGGTATCTGTAGGTGCTCTCCGTGGTGGTGAGTGGAAGGCCTTGGGTTAGGCCTTTGAGGTGGTAGGCCTGTTGGCCTCATCCCAGGCCCTCTTCCGGGGTGTGGTTGGCTGTGGGGGTGAGTCCCGCGCCTCGCTGTTATGGTCGGAGCCTGTGGGGGTCGAAGAGAGGGACGGCATGAGTGATGGTTTGAGAAGCATCATGCATACATTGGTATAATTGCTCATCTACACATTAGAGGGTAATAGGCAGTTGAGTTTGGATGATCACGAAGCTTGCTACATGGGTGGGTAATGCAGGCATCCGTCAGTGGTCACTCATGTTGGGGCAGACGTATGGTATGTGACATGCATTATTCTTGGGGCCTGCATGCAGTGTGACTCATTCCATTGACATCTTAGTGTGGTTTAGGTACAGTATGGCATTGCCTTGCTGCAGGCATCTGCATGTGTCTTTGCTGCGTACCACATCTTTGCTGGGAATGTGTGTGTATTGGGCCATGACTTGCCTCTTTAGACAAACATATTGGTGAACTATCATCAGACTCTGCATTACAGTGCTTTCTTAGGACACTCACCTCCATCCGCTGATGACGTGGCGCCACACTTCATGTCTCCAACACCTCCTATTGACTCCATGCCAATCAGGCTAGCACATATGTCCTCCCACCGGGACAGCTTTATGGGGGAGCTTGCTCCTCCTCCAGTTGACATTGCCTGGCTCCTGTTGGCAGGGAGTATGTTTGTTGCGGACTCGCAGCCGCAAGTCGTCCCACCGTTTCCTGCAGTCCTTGATAGTGCAGGGGGTGTCATGACCTACAGAACGCGCCCCTTTTGACTTCCTGGTCCTTGTCTCAATGGGGTTTACACTCCCTGGTACTCCCAACATGGCCGTCCAGCGTGAAACACCTTCCTCGCTCCACACGTTGGACGTAGAGTGTTCTATTAATAGACCATGCCCCCCGCGGCTCAGCGCATCTCAATGCTATTGCGAAGTAGCGACCAGACATGTGCTCTGTAGCTCGCGTTATTGTTTCCCTGATTCTGTCCCTACTAACTCCATTCCTAGTGCCTCTCCTTTCTTTCTTACTTCCTGGACTTGTGTGCTGTGTAGTGCCCCTTCTTAATTTCCCGGATCGTCGCATCCCGGAACTTTGAACGCACGCTGGAGGCGGGAGAGACTCGTGCAGCCTTATTCAAGACCCGATCCGTCCGCAAGAAGGCATCGACCAAGAAATCCAGCAAAGATCGGACTCAGGTGAGAAGGGGGGAACTCCTTGACAGGGGGTGTTACCCACTGCGCTTACTTTCTGCGCCACAAGTGCCCAGATCTCCTTTTTGCGTATAATGGCCTCCCTCTTCATGCTCTGGGCAGACACAATGTCAGCATGTTCTTGCAGGGTCTCAGCTATCGTGGCCAGCTCATCTTCGTTGAAGCGCTCCTTGCGCTGGCGGGAGGCGTCCTTCTTCACTGCTTTAGGGATTGTGGTATGGTAGAGTATGATATTTCACCAACAGCAGTATCATACAGGTCTTGGCTGCTGAGGTGGCAATGGATTGTGTTTTTAAAGATGGCCACCGTGCTCCTTCCCGTTCCTGTGCGATGACGCTACTTCTAGTTCCGCTTATTTACGGTGACCGTTATTAGCGGTCACTGCTACTAGCGGTGACCACTAATGCCGCATTGGTTCATGCTGGTAGTGCAATCTGCACTTTACATGACGCCGCTAAACGCCTTTTTCGGGCCTTTTATGGCATGGTGGTGATGCCCTTACCGGCATGGCGCCAAGCTCGTGCCCGCAAAGTCATAATAGCCCTCTATTAACGGGCTCTTGACTACAAGGACACGGTATTTGCTCCACGCTGGTACGGACAGTTACTTACCTCCAAACTTGGAATGACCCTCCCTTGTGTATTAAAGAGATTATTCAGTGTTACATCACCCCATTGGTGATGACTGTGTACCCATTAAAACATAGTGTGATTAAATTGTACATCCATAAATAAATATTTTAACTTTGCAAACCAGCCTGATTCCTTGTTCAGTGTGACCGGGGGGTTCCAGGAGAGGGGCGTGATATGAGTGGTATATCATTCAGAATAAAGAACTTTTAGACAAAAATAAATAAGGATTTCAGTTGTACATTACATGCTAGGCGTTGACTTGGGTGTGTGCCGGATTGAAATCACTTACACTATCCGAACACAGACGTGAGGGAATTATATAATATAAGAGCACACATGCCAACATACCCCATTCCCTTTGGAATAAACTAGTCCAGTCTTGGTTTTAACTTTGATTCTTATAAACCCAGGGCTAAAAGTCCCAGAAAGTAAAGTTAAACCCAAGATTGTACTAGTATCTCTGGAATGGAAAGGGGAATGTTTGCATGCATGTAAGAGATCTCTGTCTATGACTCTTTTTTATATAATTTCCTCCTCTCCATGCCTGTGTCTTGATGGCATGACAGATCACACCCCATGCAATTAGTAATGTTCTCTCGCAGAGAATAACTGATTGCATGCATTGTGTTCTGCCGAACCGCCTGAAAATCACATAATAAATAATAATAACAAATCACATGATAAATGAGCTTGGCATGGTGAGGTCCGATCAACGCCTCATTTACACTGGTCACCCCTCTCAGATCATCACACTGATCACTCATTATGCCTTTGTTAGGAATAATGTCATTTCTGTGCTAATTCCCTTCAACCTTAGAAGCCCCCAGCCATTTTGCTGGCCTTTAGAACTTTTAAATGTTATCCTGGAGTGAGGGAGACCTTTTTCTCACTCTCTCATATATTGTTGATCTGATTTGGAATCTGTGTTTCTTTGTTTTTGGAGTCTGACAAACTCCATAGGCATCACCTTTGGTATTGTGACACACAGCACCCCCAGTGCAGTGCCACAGAGAAATCCATTGGATTTCTCACATTTTTTAAATACCTCTCTTGGGTAAACTACTGTTCCCAAGAGTGGTAAAGTAAATTGACTTTACTTACCAGTTTTCCTATGTAGGTCCAGTACACCCCATCATGTGTATACGTACTGAGGGGTTGCTTAGTAGCCCCTTTTCCTACTTACTCATGTAACCTTTTTTATGTTACCCTCACTACAATTAATGGCTGGTGGCAGTGGTTTAATGTTCCTACCATTGTGCGTTTTACCGCAGGCTGAATCCTCAGCTGCACTGTTGCACCCATGAGTGCCCATTTGGTTAAAATGGTCCAGTCTTCTTTTTTCATCATTTCCTGCTTGTGAGGTCTTTCTTTGGTTTTACTCTGTGCACCAAACCAGGTTCGACCCTTTTGTTCTTTTTGTCTTTGTCAGGATTCAGTGCTGAAGCCCGCCTCTGGCTCTAGTGTGTCTGGCAGGGCAGAAAGCCCAGAACAGACAACGTCTTCCCCTGGGTTGGTGGGACCAACTGACCCCAAAACTAACTTTGCTGGAAACCCTCTGCCTCTCCCTAGAAACCCTCTCCCTGCTGGATGTACTTCTATGCTGCTGCTGGAACCGAGCGCCAGTGGTCAGGAAACCCAGAATTGAGTTCATCGTCTTTAAGCCAGACCCAAGCTCCAGGAAGATCCTAAGGACTCTCCCGAAGCAGGACAACCCAAGCCTGAGCCACGTCAATAGAGTGCTGGACCCCAGAATCAAGGGGAGCCCACCAAGTGTCCAAGAACCGTGGTGGTGCTATTGACTGGTAGCTGAAACCGCAAAGTGCCGCTGAATTGGATAGAGCCCATAGCCACCGCCGACCTTTGAACTACAGTGCAGGAGTCCCTCACATGTCCTCCCTCTTGTCCCCACGACTGAGGCCCAGGAACCCAGGACCTGCAGGACTGCAACCTGGACAGAAGCCACCTGGATCCTCTTCTTCCAGCCTAATGTACTGTCTTGACTAAAGGGGTGCTTACCTTTTTGGTCTGTAGTTTGTTTGTTCTCACTGGAGACTTAATGTAGCTGCTTTTTCTGAGGATTTGCTTGCAGCCTTGCCCTATACAAGCCTAACAGTTTGTGGCTCTACAGTGATACTTTATCTACACTCTATGAAAACATTGTGCAATACTTTTATGCTATCTGAAGAAGTGCCTCATCTCCCTAGACATTGTTTATTGCCTTTGGCTGTCCTGGCTCCCTACAGACTCTTCTGACCCATTGACTTTGGTTTTAACTGTCCCTCATAGGTGGGGCATATGCTTAACTTGTATTTCTGGGAAAGGTCTAACCTAGACTTCATTGGGAAGATTGTGAAGTACTCACATGCTCTGAGAACCTGTTAACTTTTTTACTTCCCTAACCTTTTCCTTTTCCACAACCTCAGTATTGCATTAAGTGTAAAGAGTGATCTATTAATGTCCACATTGTCCTAGCAATTGAAGTCACCTCAGGGTGTAGGAAGTGTGCGTGTTTGACATCCCAAAAGGGTATCTACATGCTTATTCTAAATCTGAGGAAGTGTTATGAAGTGTATTTTTATTATTGCATATTGCCCTTTTCTAAAGAAGGCTTATTTAAAACCAACCTTTAAAAAAATAATGATTTGACTTGAAAACCTGGAGTATAAGCGTTATTTGAATACTTGTCACTGTGAAACTCTATGTTGCAACCCTACAGCTCTTGAGATAAGCCTAGCTGCTCAGTCACTATCAACTTGTGTAGTACACACTTATACCAAAGGTTGGATGACCTATTGCCAAGAGGACAAGGCTGGTGTAGTCACCCACAGGGTTACTAGATCCAATCTTGCCTAACAGCCTTCAATTGTGTTCTGTTATGCTTTGCCATATTTACTTTGGCTGTCAACATTCTTTAGACTTCATTGTTATAAACATGTGTGTGTATGTTCTGGTGCAACATTTTATTTTCAGAGCACTGCCATACCATGTAACCCCAAAAATACCCACAACCTCAAACCCCCACACTCCATAACTTCCAGCACATATGCTCATTGAGTAGCCAACCTGTGCAGGAAGTAGCCCATTCTGGCCAATGTAGTGCCCTGGCAGCAGAAATAAGAACCAAATATACCTGCCTGTGATGTAGGTGGACGCAGTAGGAACGCATTGACGTAATCATGTGTCCCCATGAAAAGGCTGAAGACACTCCCTCCAAGACCGTTTATCAACATAGACTTTCCCCAAACATAGACACAAATACAATTTTGAGTAATATCGTTTATCAAATAAAGAAAGTACACGTTAATGTTACTTAAAGGTATATTAAAACAATAATATAATTTTAAAAATGTGGGAATCGGAGCCAGTATACATTTAATTATAACAAGTCCATGTTTTTGCAGATCCAAATTTAAAATGATTTGACAGATATTTATGGCAAAGTCTTCTAAGCAAGGTTTTATTCAGTAAATTTCCATCCACCATTTTTAAAAAGTATTTTGTAGACAACATCCACTTTCAGTAATCCACACATATGAGTGGAACCAAACTATTTCCATTCTATGGGTGTGCAACGAACACATGATATTGTAATATGTTCCTGTTGTCTTAATGGCTACAGCTGAATCTTCGTTTCACAACTGGTGCTCATTTAAAAGCAGAAACGTAGGGTATACCGCTGTTCTTAGTATTCTGTGCACATTCATCATGTTACATCTTTCTACCCTGCGCCACTAGCAAATCAGATCACTGCCAGTGTTTAACAATTAGTAGCTCCGACAGTCCTACAAACAAACATTTCTGGCATGATCCAATTGGATAAGAACGCTAAACGTTCCGGTCCCTTTAAAAGGCAACTTTGCTGCTTGCAGTATATAATTGAATCATTTCTAATATCGAAGCTTGAAAAAAGCCACATGGGCAAAGTAAGATGCTCATTGATGTTAAATCAAATACACAACTTTGACCAGCTCCGAAAATCATGTTGATTGTGTCCCACGATTCATTTACCTATTTTCAGAAATCAAAGTAATTCAATTCTCGTAGCTATAATATTTGGGTTTTTAAAAAAAAGCAACATCTGGTCACATTCACCAATTTGTCACAATGTATTGTGTGTGATTAAAAGCTCCCTTGCCTTGCCAGTTCTTGTGCATTGTATAGTTATTTACTTCTGCTGAGCGTCCAAGGTCATAACAGCTCTGCCTGTTCAGTCTGATTGAACGTTTTTTCAATTCCTTGTTATTTTTTATATCCTAGCATGGCTATTACTACAAAACCAGCAATTTATTTTTCAGTCCAATGCAGCATAGTATATGGAGAGATATATGTTCTATGTCCTTTCATGAACAAATATTTTTTCGACCAGTGTTTTATGAGTTTTAAGAGTTTATGCCAAAAAACGAATCAAAATTGTTTTTCATATTTTGGGGGGTGCCCCTAATACCCCCTCCTCTACCTTTTTTTGTTATTCCTGCCCCCCCCCACTCCCGCGTCACTTTAAATGCCCTTTCCCACCCCCCAAAAAAATTGCTATGAGATTTTTGGCCAAAAAACTCTTCAAAAAACACCTGTCCAAAAAACAAGTGTCGGTGAAAGGATGTCATACCCCATTTACATGTATCCAATAAACTCCACCCAAACCTTGACAGCTATAAAATACTTGAACAATGTGACACTGCATATTACTGCCTTGTCAACTGGTCCCTTTTAATGATTTTCCAAGCACAGTGCTGAAACAAAAATTGGGATCCAACCACCCACATACAAGGTAAGAGTATGTGATTGGCAAGTATAGTACAGTTGTTGTCCTCTGGCTCTTTTCAAGCTCAAAGGAATACACATAATAACCAATTTGTATTTTCCAGGCAGCACAGGTTAGGAGATTCCATTGTAAGAGGAAGAATGCCAATCGGTGCTCGGCCATCACCCATCATTATCTGGGTACTTGTAAAGGTTGATTCCCTGCTGTTGGGGTTCATGATGCTACTGCACACTATGGTAAGGATGAGTGTACCTTGGGAGATTCTGTTCTGCATCGTACACATGTAATGCTTACTCAGATGCTGGATTTCTAGAGTTGCTGTACCCCTACAATCCTCTTCACCACAATTGTCTACTCCATGAATAGGACATTTCAGAACCCGGAATTGTGGCCTAAAAGCACAGCTCCCACACTAAAGTCTCACAAAAATATGTAATCGCTTAAAGCGATAATTTTTGCTATTCCCCATAGAGATTTCTGCTCACAAATATGTTTAGGGACTGCTGTGATACAATATGTAGACTAACATTGGGAATTTACATTGCAAATTCCATACAATGAAGGTTTGGTCATAGTTGCATCAATGTGTGCAGTGCTATTGTTGGTGGTCCCCTGCATGTTTTAGCATATATTTTGAAAAGAGTGGTCTTGGACCGTTCCCTACTTCCCGCTTCTGAGAAATAATTGCTTTTAGCGCAAAAAAGTCTTTCATAGAAATAAATGGTGGGCTTCCGCTGAACTAGGAAGTTGCATGCCCACTGCAACATTCCATGTGGCCCATCATACTTTCTAAGTCACCCCTTGTGGAAATCATCCCTAACCTGCTGTCACGACCCTTTCCCAAAACCCCTCTGGCAAACCCATTGGCCAGGTGGAGTCAGGACTCAGGCCTCTAGAGCCTGGCATCCTCTTCAAAAGCCCTCATGGGGCCAGTCCTGGCACCTATGGCGCCAGGCTCATACACCTTGAACAATGTGCTTGGGAACTACTTTATTGTATAGTGAGCCAACATGGAGGCATCCACTTAGCTTGGTTCCCTAAGAAGCAAGCTATGCGGTCTAGTGTTTTGGGTGTGGCAGGCCTGGAACTACTTTCCCTGGTACTACTTTACCTGGGCTATATAAACCGCACCCTGACTGCAGAACATGCTTCGTGTTACTTTGCAGCTTGCAACGTGACGCTCACCGTGTCCAGCTATTCCCTCGAACCTCGGAGAAGCAGAACCTGCAAGAAGACAAAAGGAACATCATTAGCAGCAGAATCTTACCTGCAGTCTTCATCTTTAAACACTCACAGCTACTGAGAACAGCTTCCTCGAATCTGCACGCCTCCCGGACAGAACGACCTGAAAGAGGAAAACAGAGGCAACATTAAAGAAAGCTGTAGAGACATTTACAAATTACGAACTGCTGAAAAGGCTTACCTGGCTGGTCACCTCTCAGCTGGCACCACTCCAGACATTCCACTCGCACTGTTAAGCGGCTTCACTTCAACACTACAGCTAAGTCAATGCCTAGTCTGGGATGCTGAGGGAAACCCTTATTGATATATTTTTAGGTCCAGTTCATGTACTCTGGATGACAACCCTTATATAACACCCCTCTCTTAGAATCCCCCTGACCCCACTGAGCCAAGAAGTAGGTCTGTTTTGCAAATTTAAAAGGTTTATTTGAGAAATATAACAATATATATCTATCACACTTTTATAATAAATTAATATTGGATATCACACTTAAAATATGACAGTGATCAACAATGGATAACGTTCTACTGGTAAACTGATTTGGGTTACTTAGGAGTAGTACAGAGGATGAGGTAGCTGAAAATGCTTGATGGTTTCAAGGAAATGCAAGGTGGAATAAATGCAGTACAGAAAATAAACTGATATGGTTTCACAAGAGATAATATGTTCACTTTTCCCCTGGTGGCAATTCACCCCCCCCTATATGCAATGCAAGGAGATGGAAGTAACACACACAGTCTTCAGGAATACAATCAAATACAATACGGAATTCAGTTCCCCCCCCAGCAAGCTTAGAGGAAACAGGTAGAAGTTTGAAACACAGGCCCAAAATGCTTTTAAATGTGATGGCAATGGATGGGAAGATGTGCTAACTGATTTTAATTCCCTCTAGAGATTCAGGGTGAGTGAGAGATGCTTGTTGGTATTAGTTCAGGCTCACTTTAGCAATGCTCTATGAGCTATTACCAGGTTGCAAACGGATTTTAACAAAGGAAAGAATGGAGTTGCTATTTTGACAAGTGGAGAAATTGAGCCAAATCGCAAATCGCGGTAAATTTCGCGAGTGCGTAAATCGCGATTGCGGAAAAAGTACATATTTCCCAGATACACAATTTGTTGAAATTACAGGTACACATTATATATTCCTTTTGGTCCATGCTTGTCTGCCTCTGATCTTCCTGGGCGCTTGCATTCAAAAATCACACCGTTTTGGCTTTTTGACTGGTTTACCAATATCGGACATTTACCTAAAATTACACACATGTGCGCAAGGAGTATGGACATTAATTGATGAAGTGTCAGATTTTTTACGTGCAGACATTTGGAGTGAGACCCTATTTTCCGCTAGCAACCCCCCAGAATACACCACAGGGTCCTAACACCTCTTAAAACGTGCACAGAAAAATCACAAGAATAATGATATTTCTTATATAATTCTGACAAGTCCGTACCATGAATTATCCATCTTTTTTAAAATTATGCTATGGCCCAGATGGGTGTGGTTTAGGTTCCAAAGCACATGGGGGAAGCTTCTGTCTGTTCCCGCCTCCAGATCAGGTAGCTCCCTGAGGCACTTCTCCTCCCACTTCTCCCAAGAGGAAGCCACTTTATGGCCCCCCCAATATAACATTTGCCTGAGTCCAGGACAAGGCGTTGTTGAACCTCTTGCAGATGCCCCTCCCCTAATCTAATCAGAGAGGTGTCATCTCCTTTTGGTGGGGGCAGCAGGATGCAGCTAGGCCTGGGAAGAGTGGCTGAGCAGGTTTCTCCTGCCGGGGGTTGTTGTCAGGCAGAATTCAGCTAAATGTCACTTTAGTTCCCAGTTTAAATCAAAACTTACAATTTTTACATATACATTAAATAATTACTTCCTTCAAGTAATTTCAGAATATAGTTTTACATTGTATTCACCTCTTAGCAAGTCTTTCCTTGGCCTGGTTTGGGTTCCTCTGTTCAGTTTTACACAAAAGTCTGGTGGTTTTAAAACGCCGGCTTTCTGATAGTGGTGAGTACCGGTATTGCATCCATTTTTGGGATCTGTCTTGAATTACTGCATTTCAATAGAGTGGTCTTTTGCTTGATAGTATAGGACCCTTGCTTAACATTGTTTTGATGGCATCCTTATAGTAGAGTGGTGATGTGGAACCCCCCACAAGAAGGTTGTATCTTTGGAGTGGTCTTGTGCCAACTGCGCAGTTCTCCTGGATTCTGGCGTGTATGTGGGCGGCGACAGCTCATCCCCACATCCACCCAGTCTATTGATTTAGTTTGTTCTGGGATAGCATAATGGGCGGCGATAGCTCATCCCCACATCTACCCAGTCTAAGGATTCAACATGGGTCAAAACCCTGGACAAAACCCCCTGCCCGACTGCGCTTTGATTGGAGTCGAGGGGAAGTCGAATGCCAAGGATGTTTTGAGCCCTGTGCTGGTATGTCCACATTATCTTCTTCCAATTCTGTAGATGGCACAGTTCAGCATCTTTTCCTCCACCCAGTTGGGTCGATCAGTTTTCCTCGCCGGTCCTGATGGGAATATTGGGCGGTACCCCGGGCCACTCGGGTCTCTGCTCCCGGTCCCCGGTCGTCCTCCTTGGTCAGTCTCCATGGTTTCCTTTCTCCTAGGACGACAAAGGAAAGCGGCAATACACATTCCTAGACATTTTTCCACCACTATTAATGGTATGGCGAACATATACATTTTATAAATCAGAAGATATGAACATATACATTTTCTTTTTTAAATTAGGAGACAAGAACATATATATACAAGAATCACAGAATTTGATATGCTATATGTGGAATATTTTAAGGTTGGAACTGAATTACTCTGGAGCGGCCCCCTCTAGGATTCCAGTGGATTCCTCCAGTTGTTGCAGAGTGTGCCTGGGATGTCAACACTTCAGCTGATTAATGTGGACCCACTTATCTTCCCCTTCCGCCAAATTACCTTTGGGGATGCGGATTTTGTAGGCAACAGGGGAGATCTTGTCTATCATTTCAAAGGGTCCCTTCCATGTAGGCAAAAATTTTCGCTGTTTGGCCTGGTTCCTTTGAAAATTGTATAGATAGACCCGGTCTCCCACATCATATTCCTTCCTGGTGGTTTTCAAATCATAGTGCGTTTTCATACTCTCAGCTGATCTTTCTAGATTCCGCTGAGCATGTTGGAGGTGTTTCCTTAAATTCTCCACATAATCATGAGTTGTGGAGGCATTTATCAGTGTCTGCTCTTGGGTCCGGTAGAGCAAATGCTGGGGAAGCACCATCTTGCATCCGGTCATCAACTCAAATGGTGACATTTTAGTTGCAGATGAAGGGGTAGATTTGATGGCCATTAGGACCAGAGGTAATCGGATATCCCAACTTGGCCCAGAATCTGCCACAAACCTTTTTAATATGCTCACAATGGTTTGGTTGTATCTCTCTACTGCTCCCGAAGAAGCTGGCCGGTAATCAATATGTAGCTTCCTTTTGACCCCCAGTATCTCCCACATCTTTGTCATTACTTCACTGGTGAAGTGGCTACCTCTGTCTCACTCAATCCTTTGAGGTAGACCAAAACGGGAAAAGATGTGGTTAATCATCAGGGGAGCTGCTGTTTCTGCCTTGCAGTTTGGGGCCGGGAGACATTCCACCCACTTGGTAAACAAGCATGTAACGGTCAGCATGTACTCGTTTCCTCTAGATGAGCGAATTACAGGGCCTACAAAGTCGATTTGCAAATCTGACCATGGCAGTGTCAGCCCCCTCTTTTGGAGAGGCGCACGGTGTGTGAGGGATGATGGCTGAAACTGTGCACACACAAGGCACCCCTAAAAGTATTGGTCGAGGTCCTGCCCCATGTGTGGCCAGTATGCAACGTCTCTTAAGATTTCCAGTGTTGTGTGAAACCCCCTATGACCAGTGGTGGCCGCATCATGGGCGTGACTTAACATCAGGCTTCGGAATGAGGTAGGAACCACCCACTGATCGCGGCCAGCTTCGGATTTCCTTACCAGCAAACCGTCTTGGATTCGGAACATTTTTGGACATTTCATCAACACTCTTAGGTCCTCTTTCCCAATGTAATTGGTATCCGTCAGGGGAAAGTTCTCAGGGTCCTCAAGGTGTTGGTAAAACTTACCAATAATTGGATCCCCCTTCTGAGCTGTAATTAAATCAGCATCAGGGGTCTCCTAACTCCATTGTACAGTTGAAAGATCATTGTGAGCATTTGTCTGGGACCTAGTGATAGCAGTGACCTGGATTTCCCCCAACAGGGACTCTATTTCTATTAGATCCCCTTGGATGGCCCCGGTTTTGGCCAGCTGATCAGCTAAGTCATTTCCAGTTTTGTCTGGTCCCTCTACTTTGGAATGACCCTTGATCTTTTTCCAGTAGATGGTCATCCCATTCGATGTGACCAGATCATCAATATTTTGGATTAACTTCCCATGTTTCAAGGGTTTGTTATTAGCACATAACATGCCTCCGGTTTTCCAATTAACCAGGTGCTCCACGAACCCGTTCCGTACATAATCCGAATCTGTGATTATGACCAGTTCGTGGAGTTGATGTTGGACAGCAGTGAGGATGGCCTGATGCACAGCCATCAATTCTGCCACCTGACTACTTCGGGGACCAATTTTATATCCAGCGGAGGGTTATGGGGACTCATTCACCCATGCATTCCCTACGCCGGCCACCAGTTCTTTCTCCCCGTTGTTGTCAACATGGTACGAGCATCCATCAACATAGACAGTGGGCATTCCCTCACACTTGTCTTCTTCAAAGACTTTGTGTGGGGAATTAAGGTATGCCTCCATGTTGTCCTTGATTTTTAGACTTCCGTCCTCGAGACAGTTTTCTCTGGCACAATTATGCAAGTCAGCCAGACCTTTCGCGAGGGGACTCTTCTTGTTTTGGCCATATCTGACCTCCACAGGAAAGCCTTGCATTGACAGAATCCAGGAAGTAATTCGGGAATTACTCACATTTCCAGCCAAGATTCTGTCACTCTGGAGATATTGCAGAGGCTGGTGTGGAGTCTCCACTATGGTGTGTTCCCCCTGGATAAACAGGCGGTAATTCTTCAATGCCCACATCGTTGCCAGGAGTGCCTTCTCACAATCGTTGAATTTTTCCTCCACAGAGGATAAAGTTTTGCTCGCATAGGAGATTACTTTATTGACCTTGTCATGCTTTTGGTACAATACTGCCATCAAGCACGTATTAGAGAACCCCGTCTCCAGGAAGAACTCCTTGTTTCTGACAGGGTAAGCTAGGCAAGGCGCTTGTGAGAGGCTTCTTTTGAGTTGTCTTACTGCCTCGGATTGTTCTGGACCCCATTCCCACTTGACCCCCCCATCAAGCGATGAATCAGGGGTCTAGTGATCTCTGCGCAGCTTTCAATGAACTTTCTGCTGTAATTACTCAGTCCGAGGAGGCTCCTTAGTTCCCACAGAGTTGTGGGGTCTTTCAGTTTCTAAAGTGCTTCCACTTTCTTTTCTTGGGGACAGAGACTCTGAGGCGTAATGTCATGCCCCAAGAAATTAACACAGGTTCTCCACCACTGTGCTTTCTGAAAGGAAAGTTTTGCTCCGGCGGCCCTCAACTGTGTCAGAACATAATGGATCTCCGCTATGTGTTCCTCCACAGATGAACTTTTGATGAGGACATCATCTACATAAGCCAGGTTACCCCTCGCACCCAGGTTGGGCATGGCCTTATGTAGGAAAATGTTGAATTAATTGCCGGAGTTGAGGTATCCGAAGCGAGTCCGGGTCCATGTGTGCTGCTGGCCCCCAAAGGTAAAAGCCAGTTTTTATTGGTGTTCCCTACTGACAGGCACGGTCCAGTATCCATTGGTCAGGTCTATTGCTGTGAATACCTGTGACCCCTCTGGGCCAGCCCTTGGTCAATGTAGGGCAGAGGCCATTGGGAAGTATGGACCCGTTTGTTGAGCTCCCTAAGGTCGGCCCAGAGTCTCCATTGGCCGTTTGGCTTCAATATTCCCAGCACCGGATTATTGAAGGTGCTGTGTACTGGACGGATTATTCCCCGGGACTCAAGGTTCCTAATTATTTCAGTAAGAGACTCCATGGATGCGAGAGGCAAACGATATTGCTTCACAAACACTGGAGTCATTCCAGGGTCCGTGGGAATTGTGGTGGTGTGGATGTCGGTGCGACCACAGTCATATGAGTCTACCGCAAAGAGATCTTGGAAATCTAAGAAAATTGTTTCAACTTTTGCTTCTGTTCCAGAGTCACGCAGGCATCAGCTAGGTTGACCCTCTCTTCCACCATCTGCCTGAAGCCGGGAAAGACTTCTGGTTTGGCTATCTCAGTGGCCTCCTCCAGCTGGTTAGAAAAGTCCCTGGTCAGAGTGCTGATTTGGACTGGAGGCTTCAGGTAGGAAAGGCAGCCCTCAAGGACCTGGAACATCACCTCATCCCTCCTGAAGTCACAATTCACATCTTCCTTACCATAAGGGCAAGAAGTGTACACCAGGAAGTTCCCCCCATGCCGGGTGAAAATCCTGTCTGGTGTTGTATTGTCATCACTGTCACTGTCAAAACCATCCTTGGGGATTGGTCCTAACAGTTCATTTGATAAATTAATGGAGAAATGTCGGTCATCAACCGCCATTCCAATAATGGTGCCTGCGGCTAGAGTAATACTCTTTAAATCGCTGTTATCCACCTCTATTGGAATGGTGTCATGTTCTATGTTGACTAATGGTGTTGGGTTTACCCCCAACCCTTGCTGTTGGAGAGAAGCGTTTAGATGTATATAAGCAACATGGTTTTTCAATTTTTGTCCTCTTTTAACTTTCACTTCCAGGGAGAATTGTCGGGTCCTTTCTGGGATGGTGACTTCCTCTTTAAGATGAATTTCAACTGCATAAGGTAGCAATTGAGCTGACCTAAATGCTTTTTCTTGATCATCAAAGCCCATGGGATTATCCGCTAATCGGGACCAAGCTTTGAAGTTTATTAGGTCCAAACTAATGGCAAAGCGATTGAGAATGACACTGCCTAAGTAAAAGGCGGCAGTGACGTCTCGCACGACCCAACAATTATGGACTATGCTCTTGTTGCCAATGGAGATTTTGAGCATACACCTGCTAGGCAGGAGATGTTTGGAATTAGGTGCTTCAGGTCCATTACCCATTTGTCTATCAGTTTGAATGTGGGAATGGCTGGATCTTTTGGGAGTTGGCGGAACTTGGCTTCGCTGATGAAGCTCTTACCGTTGTTCACACACACTCGAGCAAGAACAGAGTCCTTCCCATCATTTAACTGAACAGGGATGAACAACTGCTCTCCAATTTGCTGAATATCAGCCAGGCTCTGAGCTGATTTCACATCTTTCTGGACTATAGGAGTGGGAGTGTCTGATTGTGGGTTGGTAAAGAATTTCAGAGTGTTTCCTTCCAGTGTGGAATACCACCTTAAACTGGAAGGAAGGTTGATTTTCAGAAATAGAGAGGACACCCCATCACCAGTCTGTTGTCCTACTGCTATTACTGTCACGTCTGGAATTTGGTTGTTCTGGAAGTGAAATTCTACTTGGTCAGATTTTTGTTCAACCATGTGGCATGTTCCGTTTAAACTAACATGGTTGACTCTCTGTTTTAATTTTATTGGTCGGCTAGTCTGGGTCCAGAGGACCTTGTGTACGCAATCTGTTAGGGGTGACAACCTTCTCAGGAGGTCATTCCCAAGTAAACAAGGGGTGCCCTCTGGAGTCACTACTATGACCGGGTGTTTCACCTTGTGTCGCCCAATTTTGATGTCCAAATCTGCAGTCCCCTCGACAGGAATTTCCTTCCCGTCAAAGTTTTACAGTTGTCCAGGAAGAGAGGTGAGAGGAATACGGTAATTCTCCCCCTTCCTGCAATTAGTTCATCAAAGGCCCTTTTGGACAGAAGGGTAGCTTGGGATCCAGTGTCCACCAGGGCCGAAATTGTACCCTGCCCCTGTACTTGTACCGGGGCATAATATCTTCCCTCCTTCTCCTTAAGAGGGCACAGATAATGCACATTTTTGGACAGCTGGTGGGCTAACTTTCTGGTTTTGGACATTGCTAGCGAAGAGATTTGGGCAGAATTCTGTGGAGAGCCTGGGGAATCTGAAAGAAAAAGTTGGCAACTGGAAATGGTTTCTGTTGAGCCCTCAGTATGTGACCCAGATCTCGTGCCATATTTTGGACCTGGCGCTCAAGTTTTGAAACCCACTCAGGCTGAGACGGGGCTCTATTTTCTCCCCTGGGCTGATCCCGGGGAGGGTAGCTATCCCTTCTCTGGTAGCACCCCTGGTTGGGAAGATTTGGGTACCCCTCCACCCTTGGCCTCCCCTCTCCCGGATTAGGTTGTCTGGGCTCAGGGAATTAGGGAAAGAAGGATGGATGATTTTGGGGCTGGAATCGGTTGGATACCTGGGGAAAAAGTTCTGCCCAGGATTTGGTGAATTTCTGCCCTCCTGGGGGACTTTAGGAGGGAAGTTCCCTGGGTCAGGTGCTTGGCTGGATCCCCCCCTTGGGCTGGAGGAGTCCACACATAACCCAGGATGGGTCGGTTTCCCTTGTAGCGGGAACTTACATAATCAGGGGAGCGAGGGGCCCCATTTGTGGGACTACCTCCTCGACTCCCTGTCTTTGACTGGCCCGAGGGCCTTCTGGGCTTGGCATTATTAGGTGCAGGTAGATTTTTAGGCCCCCCCATCTCCAAATCCAAAACGGGGGTGACCTTTACCTCTGCCACATTGGCAGCAGCAGGGGTGCTGTTGGTTTTGGGGTTTTTCTGCACATTATTTTTATTTTCGATGGGCTTCTGCACCTCATAGATCCGGGTAGCCTGTTCAATGACCCAGTCTAAAGATCTTTTCTCATGAAAATCTCTCACAAGCTGGGTCATTATGTATTTGGGTAAGGCATGGAAAACGTATTGATAAATTCTCTGCTATCCGTGTGCACCCTTCTGATGGTCTGCGCAAAAGCACGCTTTAATTCTTGCACAAACTCTTGTGGGGCCTGATCCTCCCCACCTTGCAAATTGTAGGCTGCCTTGCAAGCCTCTTGAGGATTTCTGTGCACAGAAAAATATTTCAAGATGGCCGCCCTGTATATGGACCACCTTGAATGGTTTTGATCCTCCGGCCCTGCAAAGAAACTGGGGTATTCTGGTGAGAAGGTCCATTTGACGTACTGGATGCAGCTACTGCTGTCCTTCAAATGAAAAGTCTCCATCATTTGCTCATAGAGCTCCAAGTGTTCCCAAACAGAATACTTCGCGTTCTTATGATAATGCGTGATGACACTCCTTATTGCCTTTATTTGTTTCAATGCGTCCTTCAGCAAGGCCTTTTTTGCCTTATTGGCCTTTTTGGTTTGGGTAACCCTGGTCCATTCATCCTCTGACTCAGAAGCACTGCTCCAAGAGCTACCCGTTTGATCTTCCAGGTTTTCCCGGATTCTGCGAGCCTGGGAATGGCTGGCAGAATGTGGGGACCTGGTCTCCTGTGTCCTGTAACGCTCAGAGGAGTCTTCAGATCCCTCCTTGCTGCCCAGATTTTATGGGTACCCCCCCCGACTGACCTAACTGGGCAGAGGTTTTCAGGATGCCCTTCATGGGCCTACTCTCCTGGGGTTCCCCACTAAATTGCACTGTGCTTGGGGGCCCATGCCCGGATGCCTGCCCATCCATTCCTGGGAGGTACTGGCCTATGAGCCCCATACTTCTAGCTGGATAGTAATCTGCCATCCCCGTGGCCCTGGGCTCATGTGCGCGAGGGGACATGAGAGTGGCAGAGTCCAGGGACTGGGAGAGATGAAGGCCTCTGGTACTGGGGCTCCTGAGGTTATGCTCAGGAGTTTCTCTTTCCCAGCAAACCTCATCCCTATCCGCCCCTGTTCCCTGTTGCAATGCAAGAGGCTGCGCTTTCAGTTCCTCAGTTAAGGCCTTACTAGACTCTATCAGTCTCTCCTTCATCGCTACCTGTTGCTGGAGCCTATCATTGTGCTAGCAGAGAGCCTCATTCTCTCTCATTCTCTCTCTGTGCCTCCTGATTGGTCCTGGAGTACTGGGCCAGTCTTTGCTGCAGGAGGGTTACCTCCTGAGCTGTGTCCCTATTCGCCTGCTCCTTTCTTGCCAGAGCATCCTCCACCCTTCTGGTGTGCTCTAACAAGTTCTGGTGTTCTTTTTGGAGGTCACCCAGTCCCTGGAGGGCCAGGTGATTTTCTTCCATTTTCCTTTTTAAGTGGCAGACTTCCTGGCCTAAGGTATCCCTTTCCTGACTAAGAGCCTGCATCTGTGCCGCCAGGTCGTCCCTTTGCCTTTGGAAGGCACCAGCTTTCTGGAGCTCCTGGTCAACTCTGCCTGGGTATCCAGGTCTTTCAAAATCAGTTTATTGCTCTCTGCCTTCTCCCTATCTAGGTGGCTTTGCAGGGTGACTACCTGCTCAGCACATGCCCTATTGAAGTCTAACTGTTGCACCAGCTTTTTCTGGCTCTGCAGTAGGGAGTCCAAACCTCCTTGGCACTCCTTCTGCAAGGCCAGAAATCTGGTATCCTGGTCCGCCTTTTCCTGTTGCAGCACATCCATATCCTCCTTTATTTTAGTGATGTACTGTCTGCTGTCCTTTTTTGACTCCTGGCTCCTGAGCAGCCTCTGCTCAGAAGAGTCCAGATCAGATTGGGCCTTCTCTAACGCCATCTGTTGCCTATTTGGCAGATCTTGGCCTTCAGCACATTTGTCCTGCATGGCTCCCATATATAGGTACAAATATGCCGCTATCCTGGCAATCTTATTATGTTCATCTTTGGCTTTAGGGGCCATATGTAGTTCACTCAGGGCCACATGTAGGGGACCCTGATCTCTCCATGTATCTGACCCTGTTTCAGTGACCTGTTGTGCGATTGCCTGCAACCAGACCGTTTGGTCCTGATGAGTCCACTCACCTCTCACAAATAGCTTATGTAAGAAGTGCTCTCTGGCTATTTTGATGTCTACCAGTGTCATCATTCTGGAATTTGAGTTCCTTCCTGACTTACAGAAGTTTGTATTTTATTTTTGCAAAACAGACCGTTTCCTTAGAGCGTTCCTTTGAGGAGTGCTTTACAGCGTAACACAGCGTGGTGATCCGACCGGATGTACGTCTCCTGTCAGTTAGCACACTGTATTAATCTGCACAAGTGATAGATCTAACCCAGAATCTCCGGCTACGAGCCCCCACTTTGTTAAGCGGCTTCACTTCAACACTACAGCTAAGTCAATGCCTAGTCTGGGATGCTGAGGGAAACCCTTATTGATATATTTTTAGGTCCAGTTCATGTACTCTGGATGACAACCCTTATATAACACCCCTCTCTTAGAATCCCCCTGGCCCCACTGCGCCAAGAAGTAGGTCTGTTTTGCAAATTTAAAAGGTTTATTTGAGAAATATAACAATATATATCTATCACATTTTTATAATAAATTAATATTGGATATCACACTTAAAATATGACAGTGATCAACAAGGGATAACGTTCTACTGGTAAACTGATTTGGGTTACTTAGAAGTAGTACAGAGGATGGGGTAGCTGAAATTGCTTGATGGTTTCAAGGAAATGCAAGGTGGAATAAATGGAGTACAGAAAATAAACTGATATGGTTTCACAAGAGATAATATGTTCACTTTTCTCCTGGTGGCAATTCACCCCCCCCTATATGCAATGCATGGAGATGAAAGTAACACACACAGTCTTCAGGAATACAATCAAATACAATACGGAATTCAGTTCCCCCCCAGCAAGCTTAGAGGAAACAGGTAGAAGTTTGAAACACAGGCCCAAAATGCTTTTAAATGTGATGGCAATGGATGGGCAGATGTGCTAACTGATTTTTATTCCCTCTAGAGATTCAGGGTGAGTGAGAGATGCTTGTTGGTATTAGTTCAGGCTCACTTTAGCAATGCTCTATGAGTTATTGCCAGGTTGCAAACGGATTTTAACAAAGGAAAGAATGGAGCTGCTATTTTGATAAGTGGAGAAATTGAGCCAAATCGCAAATCGTGGTAAATTTCATGAGTGCGTAAATCGCGATTGTGGAAAAAGTCACTTCTAGGTTCGTTGGAAAGCCTAGAATCACAGCTTTAAAATGAAAGTTAAATTACGTTCCTAGCCCAAAGGGTTCAAGAGATACGGACAATTTAATAAAGGTAGTTTTTCGGATTTAAAGTAAACTCAAAATGACAGGTGACAGCTTGCAGCTTTAGAATGACAGATGACAGCTCGCAGCTTTAGAATGACAGATGACAGGATTTCTAGGAGGCAGTTCTACTTAGGTTAAAATAGTTTGGATTAGATTATTTTAACTATGAGATTAGTTTTGGCACAGTGACTACTCACACTATATTTTTGAAATAAGCCGTCAAGGTCTTGTCAGGTTGGATGGGACTTCTGGCGGTTCTGCTCACAGCAATCTGGGTCAGCTCTGCTGGTCTAGCCTCTCTGGATACAGTGGCCTCTGTTTCTGGATACTGCTCTGCTTTCCGGTCCAGATCAAGTGGATTCTGGATGTAACACTGCTTTCTGGGTACTGGCAAAAGTTCTTGGCAAAGAATTTAGACAGCTCGCCCGGCTGTGGAATTGTTGGAAAAGATTTTGAGGCCTGCTGACAAATACTTTTGCTTGCAGTGGGCCCACTTGGTTCAAAGTTCTGTACTCTGTTTAGCTTGGAAGTCTAAGTGTTGGATCTCTGGATGTGAAGCCGTCGGTCAGCATGCTCCGAAGCAAATGGAATTGAACGTCTCTACCTGTCCCAGCAGTCTCTTTTTATGTGTTTTGGAAGTGAGTGTGTGCGTGGCATAACTGAGCCTGCCCCTCTCTACTTGTCATTGGCCCAATTCTCCCCTCTCCCATGATTGGGGGAAGGAAATGGATTGTCATCATGATGAGGTCTGTTTATGGGTCAGAGGATCCTCCCCTGGTCAATTTGCCCACTAATCTATATTTGATTCAAATACATATTTCCCAGATACACAATTTGTTGAAATTACAGGTACACATTATATATTCCTTATGGTCCATGCTTGTCTGCCTCTGATCTTCCTGGGGACTTGCATTAAAAAATGACAATATTTTGCGCTTTTTGACTGGTTTACCAATATCGGACATTTACCAAAAATTATACACATGTGCGCAAGGAGTATGGACATTAATTGATGAAGTGTCAGATTTTTAACGTGCAGACATTTGGAGTGAGACCCTATTTTCCGCTAGCAACCCCCCAGAATACACCACAGGGTCCTAACACCTCTTAAAACGTGCACAGAAAAATCACAAGAATAATGATATTACTTATATAATTCTGACAAGTCTGTACTATGAATTATCCATCTTTTTTAATATTATGCTCTGGCCCAGATGGGTGTGGTTTAGGTTCCAAAGCACATGGGGGAAGCTTCTGTCTGTTCCCGCCTCCAGCTCAGGTGGCTCCCAGAGGCACTTCTCCTCCCACTTCTCCCAAGAGGAAGCCACTTTATGGCCCCCCCCAATATAACATTTGCCTGAGTCCAGGACAAGGCTTTGTTCAACCTCCTGCAGGTGCCCCTCCCCTAATCTAATCAGAGAGGTGTCATCTCCTTTTGGTGGGGGCAGCAGGATGCAGCTAGGCCTGGGAAGAGTGGCTGAGCAGGTTTCTCCTGTCGGGGATTGTTGTCAGGCAGAATTCAGCTAAATGTCACTTTAGTTCCCAGTTTAAATCAAAACTTACAATGTTTACATATACATTAAATAATGACTTCCTTCAAGTCATTTCAGAATATAGTTTTATATTGTATCCACCTCTTAGCAAGTCTTTCCTTGGCCTGGTTTGGGTTCCTCTGTTCAGTTTTACACAAAAGTCTGGTGGTTTTAAAACGCCGGCTTTCTGATAGTGGTGAGTACCGGTATTGCATCCATTTTTGGGATCTGTCTTGAATTACTGCATTTCAATAGAGTGGTCTTTTGCTTGATAGTATAGGACCCTTGCTTAACATTGTTTTGATTGCATCCTTACAGTAGAGTGGTGATGTGGAACCCCCCACAAGAAGGTTGTATCTTTGGAGTGGTCTTGTGCCAACTGCGCAGTTCTCCTGGATTCTGGCGTGTATGTGGGTGGCGACAGCTCATCCCCACATCCACCCAGTCTATTGATTTAGTTTTTTCTGGGATAGCATAATGCGCGGCGACAGCTCATCCCCACATCTACCCAGTCTAAGGATTCAACATGGGTCAAAACCCTTGACAGCACTGAAGAACACCGTGAGCTATAAGGAAGGAAAACACAGGTTAGCAAAGGCAAGAATTTGCAGCGCTGCGCATAGCGCTTACTTACCGCATCATAGCGCTCTTAATGCACCATCATTTACCAGCGGGGATCAACCAAGCCAGTTCGCCGCACTTAATCTCCGCATACCTAAGGGAGAAAAAAGAGACATTTTAAACAAAGAAAGGCATGCAGGATAGCAAGACCTATATGAACAATATCAAACGGGACGGCGTCAGTGAAGTAACTGGACCGCACTCGCCCATGAAAGACAACGCGCCCCTGCAAAGAAGGCAGGACGGAGAGCACACCTAATTCTACCACAAGGTGAGGAGAGGGCGCCAGAGGGACTGAAAGCATACAGGGGTGGAGGGAGGATACTTACCCCAGTCGGTCAGTCTTGAACACAGTCCTCCTGTATTTTCAGGCAGAACCTTCCCCGCAGACCACATCAGAGCAAAGCTGAGAAGCATACCAGCGACTAACCCGGCTGGGTGGCGTCCCTGTGGGTACCAGGTGAGCGTAACAGAACACGAAGCCTACCATAACAAATCCACCTGGGAGCCATGGAGACATCAGAAATGGACCAATTGGCCCATTTACTAGGAGAGCTTCGTGCTGAGGTTCATTCTGCCCGACAAGAGACTAATGCCATATTGAGAGAACTAATAGTGACCAAAGAACGCACTGAAGAGATTAGCAGGCAATACTTGCTATCACAGGCAGGACAGACGCCTCTACCTGGAAGCAATCCAACAATGCAAAAACCTGCAATACCACCCACTCCGGTACAGATCACGTTTCCTGGAACAGTGATCCTGGCACCACCAGAAAGGTTCTCAGGTGACCCACGGAAGTATGCAGCATTCATCAATCAGTGCCGCCTTCACTTTTTTTGTAGGCCTGGAGCATTTCCAAACGACCAAGCTCGGGTAGCTTGCGTCTTATCATACCTGAGTGGTACTGCAGCAGATTGGTCGGTGTCGTTGGTAACCCATGACGATCCTCTATTACATGACTTTGCGGGGTTCCAGAGAGAAATGTAAAAACGTTTTGCTCGCCATACCCAGGAACAAGCAGTAGATAATGAACTCTTGTCCCTCCGACAGGGGAATCAGGACTTGTTAACGTACATTGCTACCTTCAACAGACTGGTTGCCGAAGCTAGGTGGCCAGAAAACAAAAGAACCATGTTATTCCATCGAGGCTTACGAGGCGAATTAAAGGACGTCTTAGCCCAGGTGGTTGATCCACCCAGAGACTGTGCAGAATTCATAAATCTGGTCGTGCAGCTAGACCACCGGTTGCAGGACCGAAAGGCAGACCGGTCTAATAGGGACCCTCAGACCGTGTATGTTCGACCAAGGGAAAACGCACCCTGTGTACCTGAAAATGCTGTAGAACCCATGCAGATTGGAGGGATACGGGATACGGCCTCCATTAACAAAACAAGAGCGGGACAAAAGAAGACAACAGCTTTGTTTGAAACCAGGACATTTCCTGAAGGACTGTCCAGTAAAACCCCCAAGAAGAACAGTCGGGGCCACAGAGAAGGATGAAGCTAAGGAATCGGGAAACTACCAAGCTCGACAAACGTAGAGGTCAGTTTGTCGAGTGAGAAGAAAGAGTTTCTGACCTCGCACTTTGCAATACCAGTGATCTTAATTAACCACCAACAGTCGTCAAGAATGCATGCCGTTGAAGCATACATCGATAGCGGAGCAGTTGGAAATTATATTGATCAAGAACTGGCAGCAGGGATGGGGCTTCCTTTGTGTTCTAAGCCAACTATGGACAAGGTAACCACCGTGGATGGGACAGAAATCGCTTTCGGACCAGTAACCCAGTGCACAGCCAGGGTAATCTTGCTGTGCCAGGACGGACATCGGCAGTCTATTTCATTCGATCTCATCAAGGCACCTCAGTTCAGGCTAATACTAGGGATGCCATGGTTGGTTGCCCACAATCCTTTGATAGACTGGCGGGCACGAAAATTAACCTTCCCCGGTGACTGCTCCCCTTCCTGCTATTACCAAGAGGAGAAACCCAATGTCTGTATCCCCATGACTCCCGGAACGACAGTATCAACCCTGGGAGCAAATAATACCTTGCCAAGTGAATACCATGATTTCCAGGATGTTTTCCCAAAAGGACCAAGCCAATACATTGCCGCTGCACAGGCCCTATGACTGTCAGATCGACCTTGTTCCTGGTGCACAAATCCCTTGCGGCAGGATCTACGCTCCCACAGAACCAGAAAACCTTCATTTGAAATCCTATTTAGACCGGTACCTTGGAAACGGATTTATCCGTCCTTCGAAGTCCCCCACAGCCAGTCCTTTGTTCTTCATACCGAAAAAGGAAGGAGACTTGAGAACCTGTATTGACTACCGCGCATTGAACCAGATCACCGTGAAGAACCTCTACCCCTTGCCACTTATCCCTGAGATGCTAGACCAAGTTAAAGATGCCCAGATTTATACCAAATTGGACCGTCGAGGAGCGTACCATCTGGTCCGAGTCAGAAAAGGAGATGAATGGAAAACCGCCTTCCGTACTAAGTACGGCTTGTTTGAATATCAAGTCATGCCCTTCGGGTTATGCAACGCTCCTGCGGCATTCCAATATTTCATGAATGACGTCTTAAGGGAGTTAATTGATGTGTGTGCCTTAGTGTACATAGACGACATCTTAGTATACGCAGCCTTGGAACAAGATCATGTCAGGCACGTTCGTTCAGTCCTCACCAAGCTCCGTCAACATCGCTTGTTTGCAAAGCTTGAAAAATGTTTTTTTCACATAACCGAAGTAGAATTTCTTGGTTTTATCCTTACTCCAGGAGGCATCAGAATGGACGTGCACAAGGTAGATGCCATTCACAAAGAGACCCAGAAACCGGCCAGCTACATCCTGTGGCCTTTGGGTCGAAAAAGTTCTCACCTCCAGAGATTAATTATGCCATCACGGACAAGGAACTCCTGGCTATCAAATCTGCCTTTAAAGCCTGGAGGCACTACCTTCTGGGGGCCAGACACACCATTACAGACAACACAGACCACCAAAACCTGCAATATCTCAAAACAGCCAAGGCCCAGTCCTCGCGCCAATTACGGTGGGCCCTTTTCTTCGCTGAATATGATTATGTAATCACATTTCGACCAGGAGTCAGAAACTGAAAGGCGGATGCCTTATCTCACATGAGCATAGATGAAATAGTATATAAAACTCCAGACCCAGTACCTATTATACCTGAAGACAAACTCTTGGGTATCACGACAGCCTTAACACAAGCAGAACTACGAAAAGAAATGCAACGGACAATGAAACCTGATGCCTACCTCGCATGTTAAACTCAAGGAGAACAATATACCATCAAGGACCACCTACCCTTTTTTAGGGATCGCCTATATGTACCCAAGAAGGAATTACAACAGCATATTATTTCAAACTATCATGATTCACTGATCGAAGGGCATCCTGGGATTGCCAAAACCGTAGGTAAGGTGAAAGAGAACCTTTGGTGTCCTACCTGGCGTAAGGACATCATTCAGTATATTCAGTCCTGCGGTGTCTGGGCACAAAATAAATCACAGAAACAAAAACCATCTGGTCTCCTACAACCATTGGACATTCCTCCAGTTCCATGGCACATTCTTTCCCTTCACTTCATCACTGATCTACCTCCAAGCCAAGGGTTCAACACCATCCTTGTAGTTGTGGACTTATTCTCAAAGATGGCCCATTTTATTCCTCTCAAAGGCCTCCCAGACGCAGCCACTTTAGCAAAAGTGTTCCTGGAGGGCGTGGTTAAGCTACATGGCTTCCCTTCGGTTCTGGTCTCTGATCGAGGCAGCCAGTTTGTTTCAAACTTCTGGAAAAAATGCTGTGCAATTGCGCAGATCGACGTTCGGCTATCTACCAGTCACCATCCCCAAACGGACGGCCAAACCGAGAGAACCAAACAGATATTCGAGCAATATTTACAGTGCATGCTGCACCACGAACAATGGAATTGGAAAGACCTACTATGGATAGCCTAAAATGCATGTAACAATTCTTTGCATTCAAGCACGGGACAAACGCCCTTCTATACCCTTCATGGCAGACATCCACGTACCTCTGAACTAGACCTTCCATCCAGCTTGGAAATGCCAGCGGTAAAGTCTCTACACACAACCATTACTCAGGCTTTCAAAAGGGCAAAGGAACACCTTATTCATGCCAAACACCGGAAAAAAGCCCCTGATTCACAAGTAGGAGACAAAGTTTGGTTAGCCGTTAAATTCGTACCAATCAAGGGAACCCGGACCTTTCATCCCAGATTCTTAGGACCCTATACCATTAAGGCAATTATCAACCCAGCAGCCGTGAAACTGGATTTACCACCTAATCTACACACCGACCCGGTATTTCATGTGTCCCTCCTGAAACCAATGCAACCCAGCACACGGATTGGGACACCACCTAAGCCCATACTTGTTGACAGAGAATCAGAATTCGAAGTCAAAGATATCTTGGACTCTAAATACTCTACAACCAAGCTATATTATCTCGTCGATTGGAAAGGATTTGGACCACAAGATAGATCCTGGGAGCCCAGTGAGAATATCCACGCACCACGTCTAATCAGGAAATTCCATCGGAACTTCCCAACCAAACCTGGGCCAGACAGAAGGAACACCATGGGAGGGGCCTTAGGGGGGAGTGCTGTCACGGCCCTCACCCAAAACCCCCTCGGGCAAACCCATTGGCCAGGTGGAGTCAGTACTCGGGCCACTAGAGCCTGGCATCCTCTTCAAAAGCCCTCATGGGGCCAGTCCTGGCGCCAATGGCGCCAGGATCATACACCATGAACAACAATGTGCTTTGGAACTACTTTATTGTATTGTCAGCCAACATGGAGGCATCCACATAGCTTGGTTCCCTAAGAACCAAGCTATGCGGTCTAGTGTTTTGGGTGTGGCAGGCCTGGAACTACTTTCCCTGGTACTACTTTACCTGGGCTATATAAACCACACCCTGACTGCAGAACATGCTTCGTGTTACTTTGCAGCTTGCAACGTGACGCTCACTGTGTCCAGCTATTCCCTCGAACCTCAGAGAAGCAGAACCTGCAAGGAGACAAAAGGAACATCATTAGCAGCAGCATCTTACCTTCAGTCTTCATCTTTAAACACTCGCAGCTACTGAGAACAGCTTCCTCGAACCTACACGTCTCCCGGACAGAACGACCTGAAAGAAGAAAATAGAGGCAACATTAAAGAAAGCTGTAGAGACATTTACAAACTGCTCAAAAGGCTTACCTGGCTGGTCGCCTCTCAGCTGGCACCACTCCAGACATTCCACTCGCACTGAAGAACACCACAACCTACAAGGAAGGAAAACACAGGTTAGCAAAGGCAAGACTTTGCAGCGCTATAGCGCTTACTTACCGCATCATAGCGCTCTTAATGCGCCATCATTTACCAGCAGGGCTCAACCAAGCCAGTTCGCTGCGCTGAAGCTCTGCATACCTAAGGGCGAAAAAAGAGACATTTTAAACAAAGAAAGGCATGCAGGATAGCAACAAAACTAAAGAACCGCAATAAGACCTACCTGAACAATATCAAACGGGCCGGCGTCAGTGAAGTAACTGGACCGCACTCGCCCATGAAAGACAACGCGCCCCTGCAAAGAAGGCAGGACGGAGAGCACGCCTAATTCTACCACAAGGTGAGGAGAGGGCACCAGAAGGACTGAAAGCATACAGGGGGTGGAGGGAGGATACTTACCCCAGTCGGTCAGTCTTGAACACAGTCCTCCTGTATTTTCAGGCAGAACCTTCCCCGCAGACCACATCAGAGCAAAGCTGAGAAGCATACCAGCGAGTAACCCGGCTAAGTGGCGTCCCTGTGGATACCAGGTGAGCGTAACACCTTCTCCTATCACCCATTTAACTCACCCGTAAATGTGACATATTATTTTTTCCCAGATGAGTCTTATGGGGTGTAATAAATTGGCATATTTCACATATCGCTCAAATAATCCCCCAAGTCTGAGAGACAGTTCAAGGGTTTTTATTTGATTTTAAAGGGCCCTAGGTCAAGGGCCGTTCTTAGACCAGATTGCACCCGAGGCGGGAAGCATTATTAGCGCCCCGCACCCCACAAAAAATGACAACAAAAATGTTATGTTACAAATTTTGTTAATGGGGCGCTCAATAAAGAACTAAACGGAAATGTTATACAAACTGCATACATTCGATACTAGGCGACAGTCTTAGAATGTTGCCTGTATTATGTGTCCAAACAGTAACTTTTCTTGACTTTGGCATTGCAAATTCCAAGCATAAGCACACAGTTCTAACAATTAGACATGAGAACATGTGCTTACGTGCCTAAGTTACAGACTTGTCTCAAATGCCAGCTTCACTGCAAAGTGTGTGGACCTGGACAAGTGATTTTATATCACTGTGATTTATCTGACAAATTCTAAATTCTGAAGAGCCTAGAAGTTATTCAGTTCATACTGTACCATACATGGCAACATTATCCGTTCTATTAGAGAGCTGCTAGCGCAGTCCTGGATTTAACTTTGAATTCTGGGACCTGTTGTCTTGGATTTATAATGGGGAAATCCAGGAAGACAGGTCCCAGAATGCAAAGTTAAAAGCGGACTGGCCTATCATCCCTTGACTGGAATAGATATGTTGGCCTGCATGGTGTACGCTATTAAAACAAGGCTCCTTTATGGTATTTTGTTTCATGTATACGTCAGCGTTTTAGAGTACCAACTTTGGTTGGTTGATATTGTATATGTTCCATGTAAAGTGTTTTGGTGAAAGCTCTATATAAACAACCTATCATTATCATTACTGTATTTGTGAAACCTCCCTACTGAACACCCTGCTCTCGTACAAGGTGTAGTCAGCACATTATAAAATAGAGGCATCCACACTGTAGATTGGTGACCACTCTACTCAAGCAGGCCTGGCTGAAGATTTATGAGGGCCCATTTCAACATGATGGTTGTGGGTCCCCTGCTTAGACCGAAAAAAGTCTGCAGCACATTACAATGGTGGCAAAGACAAGATTAATAGACACTGATTATCATGAGATGGTCAGCCGCCAGGGAGCTTAAACACGAAATGCCCACTGAAGAGTTCTAAACCTTTCTTTGTCAGCAAATGGCTGATGTGGAGGAACCAATGTTAGAAGGCACTGAGGTGATAACACTTCTGTATAACCTGTGTGAAGAGAAAACACAGCTTTAGAAATTAATATATTGCAAGACTGCTGACCGGCACCCTGGGGGCAGTTGCTGGGGGCCCCCAGAGGCCCAAGCCCCCTTCGATTTGAAATGGTTGAAAGGCCCCGACAGCATCCCTGTACTCAAGTACATGGGCCTTCCCTAGGTATGAAACCCTTCAACCTTCATTCACCACCCATGTAAACTACAGAGGCCTCAGAAACCACAGGTCACTGCCCTCTTTCCACTGATCTTAAAAGCTTCCTATCTAGAGAAGTGGCATGACCCAGAGGCCAGTCTCCTGTCCTGAGAGTTCATATCTTGCCTGCCTGAAATAAATGTTGGCACAGAACTAGGTCCCTTCACTTGGGGGGTTGACTCACTCACCTCCGTGAGGCCACAGGGGGCCCATTTACCTGCTGTACTAATGGAAATATACACTAGGCCTTTCCCTTTCTATCACATCACTGGAATATGATTTAAAAATGACCATTTACATAAATACATGCATAGGATATATGATATCTTCGATGAGGAAGACATTAAAAGTGCCTCTGTTCTGTTCCACGTCCTCGTCCCACTGTGGGGGATACCATTGAGGCACCTAGATAATACGACACTCCTTGCAGAGCGCTAGGGGACCCTATAGTGCACTCACTGTAGAAGACAAGTCTTACACCAGCATCTTGCTTGCTGGTAAAACTGTCTGTAACTGAAACAAGAGGGCCAGGCTGGGAAGGGCGAGGCTGAGTTTAGCTCAGTAGAATATTGCATACCTCCAAGAACAATAATGAATATAGGTTGTTTGTCGCCACGTGTGGTACATCCCGATGTATGCATAGCTATGTCTGTCTGTGCTATGTAATTTGCTTTAGGGTGCAAACACAGTGCTTTTAATCCTGCAAGTTAATTTTGAAATTCCAAACATTCTGCTGTCGGAATAATCCCCCGGACATAACACTACCAGCTGGCTATTCATGCAATAATTTCTCGGCTCAGTTGGTTTGGTGACATGGGCACAGCAACAATTTGTCAGGCTAGTGCAGTGAAGTAGGACGAGAGGGGGAGTGGGTGGCAGCCTGCCAGGACCGGAGAACCAACGTCTCACACAACACAAGGTTGCACTGTTTGGAATGGGAGACCATTGCCAGTGGCACTGGCAATACGGAATACACTGTGTAATATTTTATGCTCTTATGGAGGGGATGGATAGTGGGGTACAACCTAAATCTTACCCAATCAAACAACGGATTGTGTATTTCCTGAGCACAATCCTGGCAAAAAGATGGCCATATATTCAGTGATAAAACACGCTTACATTATCGAAGCATCAATGGCTTTGCATACACCACTTTTTGCATACACGTCTTTATTTCACACCAGGCAGACAGGACCGGTAAACCAACATCCGACGCAACACAAGGTGAGAGACCGACAGACCAATGTCCCACACGACACAGATTTAATCTGCTGTGTGATTGTGATACCAATGCATTTGCAATCTGCAACATTTGGAATGGAAGCCCAGTGGCAGTATGGATTATACATTGTGTTATATTATTTTGTGTTTGTATGGACGAGAGAGATCGTGGGGTGCAACCAAAATCTTACCCAATCAATAAACACTGTATTGTGTTATTTTCTGAGCACAATCTCATCAGCTCTGGCTAGTGTCACTCTTGGTAGACGACTTCACTGGGACTTGGCCTCCTCCTGAGACCCCCCTTGACTGGACCTGCTGCTCCTCTGACTGGGTCTTGATCTTCCAAGCCTGATGGTGATTAATCTCTTCAGAATGTCCGGTCCCTGCTGTCTGGATAAAGTATCAGCTGACTGAAAATCCCAGCCAGCTAAATAATCACCCTATGACTGCAGCGCATGCGCTCAGGAGGAGGAACGTGTGGTCAGGCCTGGCCGGCCTGATGAACCGATAAGCAACAGTGGTGTTGCTGGAGGGAAGCTGGGGGGGGGATTTATGGGCTCCTCCTCTGAAATCCTGGGTCCCCTTTGTGCCCCCCACCTCAGCTGGGTTACTTTCCCTGCACTGTCTGCAGTGCTGTGTCCACCAGCACAGAACACACACAGGGTCACAATCAATCCTGCCACACAACAATGAAGAGCTGTTAAGTCACTCTGCAGCCAAGAGCAGCCCCTCCAATTAGAATGTATCTCACAAAATCGCTAATGATGGTCATTAGTGACTTAATGGTTTAGTGCCTACATTCTGATGGGAGGGCAGGTGCATAAAAGGGGTGTGGTAGCTGGTGTGCACAAAAGATTCTCTGCAGGAGTACTTCTGATGTCACACATTGCTCTTTTATAGGCGCCCCACCTACTTTTGTCTGTGCCCTCCCCAACTTTTGTCTGTGGCCCCCTCTGTGCCTCTCCTAAACTTGATTCCTGGCAATGCCACTGATGAGCAACACATGCTGCTTTTCACTTGGACCATAAATATGCCATGAAAACCCCAGGGGCACTGCTAGCCTGGCTCTTCCCACTGAGTCTGCTTTCTAGTAGCACTGTTTTTTTGTAGGTAGGTAGTAACGTAGAGTACTCAACTTTAGCACAATAAAAATAAATGATGCAGTCTCAAGCATCATGCAATATGGTGGTGTTGGAGCCCTTTTGGAGGAGTTGGACAGGCGCTGCCTAGAGCCAGGCACCTCAGGCATTCGCCTGCCTCTCTCTTTCATCTAGAAAGCATCCATCCTCCCTAGCCCAGGCGTCCCTGCTTCCGAGGTTAGTATACTATACGTGAAGGCCTAGAGGCTAAATGCTCCATTTTCCTAACCTCCCTCAAGGACTTGCTAGCCTGGACCTACACTATCCAGGGGTTTGTTATCTGAAAGAGGGATGTGGATTGTGCCTTTCAGACACTATGCCCAATTTGATCACCTTCGTATCATGCCCACGTACTCACCTCCTGCTGTTCCCCTCTCTACTCTTCTACCTTTGACTCCTCTCACCCCCTTTATTCCCAGCTTCGCCCTTCTCTGTCTCTTGATGTCTCTCACTCCTTTGAAGCCTCCCTCATTTGATATTACTACGCCCACATCTATAGTACTACTTCCTACTCTGCACTACTCCCTCGTCCACGCTACTATGCCATTTTCTTCTCTACTACTACTAGTATACCCTATCTCCTACTCAATACCCTTATTTCACATGCACAAGCACTTGGCATTCACTCCCTACACTTCCTCTCCGAGGCACACTTGCTACTCGTTCATGCAGTCACAGCACAGTACCCTTTCACTCACTAACCAATGTCTCACATACTCCAAAAATGTCCTCCACACTCGACCATCTTTCCTCCCACTGGTTTTTCGGGCTGCCACCTCCTCCGACCTCACCCAAACAACCACAAATTCCCGATATCTAGAGGCCCCTTTAAACCTTCGCCCTATTATCTGGTTGGGCAGGGACAATCTCGCCCTGAATTTCCCCATCCAGGAAATATTCCATACAAAAAAGCTTTCATATAGTGTATTAAACCCCACCCCCTTTCTCCAAACGGGACTGTCATGGAACAACAATTGCAAGTGTGCTAGGAGTGTCTGGTCTTGTTGTCGCCAAGGTAATTTCAGTCTCTCTTGGGTGGGATTTTGTCTTTTGATTCTGTGGATCTATGGGAGCCTCACCAGTCTCCTTCCCTGGCGGGCTGAAATTGACGCGTCGTGCGTGGCGTAGGAAGCAGCCAAGTAGGAGCTGCTGCTCCTTGTTCCGTTTGCTTCCCTCTAGCGGGTTCTGTTTGCCTCAAAGCTGGGGCTCATGGCCTCCAGTTCTCCTAACTCTTGCAGAGTTTGAGAATATTCGTGCGTGGGTCTCTGATGATAGTCTCTCTCGCATTCTCCCATTTCCAGAAAGAAAAGGCAAAACTTGGCCAGCATTTCGAGTCATAGTCATGGGGTGATGGAAATGGGTACTGCAAATAAATTGGCACATAGGGAGGTGGCAGGAATAGGGCCCTCCCAACTTCCACCACCCCCCCTCTTGGGTAGGACTAGCTCTTGATTCCTCCCTGATAGGCCTTTACTCCAGGTCGAGAGGGCTTCCCATCCCCTCTTCACAAAGATAGGGTACTAACCTTGTCAGAACCCCCAGCGCACCGCTAACTATCCGACTACACATGTGATCATCCCCCCACCTCTCCCTTGATATGGAACTACCTCTTAAAATCCTTCAAATATCATTTTGAGCAATGTTCTTTTTCGGCACCCCTCAGGATAATCGTGGGAGTAACTTGCATCAAGGGGAAACAATTTGCAACGTTTCATTCCTGAAAATCCTTGATGATGCAGTACACCATAGCATGTATAGAAAGTGTTTGGGGGTATCAGGGCCACCCCCTTTTTCAAATGATTTCATAACAACTGCATGGTTTTACCCCAAACCAATAAGAGGCACTTCTACAGCACTTTGTGCCAAAGTTGTTTCTTAGTCAGTCTAAATTCATCAAGCGGCTTTCTCACTGCATCTTTTCAATGCAAGCACATTTTTCTCTATGGCGAATTGAATAGGAGTAGGCTGCAACCAGCTTTTTTTTGCTGTTTTCTTAAAAACATTTGAACCATTTAACTAATGTTCCTTGAAATTCCAGTTCCCAAGGGGCCCGTTGCAGGCACTGTGTTTACAAAATTCATCAAAATCCGTCCAGCGTGTCAAAGTTACTAGCAATAGAATTGTGAGCAAAAGGTTTTAACTCATCTATGGCGTGGCAGCCGCCATCCCATAATATTATTTAATGTATCACTGGATCAGCAATAAAAACATGTGGTTGGCCTATAGGCTTATAACTTTGGTTCCCAAGGCATGGTCTCTGGTCATGGTCAGTGACCAGTTTGTCAGCGACCATCTGACCATTGGTCATCCCTGCCACAGTCTGGCTTTGGGGTAATGTAGCCGGGCCCAGCTTCTGCTGGAGGTTGCTTGGAGGAGCATGAGTGTGGCCACTGAGTTTGGGGCAAGGAAATTCAGTCACAGCTTGCGTCCACACCATGTGCTGCTCAAAGAAGCAAACAGCAATGTTCACTGCAAAAAATAGCTTTGTTAAAGGAAAGTTATAATGTGTTACTTATTTATTTTTGTAAAGTGCGTAAGCCAGGGTGCATCAATAGATGTTAAAAAGAGGACTATTTAATAATGTTTATACAGTGGTGGAACAATATGAAACACATGTGGTTATAAAAAACGTTCAGTGAAAATACTTTGTTAAAGTGATGTTTTGATGAGATTGCCCTAAAAATGTGAAATTCCGAGAAGAAAACGCTGTCAATAGCACATTATGTCTGCAGCACAGATTCTCAAAAGCATTCATTTGGAGGGGGGATCAAAGTTACAGAGGGGCGTCCAAACTTTGTGGTATCCAGATTTACTTACATTATAAAAAGAAATGTGCTGCACTTGCAGCCCGAACCACTAGAAATCTGCTCCACTTTCAGCCCGAACCGCTAGAAATCTGCTGCACTTGCAGTCCAAACCGCTAGAAATCTGCTCCACTTGCAGCCCGAACCGCTAGAAATCTAGCCCGAACTGCTAGAAATCTGCTGCACTTGCAGTCCGAACCGCTAGAAATCTGCTCCACCTGCAGTCCAAACCGCTAGAAATCTGCTCCACTTGCAGCCCGAACCGCTAGAAATCTAGCCCGAACTGCTAGAAATCTGCTGCACTTGCAGCCTGAACTGCTACAAATCTGCTACACTTGCAGTCTAAACTGCTAGAAATCTCCTCCACTTGCAGCCCAAACTGCTAGAAATCTGCTGCACTTGCAGCCCGAACCGCTAACAGCTTTTTCGCCAAATCTGCACAAGAAGCGGCGGCCTGGTCTTGAAAGTATGCTTTTGCTAAAGGGCTGTTAATCCGTCCAGCGGTTTATTACCAACATTTTAAAAAACTGGCTAAAAACAATTAGTGATATGACTTTAGTGCCCGATGCATGGCCTGCAGGAAAGTATCTGAACCCCACCTCTAAATGGTGGGCATAAGCGGGGATCGACTAGGAAAGAGCCGTAGCGGATCTAAAAATGTCTTTTCTTGTCCCTGCAGACTATTCCCATTTGCTAAATCGGAAAGGCGTGTCCCATAGGTGGCCAATGAGAAACCTTGTGTTTTATGAAAATGTAACCCTATTTCCATTCATTAAACATTGAAAGCTGGCTATATTGAGTGTTTGAGCAAAGGGTCGTGAAAACACTAAGCACACCTTATTTTACCAAGGGGTAATTTTTTAACTTTAAGTTGGTGAATGATATGGAGGTAAAATGGGTATTTTAATAAAATTCGAATTGAAGAGGAGAATTAAGCAACCTTGATATCTAGGTTGTGGGACATGAACAGACAAAGAGAAAAAGTTCCTAATTAGGGGTCTCGTGTCCCCTGCAAACTATCAAGTGTCTGGAAAACCAGACTAATAATTTAGAATTTGGTTGTAATATTTGAGATAAGTTTCACTTAGTGAGCCTTCAAAATGAAAATAATTATACACAATTTTCACAAAATGACAGTTAATGAGTAGTTTATCACAAACATCTTCTGTTTGTTCATGATGATGGTACAGTGAGGGTCCAATGCGTTTTGAGTGTAAAATACTCTTCATCAGGGGCATAAGTGATTCTATTGAAAAAGTACATATACAAAATATTTTAGTTAACTTCATCTTGACAGCCGTATTTCACTAATAATACATCATATTTATTTATTTATTTATTACATTTGTTACTCGCACAGACCCGAAGGTATCACGGCGAAAAGTACAGGCGAGATATATATATTTTTACAGTTACAGTCATATAAACACATTTTATGCTATGTTACAGTTACAGTATAGTCAACTTTCTTATATTTTCTTCCAGTTGGTCAAAGTAGTGGGTCACAATTCGTTCTAAGGCACTAGATGAAGTCTAAAAGAGACCGCTAGACAATCATGTGAGCCATAGGAGGTACATTTGTATTTCGGTTCAGTTAAAAAGCGGAGAGTCAGGACATCGTGATGCTGGAGTGGAATGGGACAAGCTAAGGTTAATATCTGTTGAATAACCAGGTTTTCAGCACTTTTTTGAATCCTTGTAGGGTGTCCTCATTTTTAATACTGATAGGTAAAGCATTCCAGTGCGATGGGGCTAGGACTTTGAAGCTACTCCCACCTGCTCTCCTGTATTTATATTGGGGTACTTCCAAAAGGGCCTGTTTATTTGATCTAAGTGTCCTGCAGGAGCTTGTTTTCTTGATGGCGTTGTTGAGGTAGCTAGGTGCTTTGTTTGTGATGCATTTATGGACTACACTAAGTGTTTTGAAGATGATTTTGGCTTTAATTGGCAGCCAATGGTTTTCTCTCCTAGTACTGGATATGTGTTCGGATTTCTTGATGCTTAAAGCCACTCTAAGGGCTTTGTTTTGAAGTGATTGAATCTTATTGATATTATTCTTGGATGTTCCTAAAAAGAGGATGTTGCAATAGTCTAGTTTCATTAAGATCAGCGCACTGGCCAGAGTAATACAATTAGTGGGCGTAAGATATTGGCGGCTGAGTGCAATTAGTTTAGCTGTATAGGCGGCGGAGGAAGAGAGGGCTGCTATTTGTTTGTGCATAGAGAGGTTAGCATCTATATATACTCCAAGAGTTTTGACTTGCTTGAGTACTGGGATCTGTGTACCATCAATGTTGATATGTGAGTAGTCGGGATGGAGGGTACTTATTCTTTTTTGAGAGCCGACAATGAAAACCTGCGTTTTCTCGTCATTGAGGCAAAGGCTGTTTAGGGCCGTCCAATTATGAACTATGGCGTATACTCTGTTGATGGTGAAAGTGTCTTGGGTGTAGTCACCTGTGATGGGGATAAGGATCTGGGTGTCATCTGAGACATTAGTGTAGATGACACCCATGTCATCATGGGCTGAGAATAGGAGTTTGGTATATGCATTGTAGAGAGTGGAGGAAAGGCAGTATCCCTGGGGGACTCATATGGGGACTACTATAGGGTCAGCTGAATAATTTCCGATGGCAACCCTGGATGTACGGTCCGATAAAAAGGATTTGATCCAAAGAGTAGCGTTGTTTGAGAAGTTAAAGTCTTTTTTCGAGTGTCACATAGTTTGTCATGGTCTACCAGGTCGAATGCTGCTGATAGGTCCAGTAGCAATAGGGTGGCTAGTTTGCCTGAGTCTGTGATAGTGTCCAATTGGATTTTCAGGTCCAATAGAGCCGTCTCAGTACTGTGGTTGGGCCTAAAGCCAGATTGTCTAGCTCCTAGGAGGTTGCTTTGTTCAAGGTGGGTTTGTATTTGGTTGTAGGCTATTTCGTCAATGATTTTCAGTAAGAAGGGGACCGTCGTTATGGGCCGGTAATTTGTGGGTGCTAGTGTATCTAGTGTGGGTTTTTTAGTAGTGGGGTGACCCAAGCCGCTTTAATACTGACTGGGACTAGATTGGAGTTGAAAGAGGCATTCACAAAGTTAGTAATTATAGGTGTGATGGTAGGGGTGCATAATTTGATTAGGTGGGTTGGAAAGTCATCTCCTTTACAGTTTGAAGCTTTTAGTTTGGTTATGGTCTTAAGCACTGCATCCTGGGAGACTGGGGTGAAATTAAAGAGAGGGGTGGTATCGTCTATGTTCATGGTGATTTGGTTGGACATAGTGTGTTTGTCGGATAGGAGGTTTCTTTTGGAAATGATTTTATTTTGTAATAGTTTAATTTTTGTGGCCAGAGCATCGTGGATGGTGGTACACCATTCTTTACTTGGTTGGACAGGGTTGATGATAGGGATCGGATTCTCTAACTCCTTAAGTATGGTGAATAGTTCTTTAGAATTCAAAGATGCATTTCTAATTCTGGTATTGAAGGCATTTGCTTTATGGGCAATGATGGCTGTTTTGTAAATTTTATTGGCAGCGTTGAAGGCTTCCATGGCTTCTAGAGTGTGGGTTTCATTTAACCGGTGTTCAAGCGATCTTTTAGTTCATCTAAGAGAGACTAATTCCTCATTAAACCAAAAGGAGGATTTTTTTTTCTTTGCGTTTGATTTTGTTGACACAAGGTGCTAGGGTATCAATTGTGCTAGTGAGGCATTTATGGTAATCATAGTCAAATTGCTTGTAAATGCAAAAAATAGCATTATTGAAATGCGGCTGTCAAGATGAAGTTAACTAAAATATTTTTTATATGTACTTTTTCAATAGAATCACTTATGCCCCTGATGAAGAGTATTTTACACTCGAAACGCATTGGGCCCTCACTGTATCATCATCATGAATAAACAGAAGATTTTTGTGATAAACTACCATTAACTGTAATTTTTTGAAAATTTGGTATAATTCTATGTTTCATTTTGAAGGCTCATTAAGCCAAACTTATCTCAAATATTACAACCAAACTACATTATTAGTCTGCTTTTCCAGACAGTTGATAGTGTGCAGGGGACGTGAGTTCCCTAATTGGGAACTTTTTCTCTTTGTCTATATTGAGTGTTTGCACTGTTCATCTGGCCATCCATATTGGTTTTGACGGATAGTTGGTAAAGCCACCTAGCCATAATTCCTCTCTAGTGTGGGCGCTCAGATTGGTATAAAGAGACCTTACAGCTTGTCTCTCTTTCTTCCTGGCGTTCATGCAACCAATCTTAGGGCATGCATCCTAACTTGCTTTTTACATGTGCATTTAAGCAATTAAATGTCTTGCTTCTCGGTGCATACATCCTAACCTGGCTGATTACTTTTTTGACATAGTCTAAGGAGGCATTGCCCCCCACACCTCACTTGCTGTATTACTCTCACAATCACAACCATTTCTAAAGGGAACTTCTACAAATAGTGGCAAAAGCAGGAGTTCAAATAAGCCATGATTCTAAATTTCTTTTTATCAACTTTTTACTAGTTCTCTGTCCAAATAGATTTACATATGATAGGTTTACTATGAAGTATAATAACAATAAGATAATTCAATACAGGTGAACAAGATATGCCACAAGCAAGGGAGCTGCATTCAAGAACCACAGTTTACCTGGAAACTCAAGGTTCAGTGCAGGACCCAGGACACAGCTGCCTTTACGCCTTTATTGAACAATAATCCTTCTATTCTATGGGTCCACAAAGTCTGCAGTGGAATTAGGAAAACGTGGTTGGTGCCGGGTGATTAGTGCCTGGTCTGGGTGAGACCACAGACTGAGGGGCTTGGTGAGTTTCTACAATGATTGGATATCTGTAGCTGTATTGTTCCATGTGTGTTTTCTACTTCATATAGAGAATTGGTATTTGTATGTGCTGTATCCGTGTATTGGTGATTGGGCATGTTGTTTCATTATGCACTAGCATGGCACTTACTGTTGCCATGTAGGCTGTGGCTAAATAATTTCAGATATTTTGGTCTGTACTGTTCAGCCCTCATCATAGGTGGGAGATCACAATGTTTTGTTATATCATCGAGTCGGAGCATCATGAAAGGGGAATGGTGGCGTATTGTAGGCCATGCATCATGAAAATGGTTTACAATGGAAATGCTGGCATATACTCTAGGAGCAGTTTGCAGCATTTTGAAAGTTTTACATTGGCAATGATGGCATATTCTGTAGACACCAGCATCATAAACATACTTTACAGTGGTAATGCTGGAATACAATGTGGGTTCAGCACAGTGAAGGTGTTCTACAGCAGAAATGCAGGTCTATATTGTGGGCACAACATTTTGTAAGTCTTACGCTGGGGATGCTTTCATGTGTTATTGCAAAAAATCTCAAACTTTTTTTTACAGTGGCAATGATGGTATTTATTGAGGTCATAGGCATCATGCTGTTTTTAAATGCTCTTAAGAACATTTACAGATTGTAAATAATATGACTCTTTAACCCATATTTTTCAAAAGTGTTTTACAATGCAGCATTTTAGCTCATTATTTTGAAATAGTTCTGGGGGTGGGTCAAATGAGTCCCTCTTTATTACTCAGGGCTACCTCACTACATTCAGTTGATAGTGCGAATTCTGGGGGCAATTCACTAAAAATGTTCACCAGCCACCACTCACCTTAAATCATTCAGCATGCTGACCCCATCAGTAGCCCCTCGCCACACCGGCATCAAGGGCTGTCTCCTCCACTGTGCCAGCTGCCTCCTCCACTGTGCCAGCTGCCTGCTCCACTGTGCTAGTAGGACACAACAGTGTCAACAGTGTACTTCCCAGGACAGGGCTGCTGTTAAACTGACCACCCGAAGTGCACCCATCACCCTTCCCCCAGTTCCAAATGGTGTAGCCCGGAACATGGGCTGCTGTTGAAAGACATGCAGACGTCCTCTCGCTTCTGCGATTTTGTATAGGTCCCCTTGTACACTGTGTTGCACATGCTCACACGTCCTGGCCACTGCACAGTCAATAGTGGGGCCACGTGATATGGCCCTGCTGTGGGCTTCACACTGCTGATTGCCGCAGAGAGTAGGCACTGGGCGGAGCCTGTATCCCTAGTTCCTACACACCCCTGCACAGAGCCTTCCCTACACCCCCTATGTGGAGGTAGAACAGGCAGGGGCTCATGTTTATAGAGACCCTATACCCCAGTGACTCCTACCAATCAGTGCATTTCTTTCATCTCAGGAGGTGAGAGCAATGCTTCCTTGTGCATCCATGTAACGCCTTGAATTGCCCATGTATGTATGTATATATGTATTTTCTCATGTTTTCGCCACTGTGACCAGAACATCTTTTTTTTAAGCTCTCTGTAATCTACGCCATGATACCTCAGGGTTTGAGTGTATACCAAATGTAATAAATAAAAAATACAAATAAATAAATGTGTTAATACCATTACAGACCTATTAAGAGCAACCATTCTCCCCTAGGATAATTACAGGACCCAAGTTGTGTTCTCCAGCTTGATGCTAATGTTACAAATTGAGTGCTGCAAATATGCAAGGAGATCATGACTGCTCTGGTGGCCTGTAAAACTATTAACATATCGTTCTGCCCTACATTACTGTGGTATAATTATCCCGCAATAATGACCACCCATGCAGTCAATAAACCTGAATGATTTGCAATGGCATAGTTTATCTAGCAACTGAAAATTGGCTCAGAATGTCGATGGCCGCATATGTTCATCCCACAGGATGAAATATACAATAATCAATGTGTGTACAGCAATGTGCGAGGCCTTGCTTGTCCCTATGTGTTTGCATCTTCATGCACGCGCAGCGGCCCATCCATTCTGCAGCCCTCTGCTGACAGCTTTACGGCACTCCTAGGAAACAGCTCATTCTGCAGGCAAAGCAGACTTCACTTTCATGGCAGTCTTCAGACAACACTCTGTCTGCCTCTAGTTTGAAATGCTGCCTTTTCCTAAATGATTGTCCATAAAAAGAATTTTGCATAAGAAACTCTGCCTGCCAAGAAAAGCTATGAATATTGCCATAATACACTGTGGGATCTTAACTTCTCTGATACAGCCATTTAATGCTGACAGTTCATTCAGGGCAAAGTGGTTCAGTGGCAACAGGAGCAGCGCTGCTGTGAATATTAAAATAAATATATTTTATTGGCCCTCTCGCCTCCTTACACCACCATACATTCTCCGGGCAATACCACAACATTTTGTGGGTAAAATAGCTATTTTTATTGTTATTTTATAAACATATTTTCGTTGGTGTTTTATACTACTTGACATAGACCTTCGTAATATCGGCCAGCCACGATATACACTTTGGGCCTCATTACGACCCAGGCGGTAAGTTACCGCCTGGGCCGTGACTTTACCACCATGGCGTAAACTATGTTTACGCCATGGTGGTTGGCGGATTTACCGCCCCATTCCAACCTTGGCGGGGCGGTAAATCCCCATTTTCCCATTTACCCTTCCCCATTCCCATTTTGCCCCATAGGGCATAATGGGAGTGGGGAAGGCGTTAATTACGCCACCGTAATTTACGGTGGCGTAATTAACTCCATGGTCCCTTAGCGCCATGGATTTTAACACCTGCTAAAAGCAGGTGTTAAAACCTCCATGGCGCTAAGGGACCTCGTACTCAGGCGGTAAGGGTCGGCGCTGTTTACGCCGCCGTAAAACCCTTACCGCCTGAGTTGTAATGAGGCCCTTTGTCGTGATATGCTCACCCTCATCACATCATCCCACCCCCTACATATTTATTTATTTTTTCCCCCATCATCAACATGCCTCGAGAAAACTATCTACACAAGGCGCACCAGACGCGCATCACACTGCCCTTGGGCAAGGGATGGACATGGCCAACATGTAGCATTATCTACTATCCAACTGCGAAGGCATCCAATGCCATCCCCAAGATGGAGTCCAGATCAGAGGGAGGCACCATGCTGGGCTTGAGGTAATCTACAATTGTAATTGCTTCCCAAAAAGATCATTGGTTGTGTGGAGGATCAGAGACCAGACTTTGATTGAAAAAAAAAAAGCAGTAGCATTTTAACCCCCTCCAACAGCGCCTTTTTAAAAAATGTTGACAGCTATGACCTAAAATGTCAACAGTGGCCAACAATTGAAACCAACAAATATACATAATATGAATATTTGCACAAAATAAGATTTCACATCTTAACCAAGGAGTGAGGACTGGGACTTCAAAGACAATGGGAGCTGGTTTTGAGCCTCTTGGCCGGTGCTCTACTCTGTTGCAGAGCCGGTCAGATAGCACAGTGAGTAGAGCGCTCACTTTGACATCAGTGCAGAGCCTGCCCACGCAGGTTGGATCCCGGCAGGGGGAAACTCCGCCTTTCATTAGACTACAACACAAATTGACATTTGAACAGCCAAAGCGACCAAATTCGCACGGTTATATTAAGAATTATTTGTACGTATAGGTGAATAATAACAGGTATAGTAAATAATAATAATATGAACAGCATAATCCTCTAAAAAAATAATAACATCATGATCTGTAAAATAATATTTGCTCATTGGCTGAGTTGTAAGAATGAACTTTTTACATCTTAGTCCCAATACACTCCACCAGCTAAGAGACAGGTAGCCCTGGAGGCCTTGCTTCTGTCTCATTTGTAAGCAGTGAAGCAGCCCTGTCTGAATGCAACCATTAGTTGAGATGTTAAGACTTTATTATGAAAGTAGCTATTGTGATGGCGCCTGCCTGTCTGCTACGTTAAAGTGTGTTTTCCAACATGACCTAAAATGGCCTCTGCATAAAGCATACCCTTCACCTTAGTGAAATACTCCACAGGAAAGTTCCTGTTTGAAACATGAGTGCCTAGTACCTGGTACATTTGAAGGAGAGTGATTTGGATGCAAGGTAAATGTCAACGTTTAATGACCTAACAGGCTACAACTACATAAATGCCAACATGGCACATTTAATTATGGTGAAAGGGGCCCCTAGGGGTCCCTCGCGATATGGAAACAAGGCAATAACCATACACGAAAGGATGCGCCAGACACGAGCTTCAAATTCCAAATGCTAGGGTTTATTGCAACCAAAAATAGTCCCAATTGGCCACTGTGGTCTCACGCCCTGCGACGTGAGTTTCCTAGACCTCGAGGGACGCAAGAGAGTGAATTACGTACATCAGTTACATATATACAAAATGCATATCATACAATCAGCTATGTCATGTTTAACGACCCCCTTTATTAAGTTTCTTTGAACTCGGGATGACGATGGACATTTCTGACGGTTATGACAATTATGACACTTTCGATGTCTATTCTAGTAACAATGTGCAATTATAAAGTGCGGAGGCATCTTCTAGTTGTTGAACAGAACATGGTGGTTCTGTTCTTGGAAGCAAGCTGCACACGGGGGAAGAGTCACATTCCAAGCTTTGCTATCTATGAGGTACTATTTGTGTCCTGGGAGCCGACACGCTCTAAAGGGTTTTGCGAAGGGGGGCCGTAAGAAGAGCATAATTCAAGCCTTTAGCTGCTTTATTCTAAAATATTCTACCACAGTACGAGACTGGCTGGCAGCTGTGAAATGATTAAATGCCCTGCAGCTCTCCATCAAGGCTACAGAGAGGGAGCGTGGACATTCCTTTCTGGGCTACTCATGAGGAGTTTCAACAAACTCCTCAGTCCCGCGACCTTGCACTTTCATATTCAGACAACAATGTTAACAGTTGAGCAGAGTAAGCAGAATTCGCAAGAATTGCAAGCTGCAAAGCAGTTTTAGACAGAAAGCAATGAGCAATGGTTAACAAGCAAAATGGCAATTCTTGCTACGTTTAAAATGGCCGCTTGTTAGTCAAGCATAGCAGTCTGTATTTCTATAATTCGGTGCATAAGACGGTTGGCCTTCGGCCATCAAGTTACGTCTGTCATTCAAATGAAGGGTATTCACTTTTCCAGATTGACAATGGAAATCTTTGCCTACCAACAAATACTGAAGTACTCCCGATTGATCCATTAAAAGAGCATTGGTCATCCTTTGGATGCCCACACTTGACAGATGGCATGACTATAGTGCCTGAGTTTGCCAGTTCTTCTATGAACTTTGGGCACTTTGGAGGGATTCAATTAGATAGTGGGTAAATGTATGAGTTTGGGTCTAAGCCCGTTTGAATAGACTACGCTGGTCTGCCCTAATCTGGGCACTAGGTATTAAGCCCTTGTTTGGCAACTAAGAACAAACAGTAAAATGGCCGAACCAAAACAAAGTTGCAATATGCAAATTGATTTCTTTTTCAAGCAATCACATGCAATGGAAATTTCACTTTGAAGGCCTGGATTTACACCTCCCAGATCAGCTATTGCTGCCTATGTGGGATAACACACGGGTGCTAAACGCACCTGTTGATTACTACAGTAAATAGGCAGCAGAGCAGCACCTGGACATACTTCTGCTGGTACTGCAGAGCAGATGGTATGGGGGTATACTGAAATATCATTTAAAGATTGGAGAAGTTACTGTGCACTGACTGTCAAAACAGTCACTCATCACCTTACAGTCACATATATGACAACACGCCTTTAAAACAAACAATTATTCTCATTAACAAAGTGAAAGGCCTTGGCAACAGAGTATCTGGACTTTCCATCGAAAATGTATTCATCGAATAGAAATCCATCGAAATGTATTCATTGAATTGCTTTTCCGTCGAAAGGCATATTCATTGAATGAATTTCGATGGATAGGGGTTAGATTAAGGGTTAGATTTAGGGTTAGGGTTGGATTAGGGTTATATTTAGGGCTAGGATTAGTTTTGGGGTTAGATTTAGGGTTAGATTAAGGGTTACATTAATGGTTACATTTAGGGTTAAGGTTGGGTTAGGTTTAGGGCTAGGATTAGTTTTAGGGTTAGGGCTAGGGTTAGATTAAGGGTTAGGGTTAGATTTAGGGTTATATTAAGGGTTAGATTAAGGGTTAGATTTAGGGTCAGGGTTAGTTTAGGGTTAGGGTGGGGTGCCCTTGGGGGTTGGGAGAGGGTTGGGGGGATGAACCCCCCAATAAACAATAAGCACTAAAACGTTACATGAAGCTGGCCAGTGCCGAGGACTGGACAGCTCCAAGTAATGTTATAACGTGCAAGACAAATGCATCGAGATGCTATCTTTAACATTTAAACGTAAATATCCATCGGAACTTGTCCAGTTCTATTTTCGATGGACAGGTTTCGATGGATATGTACTTTTTTATTCAAAAGATAGAATTTCGATGCATTTATTTCCGTTGGATTTTTTTTTCAATGGATTGTAATTTTGATGCATCATTTCCTATGCAAGACCATAAACCGAGCAACAGCTGAAGTTTGAAAGTCCAACCTTGTATTGTACTGTAGTAGTTATGTATGCCTTTTCCCATTTGTATGGCCTCAAAGCGCTTTGTGGTAGGAACGACCTTGGGGACTAAAGTCCAAGTATGAGAAAGTTCTAAGAGGCGGCTTAAGATGCGTGTGTGAATTTGGCCAAGATTAGGACTGAGGAGGGCTGGCTGAGCTCCAGTAAGCAAACCAAGAGGTCAGGCACATGGGTGGGTGCTGAGGGAAGTCACGACAGAGCGCTGGTGCAGGAGACTCAATATGTACCCAGCTTGACCTGAATTTGTCGTAGGTTTTCATATTCTAATGGCAGAGGTGTTGAGGCAAGTCTGGTGTTTCAGTGTGAAGCAGATATGTGTCATAGTCGTGGCAGCATTCTAGAGTGTGTGGATGTATAGCTGTGCCTGCTGCACATGCCCACCGGAGTGGTGTGTTTATTCATACCTTAAGCTCAGATGGAGCTTATCTCTGATGTTGCTGTGCCATCCAATCCTCTGTGGGGAAGGAAAAGCCAGCTACCTTTGTAGAGCTTTCTAGGCACTATGGATAGGCTACCCTTATGTCTGCAAAGTGCAATTGACTGATTGTCCTACAACATCTTCTAGGTCGAACCAACTTCCATAGAAATTAGGCTAATGAGATTCTCTGTGCGCAATAGACAGGTTACCTTTATAGTCTTACTACATATCTTCCATGTTCTACAAATGCTAATCAAAGCAGTCTAAAAAGTGTGATATCAAGGATACCTGCATGGAACCACTGTGCGTTAGAATGGCTAACTTAAGCAGTTATAAGTGCAACTAGCAAAAGTACTTGTATGAACCTGTTCTGTCGATAGACCTGATAACACTCTCATCAATTTTTGAAAATCAATGATCCTGTATGTCGCTGATCCGATTTGCTTATCGCTTGATATGCTTTGCACCCTGAAGTAAAATGAACTGAGAATGGGCGCATGTGGCTGGCTGACATACCCCGCCACAGACATTGGGGGAGGCGAGAGTTGGTGTGCTGTTGCTTACTGGGACCCTCTGTGCTCTCTCCCCACATGTTGCCTCACCCCGGTATGGTGCAGTTTGTTGTGGTGCATTGCGGTGCAAATATCTCAGAAACCGTGCATCCTAAGGCCTTGAAACATGATTTCAAGTTTTGTTCCTCGTGTCTAGGACAGTCATTCTACGACCACATTGATGTTTCGCCGATTTCAAGCAACTGTCTCATGTGTGAAGGTGCTAAAATATGGGGAAAGGGGTGGGGTGTCCAAATGTAATGTAGCCAGAAATGTCTGTAGTGTCCTAAAAGGTAACTATGCAAAATGTGGTGCAAATTGGGGAAAAGGTCGGGAATTTTATAAGGAACAATGCTTTGCCAAGCCACAAACACAAACCCACAAACAAATTCAGAGTTTTGCAGAAATCCAGGGAAAGGGGCCGGTTGTCCAGATGTCATGTAGCCAGTAATGTCCGGAGGGTCCTAAAAGGTAACTATGCAAAAGTTGGTGCAGACTGGTGAAACAGTGTCAAATTGTATATTGAAGAATGCTTCACCAAGCCACAAACACATTTTGACTTGTGCTGAAATCCGGGGAGTGGGGTGGGGCGTCCAAATGTCATGTAGCCAGTATCGTCCGGAGGGTCCTAACAGCTAACTATGCATCATTGTTGTGAAGATTGGTGAAACAGTGTGGAATTGTATACGAAACAACACTTTGCCACAAACCCAGCCACCCACACATTTTCACCTTTATAAATATATATAGATATATGGAGGTTTGGAAACATATATACCTCATAGAAAGAACATAGTGCCTGAGTTTTACAGTTCTCTGACGAGTTGTTCACCTATTAAGGTACACATTGAAGACTGATCAAATTTGTATGTTAAGGCCGTAGCCAGTTCATCAAGGCTACCAATGCCCTGATCTTTTATTTTATTCAATGCCTAAACTAGAAAAAAACCATTGTGTCGTGCAAACTGTTGCATGCTGAATAGGGGTGGCAGTATTCTTTGTTTTGTTTTCTTTTTTCTTGGCCAATTATGGCTTGGAAAATAACTGTTCTGTACTGAAGAAGCGAGCGGCTGTTCATATTGTATAAAGAATTATTATAACTATTGCGAGGGGTATATGATGTGAGATCATTGGTGAGGAGGCTCAAATTGACTGCTCCCACAGCTGCCAGTTTTCCAGTCAATGGTTCTGACCTCAAGTCCATCGAAGCTCTAGCAATGACCCATGCCTAAGTACATATGAACCTATTTTCAGCCTAACACACAAGGTGCATGAATGTGCAGACCCTCAGAATGACCAGGAGACGAAGAGTGGCAAAGGGGCAGGTACTACATTGTGCAGCTGTATCCGGCACATCTCAGGGATATTTTGGGTGCCAAAGTAGTGGTGGTAGGTGTCAAATTAAATTATCTTTTGGGCAAGAAATAAAGAGTGATACATCCAAATGTCACTCTTAAATACTGGATACCCGGAGTGGTTACCTCATGAAAAAGTGCTGATAAAGGAGCTGCAGAAATTTTCTACAATATCAATTACAATATGAAAACAGGAAATAATACTTATAAGTTGAAATGATCCAAACAAATCTTCAAAGTTACTGATATAAATGCTAAACTAATAGAACCGTAGGAGCATTATTCATGCCTATGGTACTTTCCTAGTTAAAAGGTAAGCACAAGGGTAAAGAACTGGAAGAACTGTGATGGCTTACCAGGTCACAAATGTCTCCTCCCTTTTCTCAATATTAAATCCTAGTCATAAAAGCCACCTCATGCATTTATGTCAAAGTGGGAAGATGACTTGGATGCTCTTGATGGTCTGTCCTGGGAAAACATTTGATCTGGAGCACCTTCCATTTGAAAGACAACAGGTATGACATTCTTCTATGTTGTTATCTCACTCCCTTATGGATGTGTACAAATGTTTCCTACAACTTTCTCCAGTTGCTGGATCTGTTCCCAATCCCTCAGACCTTTAATGTACATATGGTGGAGTCGTGATATGATTCAGCCATTTCAGAAATAAGGATTATCCCATATGAAGGCGAGTACAGGTAGTAAGCTTCCATTAGGCCTCTTAGGTATTCTTTTGAGAGAAGAATCCCCTAACGATCAATACAAATTATCCAGTAAAAGTTCTAAGCTTCTTACTGCAGCTCGCATCCAAGTCGACGACAGTTGGACATCCAGCTCAACACCGACACTCGAGGATGCTGTCCCCAGATTTGATTCACCTCAGCCATGGACAAAATGAACAAAATTAAAGCCTTTCTGAGGAATGAGACACCAAATTACCTCAAGATTTGGAACCCTAGTATTCAGCTTGTACAACAAAAGTATTTTCCAGCTATTTACTCCCAATCTATAATATTATAGTCTGCTAATAATCCTTGCTCTTACCTTACCTAACCTTGAAATTGTCACGTTTCACATCTATATTCATAGTAATTGTATTAAATCTATTATTAAGTATTGCAGTTATGCCTATTGCTTGCTGCAGTAGTGGTCGTGTAGTTATGGTTACGTTGCTCAACTCATAGAAAGAGCACTTTTTGGGCGGCTTATAACTTTGCCATCCTTCCACGAATTCCCAGCAAACTTTGCAAAAAAAGTATTTGGCCACCAATCAGAGGTTGGCTAGGTGTCCGGGGACATTAATGGCGCATTCTGATTGGATGTTCGAAAACGTGGTGTGTCATCATTTTTGAAACCGTCGCCATATTGGATCTACAGACCACCGCCTTTGTCAGCAGACAGCACAGTGAGAAGAAAGTCTGGAAAATACATTTGGGGTTATTTTGTGGCCAAAAGAGGGCCTGGAAAGGGCAGAAGAGTGGGAAAGGTTCAGGGAGGGTCTTGTAATTTGAAGCTGTATTGTACATACTTGTTATATGGATTAAGTCTATTTTGATGTTTGTGTAATTATAGGCACTGTAGGGGAGTATACAGTATTTGTAATATGGTGGAATGATATAATTGAAGTATGTATAGTATTTATTTGAAGATAGTGCTTATGGAATCTGCATTTGTTTCTTTATGATGAAAACAAATAGGATAATACTTGGTAAGGTTACTTAGTTGCATATGGTAATAAAGCTGGAATCTCTGGTTCTTTTTCTGTAAAAACAACAGTATAATGTGTTAAACAAAATAGTTTAAAACCTTGAATTGCATACATTTGTATATAAATATTTACTTTTATTACCCTCATAAAAAGTACATTCTATATCTTATGTTTGGTACAACATTAGTGTGCGGTATACTGTTGTTGTATTAACATGAAATAATCATTGGCAAAATTAATCCATAGTGGATACAAAAAAACCTACTGTATTTACATACAGTTTTTGCATTTACATATAGCTGGTCAAGTGGCACAGTGAGTAGAGCGCTCACTTTGACATCTGTGCAGAGCCTGCTAACGCAGGTTTGAATCCCGGCGGGGCCAAATTCAGCCTTTCATCTTTCCGAGGTCAATAAATGAGCACCACACACCGTGGGTAATAACAAGCAGCGCTCAGATACCTGAGGGTTCGTAGCGCTATAAAAATGCCAAATTATTATAGTTTTAATATGGATATATTTTGTGGGTGGATGTTTGAAGTGTTTTGTAATTTAGGGTATGCTTCAAGTAGTTAGATACCCGTTGTCATATTCTAACTATATTGGACTTTACAAGACGTTTTGTAGTAACAATAACTGTGATGGCATATTTGAAGTGTAATGCAATGAAAAGTATTTTTAAAGGGAACCGTACCATTACTGCGCCTCTGGAATGTCGCCTGGCACGAAACTACACCTTTTGACAGAAGAAATATGCCGACCCCCATTACTGTGACTAAGAGAAGTGGGAGTTGCTGGGTTGTCCCCCACTCCTCTTTGTCACAGTAATGGGAGCCAGAGGTTGCGGGGGTGTCCCCCTCTTCCGTTAAATGGAGAGCAGAAGACAAGAAAGGTTTAAGAAAAAAAAAGAACAAAAAAACAGGATCCTGCAGCTTCAGCACCGACCCACATAAATGGGTGAAAATTGACGCCGTAGGCATCGAGAGAAGTCGGCGGCACACTTGAGTGTGTGCCGCTATTAAGTTAAGTGGCCAGGGGTGAGCGGGGTAGCGGGGAGCGGGCCACAGTGATCCATCTGATCATTGCACTCCACCGTAATGGTCGTCGACATTTTCGTCAGCGCAATTACAGGCGGCGCAGTGATCACATCGATTCTTTTAAAAGTAGTTAGATACCCGTTGGCGTATTTTAACTGTCTTGGATTTTAAAATTACTTTTGTAGTTTTATGGATGTAGTTTGGTACCAGTTGGCATACTTTAGTGACTACAGTTGGGTTGAAGGAATATCAAGTAAGCATTTGTTAGAATTGCTGGTAACTTTGGTTTTGGAGTTATGGAAGTGTTGCAACATTCAAACCAACCACTTTGTTTTTTGACACGAGCAGTATAGTGACCTGAAGTGGTTGTGGTATCAGTGTGGTAGATTATGCCTACTGTTGTGAAGGTTTTCTTGCCAAGAGATACTTTGCCGTGTGTAAAGCTAGTCAGTTTACAGTTATTTTTGGCACCATCTGCACTGTACTTAGAAGCATTAGTATGCCATTGTCCTGATCCCTAGCAGAACACAGGCACATAATGTAGGCAAGGCCTGGACTCTAAGGGTTGCTGGCTGGCATAGGCTTTAGTTTGCAAACATTGGCAGCCAAACAATAGCAGCAGCCACCACCAAGATGCCCCCCAGAGCAGCATGCCATACAGAAACCAAAATGGCCCCTGGCAACCCATGCCACAAGTATCCTTGGTGGTATAGTGGTGCTGGGTGAAGCACAGGGCTATATAAGCCTGTGCCTGTACTTTCCTGGACTTTCCGAGACTCTTTGCTTCCACGGCAGCATTCTGCCGCTCCTGGGGAGAGAAAGAACATTTTAAGTTGAATCTGAGTGCAACGCTTCCACTCCGCCTCATCCCCACTAGGTCAGCTTACCTTTACCTGCAATCCGGAAGATCCAGATCTCAATTCAAGCACTCTACGCAGCGGGGGCACTTCAATGAAGTAGTGATCCGGCTCATTACACTGCAGTACCTGAAAGGGAAAGAAAGACACATGTTTAAACGAGTGTTCGCAAGATGAGACACTTTCTACAGCGCGCTTACCAGACAATTATACAACGTGCCTGGCGTTAGAGCTCAGACAATATTTACTGATAATGAGAGGACTTTAACAGCACAGAAGAGACAAATAAAGAGGGTGAAGCGAAGGCACTTATCTACAGGCAGCACGTGTGCCGCAGATGGTATGGGCCACCAACCCAAGTGAAGAAATTGGAAACAGAGCCTGCTTTACGTCCTGACCACAGATTTGGTACCAAGGTGAGCAGGAGTGTTGCACAGCCAGCCAGCATGCCCTGGGGAGAAGTGCAGGAGGTGGGGGGAGTAGAAACACGGTTGTTTACCCTATTTCATTATGCATCCCTAGGTTCATCCAAAGGTTCCGGCAACTATCTCATCTTCCCAAGAACCCTACCTAATCACTCCCAACCGTACTGTATGCTGGGCAAACAGCTGTGCAGTGGAGCAGTGGGACCAGAGTGGTTTGGGCTCAGCAGCACACAGTCAGGTACCACACTTCTGGTGATCCGCACCGGCACTCCTGCAAGGCACCAAAGGTAAGCATTACAGATATATTGGTCATGTGAGTTTATTTGTATGCTGGAATGATTGTCTAAATTGCAAAAAGTGCATAACATGCTATGATATGGAATGGATTCATGATTTGGTATGGATACATGCAAAAATCGTTCATTAGGGATGTGGTCATTTGTAACATGGTTGCAGAGAGCGCCTGTATGTTTCCATGTGTATGAAATCTGGAATATTTCATTGATAGGGATGTTTTTGGTTTCTAGTAGTTTTAGCAAGTATATTAGGAATTCTTGTGGATCTTCCTGTGTGTTTATGGTGGAATTGACCATTCCTGTACAGTAGTCCAATCCTTGGCTTATACCTGAGACACTGTAAGTGCTGTCAGGATTACTTGTGGCATTTCTATAAAGGATGAGCATTTGCAAACACAACTGGTCCGAGCCGTTTAAGTAAATGTTGTGAACGATTGATGGCAATTGGGAGAGAAGATTGATTGCTACATTTGCATAGCAATTTACTCCAGTTGTGTTGTTGAATTTAAATGGACCAGAGAGTTGTGACTCTGTATCCTTTGATGGGCCTGCAGTTATTTTTTGAGAAGAGACATCTGTCTCTTTGTCTTCTGATGGACATGCAGTTGTTTTGCGACCTGAGAGTTTGGTGGTTGTATTATTTGATGGAGCAGTAGTTGTTCTTTGTTTATTTAGTGGTATTGCAGGGAGATCTGCTATACGTTCTGTTAGTATTAGATTTCTTTTCAAAGATGTTCTTTTTTGGAGGTAGATTGTACACATCCAGATGGAGGTGTACAGTGCAGGTAGCCTGTTTTATTCTAGGATGCAAGGAATGTCTGCATTTACATTGTTTGCATCAAAGTTAACTAGAAATTAACCATTGAGTGTATAGAGATGTGGAAGTGCTACGTAACTCATACCTTCTTTGAAGACTGTGCTGCCAATGTCAATCAATCCGTAATACAGGGTTAGATCTTGTGATTTGTGAATAGTGACAGCATATGCAAGAGATAGAGAGAATTGTTCTGTGTACGTACATGTCTTTTAAACTTCTGCAAGTTTGTCAAAGTGTATTTTTAACAAACTGAATGTTTTTGTCATGTGGATATGTTTGAAAACCAACAACTGTGCCAATTGCTCCATTGACTAAACCTTGCTCTACGTCAAGGTGATGTTTTATAATTAATCTGCAGTTTAGACACAGAGTAGAGTTAGTACATTTTCTAATCCAGCTGTGGTGGAGATGCATTGTTCTGAGCTATTTAGTTGTGCAGTTTCTTGTTGACACATAGGGATAATCATGCCCTGCACTTCTAGTTTGTCGGTGGAGCTGATACGCACTATGGGTTGCGTTTCTTTTTTCAATATTGTATCATTGAATTGACTACAGCTTGCAAGGGCTGGCATTACGAACATGCATTTTGTATGTTGTTGAGTTAATTGTTCCATGATATAAGGGGCAGATGTGTTTTCCCCATATAGCTCATGAATTTATCTAGTTGGATGGATTTTGTATCTTTAGTAAGCAGACAAGTTCTAATGCTTTTTTAAATATTAGCATAGGTGAGATCCTCAGAATGACGCATGTTTTGAGATTGTTTTCTGTAGCAAGCATGTTGCCAAAAATTTACATTTCCAATGCTTCTGAATGTGTTACGGAATTGTTTGTGTCATGATGTTTCAAAAATAGGTTGACCTTTAACTGTGGTTAACCATAGGCGGTCTCCAAAAACAATAACGCATTTTCCTCCAAACAGTTCTTCGTAGTCAGTTTTTAGGACATTTAGCATTCTGAGAGGAATTAAAGCCAACATGAGGTTGTAAACCATGCTTACTTCATCTATCAGGAGCACTTTAATTCATTTCAGAATCCTGCATACTTCCGTAGCAGTTTCTGCTGACAATTGTAGTATTCTTATTTGTTTTGGTGTTCTACTGGGAGGAGCAGTAGTTGGTGTAACACCTCCTATGTTGTAGGCAGGTAGACCTGTGGGGGATGTTACAACAGCTGAAAGCTTGCTGTTTGTTAAGTCTTGTAGAAATTTGCGGATTATTTTAATTAAGAATGTTTGCCACAACCAGCTTCACTACTTACATACAGGAGCAGAGGTTTATAATATGTACAGCTGCAAGTTGTAGTTTCATGTTTAAAACAACGTTCCATTTCTTTAATGACTTGTAGATAAATGGTGAGTTGTTCATCATTTAGCTGTGATGTGAGCACTGACAAGTTTTCTTTAGATTGTTTCAATTGATACATGGTATTTTCTACCTCAGTCATGGCTATTTCAGCTTCATTTAGGATGAGTGGTTCTCCAAGTGGTTCTTGGCTTCCTGCAAGAGAAGGTTTACTGGTTTTAGGAATGTCTTTATCTAGTAGAGCTTACATGTCTTCCTCTTGTTTGCATTAATTGTCCAACATTTGTTTGTATTGTTTAAAATTCACATTTGTTATACTGCTTTGATTTTCATTGAATGCAGTTTCAATTGAATCACGGTCACCTAATAATTCTTCTTCCTTTCTCCAAGGTTTGAAAAGTTGTAGTAGGGCCATGTAATAAAGTTCTCTATGTTGCGGGATTTAAATGATTACTTTATAAGATGAATTAGGCTGGGTTTGGTAAGTTTTACTAGGCTTTCTTCACAAGCTGAGACTGAATATTTGCTAGTTGTTTCATCTGGCGTGACATTGTTTTTGCAGGAGTAGTTTTGGGCTTTGTTGTACAGGGGCATGTTTTCCAAAGAAGTGCGTCAGTTTGGGTAGTATGCGTCAATTACATTGTTTTTTCAAATGTCCTGGCTGTTAGGATCATTTGAGACTATTGTTTCTATCTCTTGGTTGGATTTTAGTACCCTTTTTCATGATGAAGCTGGAGCAAGGTTTAGCCAGACAATGGGTCTCATTAGGAGTCACCCGGTATGGAAATAACGGTGGCAGTAAACCCGCCGCCACCGTTGTTTCCATACTGGGTGATCTCGAGTCCTGCAGGCGGAGGTTTCATTCCCGCCAGGTCTGACCTTCAGGTGGACATAGAAACACCGGCACCATCACAAGATGGTGCCGGTGTTTCCATGGTCCCCTTTCCCATCGGAATGGGGATTTACCGAATTCCGCATCCGGAATTCCCGGGTCACTGGGGTTGTAATGCCCCGGTAATTCCGGGAATCACTGAGGAGGAATGGTAATACGAGTCCGGTGGTAACCGAGCCAGAAAAACCAGCAGGTTACCGCCAGACTCGTAATGAGGCCCAATGTTTTCACATTTCCCATACAAGGATGTACCTGTTAAACAGTCTGCATGTTGGTAGCACTCCCATTCTCTATGGAAGGGCATTCTTATGTCAAAGGTGTACAATGTTTGTAACAGTGTTTGTATGCTTCGTCGCTTTTAATGTTGTATGTGTTTTTAGGTGATTTTCCTTTTTCACTGTGTCTAACAGAAGACATCAAGCTATTTGCTTGTCCTTTTGTGGCAACTGGTCTAGGGAAGCCAAAGCAACATTTGGTGTATAATGTACCTTTGTTTTTATATCGAAATCAGCAGTATGCCACACTTAGTTTTTGCAAGGCTAAGATTTGTGTACGTAAGTCAATTATGTGTGCTTTCTGTAGGGATGTCACAGGTAAAGTATTTTTCAATAAATTGTAAAACAGTGACATCACTATGGCCAAATTTGGTTGCATCTTTAATCAACCAAACCATGTGGATGTGTGGTGCTCCTCTAGATTGATAGTCTTTTCTCCAAAAGAAGTGTACCACTTCTCCAAGTGGAGGGGTAGTTGTATTGCAGATGTGCAGCATGCCAATGAAGCAATGGTGAAAGTACCTTGATACATTTTTATATCTATTCCCTCTTTATTTTGGTTTGCAGTGCATAAAAAGTCATGCAAGTCATCCCCTGTGTATTCTGCACAACTTAAAGTAACAAACAATATTAGAGGGCCTAGGTTCCTTAGCATACAACGTACTTCAGCGTGACATCAGAACGAGTATTCTTTTGTACTACACATGTTTGCCAAGAGATTTGTGATACTTGACTGCACAACTTCATCTTTCTCTATTATCTTTTAAAGCTGTTGGGTAGCAGACATGTTTTCAAAAATTAGAGCCTGTTTTTAATGTGTGTGCAACTCCAAAACATAGAGTTTCTTGTTCACTTTTGAACAGGAGGTTGAAAATGTATTCTACATTTTGTCTAAATCTGCGTGGATCTTTCATCATATCTTCCTCCTTTTCCTATAGGAAAGTGAAGAGGAAAAGAACGTGTGTCTACACTTTTTCTCCCACTTTTTCTCCCATCTGCTCATTGGAGAGTCTTTGGCTTGACACACTTCATATGTTTCTAATGCATCTTCTATGGTGTATTTGGAGTGTAGTGGGTGAATTGTATACTGGTGTAAACTGATAGCTGCAGTAACAGAATCTACATGTTCAAATTGACGAGTTTGCTGTGATTCTTGAATTATTTGGGTGGTTTCTTGTAAGATTTTCTCTATGTTTCTATCTCTGTAGTATTCATTTCTTTTTCTTGAGATATTCTAGGGCTTGTCTAACTTTGTTTAAGTCGACTAGAAGTTGCCAATTGTTTTTGTCTTTTGTTGGTACACCTTTAATTAGTTCAATTCATGATTCATCTATTGGCCTTTGCACTCCTAGTGTTCCTACATTTTATTTAAGATCTAATTGCATATATATTACTTTGCATCAAATGACTTTTAACAACTCAGAGGGAGGCAATGTGGCCGTTTTTAGTTGAAGGCGTATTATAGCTTGAAATGGGAATACTGTTTGGATTATAATGTTCTCATAAAAATACATTTTTGGAGAGCTTTTGGAAGTGGCTGCTTTCTAAGTTATTAGTGATAGCATGTGATGCATTTGGTTATTTTCAAGCTTTGTATTGCAGTATGTGCAAACTATTGAGTGGTCAGTTATTTTGTATGTATGTTCTGCTGTTAGATATAATTAGAACCATTGGCATTCCTCATTGTCTTCTATTTTGTAGGCCATGTCTACTAAAAGTTCTGCGACAACAGACACCTACTTTGCCTGGTAGTTCAGCAGATGTGTTTTGAAACTTAGCTATTTTTCTTTTTTTTATCTGTTTGTAAAGTGGTTGGTCTTTATGATCCATAATATTTACTTTGGATATGCTCTATGCATTGGAAGAGTTATTTGGCTGTTCCATGTAGGAGAATGTTATTTACATTTTGCAGTTCTAGAGCAGGTGTTGTTGCAAAGAGCAGTCTATGCACAAGATTACATTTAGTGGAATGGTGTGTTGCTAACATTTTAATATGGTGGAAGGTATTTTTGCAAGCATTTGCTGAATTGGAGGCTAATGCATGTCCTTTCAGTTCAGTGTGGATGCATACTGGGCAGGAGTACATGGTCTGTAAAGTTTATATTCTACCTTTGTCTTTTATTTGCACATTGTAATTAAGGAATTGTAAAGATTTGAAGGATTGTTGGCGTACATTGCATATTGAGCTGCATGTCCATTTGTACACGGAATGGTTTGTTTGGACAAAAGTAGTATTTGGTTGAAAGTTTGCTGGGGACATTTTTTCTATAAGGGTTTCTTTTGCCATAATGATGTCTTCTACCATTTTATACCCTCAGCAATTATTGTCAATGGAATTGATTTTTTTTTTGTTCTTGTTTATAAGCATCTTCATTGAAATATGGTTCTGTGCTGATTGTGTCAATCCATTCACTTTCACAGAAGTTTGAAAAGGTATCTATATTGAAAATGCATATGTTGAGAAATATTTTTTGTAATGTATTGATTAGTTTAGTTAGTGGTTTCATTCAGTTTAAAAGTAATATCATCAACTTTTTCGTTATAGAAATGCGCTGTTAATTAGAGCTTTGAGGATTCATTGTTTTTGGTCATTTTTAAAGCTAGATTGTGACTTTTTATAGTGGAATTTCTTTTGTAAAATTGATTTTTTGGAGTGCTTTACTTTGGCTACGTTAACATTTGTAAATATAGTGTTAGGTTCATTAGTAGGTCTGTTTTTATTTGTACATATTTTTTTATTTTTAGTTTTTGCAAGAGGGACCTTATTTCTTTAGTGGTGGCTGGTTTTCTTTGTTTTCTGCGAGTTCAGTTTTAGTAGACAGTCTGTTCTGTCTATTGAGAAAAAAAGAAAGCTTGTGTTTAAAAGTTGTGGAATGTTTATGCATGTATTATGCATGGGTGTGTGGGTGTGAGTGTAGAGATGAATAGAGTGTTGTGTGATTGTGTAGTGAGATGATAGGTGTAGTTAGAAAGATTGTAAGAGCATGGGGCTGTACGGGTGTGATGGGCTTTAGTTAGTGAGTGAGCGAGTGGTGGTGTGATTGAATAAGAAACTGTGGAAATGTTACTTTTTAGGAGCATTTTTAGGAGCATGTTTTAAAGCATATACAAATCCGTATGTGTTTAACTTTTTTCTAAAAGAAAGGAAAAGCAGATGCAAAAGATGTGTATAACATTAAGTGGCACTTGGTGTGGGAAAGTTTAATATGTTGTCAGTACATGTAAGTAACCTCTGCTTGATGTGACCAGGTGCAGAGGTGCAGAATGCTGCCATACATGGGATTTGATAGAGTTGTTGAAAAAAAGAATACGCTTATTGAGAAGCTTATTATAGGGCAAGTGGCAGTAACTATATATGTTTTATTGAAATGCTGCCTTAAGCACAATGCACGTTTTTAAAACAAGGTCATCTAAGCACCATGCACCTTATTTAAATGCTGCTCTAAATGCACTTTATTAAGGTCACCAAATAAGTGTTATGGACTGCATGGCACTGCAACTCTGATAATGCCTATGCTTGAATCTTTCAAGTAGTTTGTTTTTCCAATGACCTGGTGTAGAAAAACTCAAGTCACTAAGATCTAGGTATAAAGCACTATGCACTTTATTACAACTACACTGCCTCAAGCACAATCACCTTTATTGAAGTACTGCCACTGAGATTTACACTGCACTCCATGGTGTCATTATTTGCAACATCATTGCTATAAAAACTTAAACACCAGAGATGGTGCTGCAATGTTTGCGTGTCCATGAGATTGGATTTCATTTAGATTGGCAAGAAGGTTGTACAAGGCATTATGCAATTGTATGACAATACATTGTCTAAAGCATTATATGCTTTCTACTCCATACGCAATAATAATATTCTTTGCTCACTATACTTGAACCCACTTAGAAGGTACCATCTTGAGATGAACTGTGTACTTTATTCGTATAAGCATTATGTTTTATATTGAAAACACACTAAAAATGGCTGCCACATTTTACAAGTGAATGTGTATGTGTTAGACACTGGGTAATGAACATAGCAAAAGGACAATGGAGAGGAAGAACCATTCTTTCTTTTAAATGACTGTGTGTCAGAAAAAAGCAGACATTTTTTAAACAACTTGCATCTGTTTGGCATTTTTACGTGAAGCAATCTTCTTGGAGCATTATTCCTGTGTGTTCCATCCCCCATCTGGAGACAGAAGTGTTTCTTCTTTTTGGAAATATATATATATATATATGTGAGAGAGAGAGAGAGAGAGAGAGATGTTTAAAATATTACTTAAAAAAATACATACATACCTGTACTATGTTTTGTTAAATGTAGATATTGTTCAATCTGCAACTAGAAATCTTGGAGAGTTTCACAGTAGTTTTTGATGTAGGTTGCTGTGAGTAACAGGAGACATGTTCTCTGAGAGCTCAAGAGTACATCTGAAGTGTTGAACTGAGATGACAGGGTTACATGTAGAGGTTTTGGGTGTGAGTTAATAAATTTCATTTGTGATGTCATCTTTGATGACCTGGGTGTTGGTCTTAGTGCACGGTGGTGGCGCGCAGTATAGTTGCTTAGCTGACCATAACTGGTAAATTCCTGGGGGGTTTTGATTTTACTTGTAACCATAACTAATGTGAGGTGTATTGACTGAATGTTTTGTTTGTTTACAACTTTTTGTGATATACTTGGGAATTCAGTAAGGAATTATAATAAGTTTAAAATCCAATCAAATTTAAATATGAACAAAAATACTGGAGGGGGACAAAAAAACATAAAAAAGGTAAATATATTTAGTAAACTAGAACAATGAAAGTAATCACTTTTTGGATCAGACACAACTTTCTGCAGTGTCCATTTCACCAGATGTTATGCTGAATTTTGTATAATTATAATTGGTTATTTATAACGCGCTTCATACCGAAGCGGTTTCAATGCGCAGAGTCATGATTCAAACCTGTGTTGTTCTGCATCAAGACGAGCGCGTTGCCACTGAGCTATACTACCCGTGAGACCTATAGACCCGTATGGGTGGCAAAAGCCATACTTCTCATTCTACACCACTCTGTGACTACCTTAAAAAGCAACTTACAACATACTGTTATTCTGCACCACGAATACAAATGCAGTGTAACAGGTGTTCACCAAATACAGTGAACCGGCTGCAGTGAATTGTCCATCTACCACCTTTTTGAGGGCATTTCTCTAGTGAGTAAACCCACGGCTTTTCATTAGGATTAACATACCCAAAGGAGCTCCTCCCATTATTTCCCACCGCTCTTTCATATTTCAGCCCATGTTCCGTCAACTCATACATGTAATTTAATTTGTTTGATTTTTCTTCATAATGGTATTTTCTCAAAAGCACTCTACTGTTTACAGACAGTACAATTGTTTAGCTATCTGAAAATTTAAAACAGCAAATATGTTACAAAAGTGCAAGGGACAATGAAGGTTTTTTCAGTTGCTTCTTAGATAATATTATAAAAGAGGTGAGACAATGAAAAAAAACGAAGATAAGAGCATAATTTGGATCCAATCAAGGAAAAGAAGGACATCTAGATATCAAGTTGGTGTGCAATTGGAACAGACAATAAATATAAGAGAGGCCATTTCAAAAGATTCCTGTAAACTGGGATTCTGCATTTGTTTTCGGGCAGAGCTGAGGCACTGAATGGACTAACCTTGCCTGCCATGCCGCTCTTCCCCAAAACGAAACGTGATTTAAGACCAGCATGCATTTTCACAATGGCCATGTACCGACAGTTTCATATAAAATCCAGCTGCTGTTTACACCTGGTAAAAACAGGCGGATTCAATAGGAATCCATTGTAAATACCTATCACAGGTATAAAATACGATAGGCATGTACACCCTTTGCCAACACGTACATGAAAACAAGGGTGTAAAGACATGCTTGCCCATTATACTTCCATTTTTGACATGTTGAAAATTATTGCATGTGCATGAATTTAATTGTAACTGGGCATTTTGTGTTGCTGCACATCATCTTGTTAACAAGGCGAGTGCGTTGCCACTGAGCTATCCTCCCGAGGGTACAACTGTAGATGTAGAACTTTGTCATAAAAGTCCTAATTTAAGCGAAGAGAGAGTTGTTGATGGAACACAAATGAGAATTCATTGGAAATACCCAAGTTCGATGCAAAGCGGAAATGTATGTAAGGTATTGATTAAGGCAAACATGCAGGACCCCTATCCAATATTCAATAGTTTTATGGCCAGACGTGAACCAATTGCGAAAAGATTCTGTAAACAGAATTCGCGCCCATGCTGGGTGCTAATCAGGAAGCCTGGAAGTCAGGCTATACTTCATCTATTCCCTGTGTTCCAAGCCTCTTGAGAAGCAGATGGTCACCATCCTCCCTGCTGGGCAGCAGCTAAATCCTCCTAAAGCCCCTCCTTCCCGTCCCCCAATTTCCATGTACCATGCCCACTTCCCACCCCAACTCCTGTCACACTTATCTGTGATTGCCTCATCCCTCGCTGGCATTGGGAACACTCAGTGGCTCAATGCTTCCCACCACAACAATGGCCACCATGGGAAGAGTTTTTAAAGTGCTGGGTTGTTCTTTTAAAATACAACATTTCACACAAAGGAAAAACTGTAAAGAGGGTTAATCCTGCACTCTAAAACAGTGCATTTATGCAGATAAAAACTTGCCTATAGACTGAGCACAGAAATATTGACATGGACCTGTCCCAAGTGCTCACCCATGGACCTGTCCATAAACCCCACCCCTATCAATAATAGTGGCCCATATCACCCTGGGGTTAACCCAGGACATAGCCTTAAGCTGTACATCAGTCATGTTCCTCTTACTACCAAACCTTCAGTTCCCTGCCCTCTTTAGAGGTCTTCAAGATGTATACACACTGCCCACCCCACTTTACAGCACACTGGATTGGATAGGCTAACTCACTGTGATTCCAGACAAATCAATGCAGCCCATACTTGCTGGGGATCTGCTTTCTGTGCAGATTACTGATCAACACTTTTTGACCTGGTGGTCCATCGATACTCGTCCCCAGATTACGGAATTCGGCCTACTTCACCCCTGCGGCAGCAGAATGGATGAATTATTTTCTCTCTGATCAGAAAGCCAAAGAATTTTATAACAATGCTACGGCTGAAGAATGCCGGGTCTCGTGTGGAGTACTTCAGGGGTCGTGTTTGTCACCCACACTATTTAACATCTACACAATCACTCTCTTTGAGATGTTGGAGGCTAAAGGGATAGTTTATGCACATTATGTGGATCACACACAGTGGGGGTCATTACGACCCTGGCGTTAAGGGTTTAACGGCGCCGTAAAAGGTGTCGGCGCCGTTAAACCCTTAAAGCCTGATTACGAGGTCCCTTTGCGGGACCCGACCTTAACGGCTGGTTTTACCAGCCGTTAAAGTAGGGTGCCGCAAAGGGACCACGGTGCTAATTACGGTACCGCAATTTGCGGTACCGTACTTAGCGCCTTCCCCAGTCCCATTGAGCCCTATGGGGAGAAAATGGGAATGGGGAAGGGCCATGGTGAAATGGGGAAATACCGCCCCGCCAACCTTGGAATGGGGTGGTATTTCCCCATTCCACCATGGCGGACTCTTTACAACACCGGCACCAACCATGGTGCTAACAGCGCCATGGTTTTGCGCTGGGGTTGTAATGAAGGCCAGTGTCTTATCCCGCTCTCTGGGGATCACGAAAAAGATGCCATCACGGTTGACAGCATTGATAATCTGATAGAGTCATGGATGGTGGCCAATTTTCTTGCACGCAACAACAACAAGACAGAGCTTATGATTGTGGGCACTGCACCCCAGCTTCGGAATCTTGGTGATGAATACCAGTTGTTTGTGATTGCAGTATGTACCATTGTCACGCTACCAAAGTAAAAACTCTGGGTGTTATCCATGATCAGGAATTGACTATGAAGCCGCATATCAACAGCCTTGTTTCCAGTTCAGCATATTACCTGAAACTTCTCGGGCAACTTAGGCCTTTTTTCTGACCCCTCTAATTGTGCCACCATCACCAGTGCAATTATTGGGGCTCACAAAATGGTCTGCATGCAGGTGATCCAGAGTATTGTGGAGGGCCTGCGTAGATCCGATCATGATATGATATGATATTTTATTTATATCACGCTCATACACAGGTGTTTCAGAGCGCGACAAGGCAAGGGAGGGTAACAGGGGAGAACGAAACATAGATCTGACTAGGCCCAGTGACATTGAGAACTTGTAAGTGCATGGGAGAGGGAGAGGGGAAAGGTGCATGAAGGGGAGGTAGAAAGTGCAAAGTGCAGAGCAAAGGAGAAACAGGATAAATAATAATTAAAATAAATAAATAATAAAATCAGCACAAAGTGGTAGTGCAGACAAGTGTCAAGTGCTATGTTTGAGGCAGCAGATCAGGTGGGTTTCATAAGCGCAGGAGGGGAAAAAAGGGAGGGGGCTGTATAGGTACAGATACAAACCCCAGTGCAAGGGGTGGCCCGGAGGCAGTGTGGTAGGGTGGCAGGATGAGCAGGAACCTGGGACCAGAGACAGAGGGTGTCCCAATGCATGGTGCCAAGAGAGCAGATCAACAGGGGAGGGGGGGTGAAGGCAGAAGCAAAGAGGAAGGTCTTGAGGTGCTTCCGGAACCTGAGATGGTTTTCCTCAAGTTTAACAGAGACAGGGAGGCTATTCCTTAGGGAGGCCCAGACGAAGACAGAGATCTACCCCCAGCTCGTTTCTCTGAAAAACGACTGACCTTGAGGGAGTTAGAGGAGGAGGAGTGAAGAGCTCGCGAGGGGAGGTATTTACGGAGGGATAGCTGAAGATATTTTTCAACTGCAAGGAGGGCTCTGCACGGGTTACCTGTTGAGACTAGAGTCATTGACCAAATGCTCTGTATCACTCATAACTGCCTCTATGGCAAGAGCCCCAGCTACTTGTTTGTAGACTCTCCTGGCTGCCGCTCTCAGTCAAATAACTCATCTTCTGCAAACCCCCAAATCGGAACTATCCACAGTTACACAAGGGTCCTTTCCGCATGAAGCTCCCAGATGCTGGAACGCCCTGCCCCCCAGATGTAAGAGGTTGCTCCAGCTTTTTGACTTTCAAACAGGATCTTAAAACTGCATTTTTCCACCGCTCTAATACGTTGAGGCCAGTCTTCTGGGATTAGCCTATATCTTTTTTGGCGCTTCTTGTAATTATTTTTACATTTGTGTGTCAGGCCTCAGCGCTATCATGCCTACAGGGTTTGTCCATGCGCCTTACAGATAAAATAATAATAAATAAACAAATCATCTCCACACTTTCACCTTAACGAGGTCAACTCTGAAGCAGCTAGCGAGCACATGTGCCTTGTGAATGTATTATTCATTCACCCTTAACTCTTAGCAGGTGTTTGATATTTTGATTTCACATGATATATGCTTAGCTTTATTTACTTCGATAGTCTTTCTTTAATGGCAGGTGGAACATAAAACTACTGTCAGAATTTGGATGTTTGTATCAAAATGTTCCATGTATGTTGCTGTCCCTTATAAGTAGCACCGCCCAGTGTCGGCTCCTTCATCAGTTCCACGCCAGTGGGGTTGATGGGGCCTTCCACGTGACCTCATGTACAGAACCTTTTGTCGGAACAGTCTTTTTCATACATGACATCATGCCCCATTCCAGTGAGGAGATGCTAGTCCAGATCTGACTTTACTGTGTATTCTGGGAACTTGCAGGCGTGGATTCCCCCATAATAAATCCTGCACTACAGGTCCCAGAATGCATAGAAAGAACAGGACTAGACTAGCATCTCCCTTCTTCATAATTCAGTAAACACAAACAAAGAAATAGAGCTCTACCCTTCTATCAATATGTTTCATACTTACTGTTGTGATTTTAATATGCAGTGAACTACCTAAATTCTTAAAATGGCAGCAAAACTAAGATGGCCGCCCTGTAAGCAATCATCGATAAATGCTCATGTAAACCAAGCATTCATTGTGATCTATGTTTGGAACAGTTTGCCTTAACACCGCCTGCTTCCATCAATCTACAGCATAGTACATCCTAGTAATCGCACTCAAGACCCTAATTCCCTGCGGAGGGCAGGGATCCGACAGGTTGACATTTTGCATGGGTTTTTCAAAATTCCCTTAGCCTGCGTGGCCATGCTTAATATTTGCCTCATTAAAAACTATCCCGTGGAATGGGAAAGAATCAATAGAAGGCGCCCACTCTTTGCTAGAGCCAGCAATTAAACGGCTAAACTGGCAAAGCCAGGTCCGCGGACCCAGCAGAATATTAATAAACCTTTACAAGAACACTGGAAATGCAGATTGATTTCTGGGATAAATGTGAGAGGCAGAACAGGCTTTACAGATAATGCTTATGTTTGATGTTCATTTTTCACAGCCCAGGTAGTGTCTCCAGCAGGAATTCCCAGGCATCCAAACGGCAAGAAAGGCAGCCCAGTAGCAGTGAGTGATGCTTTGGGATATTCTGTGCAGTATGAGTTTCTAAGGCTTCTTTTTTATCCTGGATTTGTGGAGTGGTGCTTTGTGCAGAGTAGGAACACTTCAAGGCGCCGCAGGTAAAATGGAAGAAATAGATGGGAAAGGGGTCCGTTTAAGGTAAGCTCAGGCCTGAGTGCACGAAAGGTTGCACGATAACCCTTCACAGCATGTAGTACATCATTGGGTCCATGACATTAGGTGACTCTGGATAAACAACATAAATGACGGCATGGAAGTGCAGCAGGGTTGTCAGGTTAATTCAGAGTTCTGGTCATCTTTAAATCGTTTTTAGAAGTTGACTGAATTTCGTGTGGTCTCCTGCAGAGCTGTTATCAAAATATCTATCCAGAATATGTGGATTACCTTGCCCTAGTTTTTACCCTATGGCTTGTCCTTTTAAGCTAGTCAACATCACTATGTAGATGAGGCTTAGGTTAGGAGAGGCGGAGATTATGCTAGCGAGAAGAGGTGAGATATGGGGAAAAGCCGGGAAAATACTATAGTAGAAATAAAGTGAGATTGCTAACGGCGCTTACGTGTCCTGTGTCTTACGTATGCTCCTCAGGAAACAACACTGGTATCAAGTGCGACTTACACCCATGCCCTGCACTTGGTCCCATTTCCATCACTACCCTGCGGCGATCCTCTGGTCTGGCTGGTGATTGGCTCTTACTGCTGTTGGGCCGCCAGTGCAGTTTGTCATTCTGGGCTACCTGGCATTTGTCTCCTGTAGGCGTCTGTACGCCCTGCATACCAGGTGTGAGACCAGCACCTCAGGGACACAGGCTACTCCAGCCACACGTTGCCCTTCCCATTGGAGTGGATGCTCGGCCAAGTGCATCATCGCTAACCTTCTGCTGACCTCCATGGGCACCACCTCCCATATTCGGAAGGTCCTCGGTTCTCCTGACTTGCCAGGCCCTTCTACCTGCACCATTATGCCACCATGTCAGAAAAAGAGGTATCCTCTAGTTCAGGTCTACCTGTCTCACCCCGTGGTGCCGCCATGGACGAGCTCTCCCTGAAAGAACCTCCATCCTTTGACATTACTCACTCTGGCAATTTAGGCTCCCAGGTCGGCAACCTTGATGCCTACATAGATAGAACAGGCTTGAAAGCTTTGTCATGTGTCTAAGGGGCGAATGTCAATTTGTATGAATGTAATTATAAATACAATCGGTATCCAATCAATGGGCCTCATAAGGACCCTGGTGGTGATGGTATGAACGGTGCCGGTAAGGCACCGGCACCGTTCATACCGTCCCTCTGCATTACGAGTTCTGTTGGCGGGTTCCTGACAGCCCGCCAGGTCTTACCTGGTGGGCTGTGCGTCTCCCGTGAGCAGAACTCGTGATTGCGCCGGCAACGTTATCAACAGTGCTGGTGCAACCATGCTCCCCACCCCTATTCTGCCGGATCGGGCAGAATGGGGATCAGGAGCCCGGCATTACCGCCACCCGCGGTAATTTGGCCCATTCAACTCATAATGGGCCAGTTATTGCCCAATCGCGGGTGGCGGGGCCGGTAGCGAGTATGGCGGTAGCCATGCCTGCCATACAGGCACGGCTACCGCCATGCTCGTAATGAGGCCCAATATATCTAAAATATTGCATAGTGGAGCATAATACTGAAAACACCACAAATATTAATTAAATAAATAAAAGGTAGTGGGGTAAAGGGGTTAAAATGGGTCAGGATGGGGTTGCAGTGGCGTTATAAGGGTAAAAAACAGGGTTCTGAGGGGGCCCTCCAAATTAAAACAAAACATTTGGTGTTTTTTGGTATTTTGTCAGCGATGCAATGTACCACTCTGTAATTGTGGTTGGTAAAAATTACATATAACCGTACAATTCAATGCAAAGTCTCCACGTACAAAAATCTTGCAAAAGGGACGAAATTACAACCATGGCACAAGTGTCCATAGTGATATCAACACCACCTCCAGCATGTCACTCACATGGCATATTGAGTCCCTTAGTACAAATAAGAGCTGAAGTGCCCAAAATCAGTGGTACGCCACCGCACTGGCCTACAGGGACGCCAAGGTGTTTTCTGGCCAGGATTCCAAGAGCGAGCCCTATAACTTCGGAATAAACAAATATACGGCATTGATGAGGCAAAGGGATCTTCAGGTTAATTTCTCAAAATCATCTATACTTGTGTGTTCTACTGGTTATAAACAGACATGCATACCAAAAAAGTACAGCAACACCAATACAATCCCCAGAGTGTCCGCATTAGACTATTTAGGGATAAGCTCTGCTACACGTTTAACATGGAACGACAACATAAAAAATCAAGCTGCTAGAAAGACATAAGCTTTGGCGGGGGGGGGCGGTATTACTCGTGTCACTAAAATGTGTAAAGCCCAACCAATAGACGCAATCGTAAAGGTGTATTGTCTCAAAACTACATCAATTATAAAATATGCTGCTACTCTTTGGGGCTTTGAAAATTTGGTACCCCTACAAACTATTTAGAATTACTTTGCTAATAGAGGTTTGCCGAGCTCAGCTGCAAATGATGTCGCCCACACAGAATCAGGATGAGGCCATCTGGAAGATGATTTAGGACCACAACAGAGTGCCATTTGCTACGCCTCATGTCCAGTGCAAAAGCAGACCTGACCCAACTTTTCATTGGAAGCATCTTAAGAAAATTCCTTGGTTCAAACATATTAAGCAATTGTTAGGAAATATCAATGCCCAAAGTCACTTTACCCAGCCTTATATTTTAGATCACACTACGGCGCTGTGTTTTAGAGAACGTCTGTATTTTAGTATGCATGACCATAGAGCATCTAGTAAGATTATGAATCAGTTTAACTGCAGTGATTTGGTGCTCTTCTCTATAACAAGGCAGGAATTTCAATGTGGAGTAATTATGCATATAACAGAAATGTAATCACTAGGCCGGGATTCAATTGTATCTCACTTTATGCCGTCACTGCAAAAGGGAAAGGCATAACCGAGGAGCAAAATTGTCCATTCTGTTCAGACAGTTGTGAAGATTTATTGCACTTTATGTTCTTTTGCAAAGTTTATTCCCGAGTGAGAATATTGACCTTGAATTTGCCTGACGCAGGTTTCTATCAATGTCGTCCTGCATTGCCTGAGAGCGAGAGAGGAAAGCACCGGTGACCCAAAGTGAAAGCCACAGCCGGCAGAAACACAACGCGGTTATGTTGGAAAACCCTGCGGTTTTTCTTTCTGAGTCTCTCAGGCTCCTCCGAGCCGGAGGCTCTTGATTGCAACACATGGCATATGGATGTTGGGCCAGAGGTGCAAAATATAAAACCCTCCCATCATCCTCCAAAGGTTCAATAGCTGCCCTGAACCTCAAGTTAAATCCCTCAGCTACCAGAAGAGCATACATACCTTGTGTATTTTCAATAGTCTAATCAAATCTGAGAAACCAACAATGTTTTTGCTTTCCCTTTTCCGCAAAATGGATTGTAAGAATTAGTCAGTGCAGTACAGAAACCATTGTTTTCATTTACATTAACTGCAAATTAGCAAATCATACTTTGTGCACCACGTTTTTTAAAACTGGAATTAACTAAAATACAGAAAGGCCATGCCCCATTTGGTTCAACCTCGCTCACTGCATCGAGACGGTACATAGAATATAAATAATCCAAAATTACAGAGGAATTTAACCTCCAGGTTTCTTTTAAGAGTACAAAATGCACTAAAACAATAAATCCAACCAATCATGTTCATCTTAGTTGCAAGGCCAGCTGTATTCCCAGAAAGAGTTGACAGTGTGCTAGATGACAGTGCTCTGAGAAAGGGACCCTGGTACAACGATAAATTATGCTGGCATTAAATGATGAGAAGGGCTCACTGATGTTGCCTGAGCAGAAAATTATCTTGCCTTCAGGAAATAGCTGAAGACCCTCCTTTTTGCATAAACACGCCCTTATTGGTGTGGCGGTGTTGGCATTGTTCTATGCCTGTTATTTCTGTTTCAGTGTTCCTGTTTTCATGTTATGTGGCGCCCTGATGCCTATGGGCTGTTGGTGCTTAACAAATACATAAATAAATAAATAAATAAATAAATAAATAAATAAATAAATAGATAGAGATAGATACATTTCACATATTGACACATTTGAGTCTTATTAGGCCCAATCAATAAAGTGGGATGCTCGTACAATTTCCAAGATACCGTAGAGACTATTGAGTGAGAGGGCATTCTTAACAAATAAATAAATATATAAGGTTCACATACTGACACATGTGAGTCTTATTAGGCCGAATCAATACAGTGGGATGCTCGTACAATTTCCAAGATACCCTAGGGACTATTGAGAAGGAGGGCCTGAATCACAGAGTGTTTTACATCGGATTGCTCCATTAAAAAACACTTCTGTAAATCAGGCCCTTAGAGTTCAAATCTGCTTTGACTACATGTTCTCGCACTTATAGTCTGAGATAAATCATAATTCCTATTAAGGCATTAAGGTTGACCCCATCCCTTGCGATTCCACTTCTCCCACTGTGCATGCCTATAGCACTAGATGTGTAACATCCTTGTGTGTGGGGGTACAGAAATAGGTCAGTGGTAAATATCCTAAATAGAATTCCAGTTTTAAGATCTTGGAATGTAAGATTTACTCAGTCACCTTCTAAAGACTTGAGCTAAATCTTTGTTAGTAACCTCCAGTGCCAACTTAAACTTAGTATTCAGGTCATTAATGTATTTATTTATTTATAATGTATAGATAGCACACTTACCCCTCAGGTAACGAGGCGCCAGTTTCAGTACGGATGGATGGTCAGCGAAAAAGATGTTAACAGGCAGTTGATAGAGAATGACAATGAGTTAGGGAAATAGCCAAGTTTTGAAATGTTTTCAGAAGGTCCAGTAAGAAGGTGCAGCGTAAGGGTCAGCAAAGGAAGTTCTGCAGTTTGGCAGCAATGACTGGGAAACAGGAACCGCCTGCTTTTGTGTGCTTGCATCTGGGGACAGTGAGACAGTGCCTGGTGGCTGAGCGTGTAGCTCTTAATGAGTTGTTTTATTTAAGTCTTTGTGACAGGTCCGCTGGTGCTGTGTTGGAGAGGCATCAGTGGGTGATGGATAGGTTTTTGAACTTAATGCATTCGTGGATCTGGACCCTGTGTGCGCTTTTCTTGGCCGCTGAGATGTGTTTCTGTTTCGAGAGGCAGAGGGCTCTACAGAGGGCGTTATATTGGATGACTTGCACTTTGCTGTGGTTGCGATCAGTGTTGCCTGCAAGTAGAGTGTTGTAGTAGTCTAGTTTGGATCCAATGAAAGCTCGAGGGATGGTGAGGTGGTTAAGTGTGGAGAGAAAATGTCTGCTATTGTTTAGGAGTTTAGTGGTCTGGGCAGAGGAAGAGGCGATAGTGTTTATCTGTCGCTTCATGTGGAGTGTAGTGTCAAGGTATATGCCCATTGGTTTCACTGCTGGCAAGACCGGAATTGTATTTCCATCTATCACAAAGGATTTGTAGGCAGGGTACAGTTTTTTGAGTAACGCCTGGGTGCCGACAAGTAGGATTTTGGTCTTTTCGTCATTTAGAAATAGTCGATGGGAGGCCATCGAGGCTTGGATTATCTCGTATTTGGTGTTGAGAGCAGTGCAGTCCTGTGTGTAATCTCCTGAGAGGGGGATGAGGATTGTGTGTCATCTGTGTCGTTCATGTATGTGATGCCAAAGTTGCCTAGAAGATTATATAGTGGTTTAATGTACATGTTGTAGAGTGTGGGGGAGATGCATGGTCCTTGCAGACGCTGCAGGTGACTGGGGTGGAAGTGGCTGCGTGATCCCTGCCGAAGACTCGAGTTGTTCTATCAGCGAGGAAGGAGGTAATCCATTTGGTGGATTCTATGTGAATAGACCTCATTTTAAAGGTATCAAGTGTAAAAGACTGATTTTCAATGCCCAATTTTCTTTTCATCGCAAAAACAGCATTGTAAAGGTAATTTTCCCTTGAGAACTTTAAAATTTGTTTTAATAAAATATATTCTGAGGTTTCACCCTCGAGCCCCCCATTGTTCTTCTGCGCCCTACCCCCACCTTCTCCTGCAGGATTTCAGCCCCAGACCTCATCCCCCAACCCCACCCAATCCAAAACACATACATATTCAAAACACATACATATTCACAACACACACGCACCCACACACTTATCCGTTCTCCTCGTCCTGCGCTTCCGATTCCGGTCACCCCCTGTGTGCACTTGTGTGCGGGAGGGGTGTGACAGTTCCATTTAGAAAGACCACTCCGTGCAGTCACGGAGCAGTCTTTCTAAATTGATTTTTTAGTGAAAAGATCTTTTTAAGACAATCTTTTCACTTAGATTGACTTGGTGGCTTTAGTGGAAACATTGGTCACAGTCGATAGGTGGTGGCAGAGGGTTTGGTGGTCTTCCAAGTCAAAGGCTGAAGAGAGGACTTGTAGAAGCTGGAGGACTAGCCTTCCTGAGTCTCTGATGTCGTCTAGTTGATTTTTATGGTCCAGTAATGCTGATTCAGTATTGTTCCCTGCGTGGAAGCCCGACTGATTGAGGCTGAGAATATGGTTTTGTTCTAGATAGTTCTACATCTGTATGCAGGCTGCTTGATCCACAATTTTTAAGATCAAGGGAAGAGTTGTGATGGGGCAGTAGTTTGTGGGTATGGTGGGGTTGAGCGACAGTTTCTTAAGTAGTGGCAAAATCCAGGCTTCTTTGTGGCTGGTAAGGACGAAGCATGAGGGGAAGGAGATGTTGATAATGCTGGTAATGATGGTGATGAGTGCTTCTGCACAGTCCTTGATTAAGGGAGCTGGGCATGCATCACCTTTGCAATGGGAGAGCTTCTGGCATTTGATGAGTTATGCTTCTTCCACTTCTGATAGCTCGTGGAAGTTTAAGGGGAGGCTTGAGATGGTGGCTGAATGATGAGCCGGGATTGGGGCTGGTTGTGCGTTTGACTGTGGTGATGAGTAATGTGATGATCAGACTAGGGGCAGGGTGTGTCAGAGAGGAGCAATATGTCACATTTTAGGTCTTCCAACCAGTCTAGTGTTCTCGCTAGGATGTTGGTATGAGCTGATATGAGTTGAATGAGGCCAAGGTCATTAAAGGAGTTGGCTAGTTGCTCCCTTGTCTGCAGTGTCATTTAGGCCAAGGTTGAGATCACCTAGTATTAAGAGTCTGTTTTTGGTTTTGAGATCAGTGGCTATGAGTTGCGTGAAGTCCTCTTTGAATGAGAGGGTGGGGATTGGAGTTTGGTAGATAAGGTGTAGCGTGATTGTGGCATTCTGGAATAGTGAGAGTTTAGCAAACAGGATGTTGCACTTCAGTGGGGAGTTAGTGTTGATTACTCTAAGGGGAAGATCTCTTTGTAGATTAGCGCTACTCAACCACCTCTACTGCTGGTTCTCTCACTGCAGAGGATAGTGTAGCCTGGGGGAATCGTGATGGGTTTCCGAAATTGCGAGAATGTCTAGATTATTAATGGAGATTAAGTTGTGAATGTCTTGGGCATGTACGAGGATCGATCTGGCAATCATTAAGGAGCATTTTAGAGGGGGCTGTGGTGTAAAGCAAGAGTTGTTCTGGGTGAGATTGGTGCATGCTGTGGGTGGTGGAGTGAGCAAATATTGAGAGGAAGGGGGTTTGTGTAATCGAGTGATATAACAGTTGGGGGCGTTTGTTGTGATGGGCCTTGTGCATAGGTGCTTGTTTCTTATGGAGATGAAGATGGAATGGTACAGGGTGGTGGTGGGGGAGGTCAGTGTACGAGCAGCAAGATAGCGGAGTCTGACGGCAGATAGGCAAGATGTCTGTAATGGTTCAGGTTTGCTGGGATGGGCTGCTGGGTTGGTTGGGTCTTCTGCAGTGGTCGTAGGTGCCTGAGGGCTGTGGGGCACGTGTGGATGTGGTGCCTTGTGCAGGGTTAGAGGCGGGAGAAACCTGGTTCTGGAAATAGTGGTGTGGAAGGGAAGGAGCCTATGGAGGAAGTGAGTGGCGGGTGGACATGGAATAAGTTGCATGCACCTGATGTCCTTGGTCTGGAAGGGCAGAGAGACGTCCATGCCCGGACATGCGAGGCAGGTGAAGGCCTTATTGGTAGGCCTTGGTCGCAGGCCAGCTTCGCCTGCCAGCTTGTGCGTCTGTCTTCAGTTGGAGGGAAGCAGGGCCAATGAGAGCATCCGCTGGGTAGGGCACACGGGAGGGTGGGATGGGATGGGATGGCAATGATTAGATGAGGCGGGGTATGCAGTGCCGGCCACCTTGCAGGGGAACTGAAGCTTGTGTCATGATGGTGAGCCCTGTCAGGCCTTGAAGACCCGTTCAAGGTGGTGGTGTGATCACGGACGTCACGTGGTTGCTTCATGTAGCGACAGACGGGTTTTGGATAGAGATGGTTCCTCTCGTGTTGCAGTTCAAACTAGTGTGTGGGAATTGTGCTACAGATTCATGAGCAAGTGTCTTCACTTTGAGTAGAAGTAACTGATTGTACATTTACCATTGACAGCATACGTGGAGATGCCATTGGTGGCAATTTCTAGAGGAAAATTGTTCTCTACTTTGTTGGCGACAGCTCGAGGAGCCTGCAGCTATGTTTTATTCAGGTTGATCATTGATACACCAGACATCCCTTCCCACATGCAACTGCCAGGAAAGTCCCGCTTTCAATTGCTTGAATTAGTCAAGAGCGATTCAAGATGTTTTGCAGGAGACTTCTGACCTATGAATTTGGCACATAAGTGTAGATTTTAACATAACATTGCCATCATCTCCTCCTGAACTATAAATCCATGTAGCTTAAATGCTCCCGCTTCAACAACAATTTGTGCAAAAGTAGTTGTTGTTTGTGACAAACTGAAAATGTGTCCCCACCTATGTTCATCAAGTAAGTTTAAGAAATGTGTCAACTACTTTCACAGAAAAGGTGCCTGGCCACCCTATGCCAACAACAGTAGAGGAACAGAATGAAGTCAAAATATTAAGCTGAAAGAATACACCAAAACAAATTATTACAAAAAGGTTACACCAAATATCTACCATGGCAGGTCTTCACTGGGCAGAACAAAAGAATAGAAGAGAACATGTCTAGGTGACTATTTCTGTAAGGGAATAAGTTGCCCCTTCCACTAGATGCAGATTCTCAGTACAAACACCAGAATTGACAGTAGATCAAGCAGCATCCCGCTGATCATCACCAACCCATCCTATGTACGGTAAAGGTGCAAATTCAACGCTGAACCTGGCTTATCCTGGAGCAGACGAGTACAGATCGGCCTGCCTTTGGCACGTCCGATGCATGCTTTCGCACTGCGGCCATCTCATGCCCTTGTTTAGTAGCAGATCCAGAGGGCAGAGTCAACAAAGGAGTAATAAGTAAAGAAAGGCACCTGTGTGTCATAGCAAACACAATTAAGATTAACAAATAAAAATTAAAATGTCACTTAAAAGAATGCTCCTGAATGTGCTAATGTATAGGGCAACTCTGATTCTAATGCTAAAACAATGTTGTATTGATTAAAAAGAGGCAAATTGTACAGGCCTCAGTTTTGACGCCTGCATTGTGGTTAATACGTAGAAAACAGCTTTCAAATATAGAAGGAAATTGCAAAAAAAAGGGGTAAAATGCTAAAACCACTCATGTTTCCTTGCAAACACTGCCTAGATTAATCAAAGAAAGGTAAAGTCCACATTTAAGAGACAGCGCCTGCTGATTCACAGGGCATCTCAGACCTTCACACATCAAACATTGTTATTGTGATAAAAAGGAGGCAAAATGTACAGGCCTCCGTGTTCGCACTTTCCCTGTAAGCAATATATAGAAATCAGCTTTCAGATATGGAAGGAATATAGAAGCAATCCTTATCAGTGGGAGAGCTGTGGCATTGTTGTGACCACAGTGCCATAGTTACATAACTGTTTAAACTACTGTGATGATTCACCTTTCCCCAAGGGGGAACCATTAGGGGACAGGGGAACCTCAGAGAAGGGTGCGGGTCACCACTCACCCACAAATCTAACCCCTTTATAGGATATATGGCAGCTAAGGTATATGATGACACTCTAACATCTTTTGTAATGGCTGACTCGACTTCTGACCCAAACCATCCCCAGTTCTCATGGAAGACAGCAGAGAAGCAAACCGACCAGTCCCCTGGAGGATCATCCTTGGAAGAACCACTTACTATACCTGCTCAACGAAGCCCGCAGATTTCAACAGTGCCAAGGTGCTCAGAAGAGGTGTAGCTGACAAGGAATAGAGAATGCTAGACTCGCCATGCTGGCCAGCGGTCTATGCTTCCGCAAGTCAGCAAGGTGGGGCAGACCGGTAACCAGAAGAGTCCTGTATGGCCGTGCAGATGACAATGAAGTACCTCAGCACACGGCAGTGAGGACCCAAGGATAAGCTTCTGACAGGTCCCAACAAGGAGCATGCTGGATAGAGGAGTCGCCAGATGCTGTTGGCGAGTACAGTTGATGAGTCGCAGCCACGTGAGTGGCTCCATGGTGAGCGAAGGCCCTCATAGAATGCATAACCCTCCCAATCAGCAACCCTCATCAGTAGCAGGTAGGCGGTGGCACCATTGGACCGGAAGGCTGGTGGCAAAGCGAGAAAGAGGGAGTAAGCCCCAGAGTGGGGACAGAACCGAGAAGCCCTGCAGTGGGAAGACCAACCGAGAAGCACCAGAGTTGGACAGAACCAAGAAGCTCCACAGTGGGGAGAGAGCAAAAATCAAGCCCCAGAGTGGAGGGAGAACTGGGAAGCCCCACAGTGAGAAGAAAACTGAGAAACCCCAGAGTTTAGAGAGAACCAAGAACCTCCAGATTGGGAAGAGAGAAAGAAACACGTCCAGCGATGGGGAGGGACTGAGAAGCCCCAGAGCACGGAGAGGGCATAGAAACCCCTGGTTAGGTATAGAACTGAAAGGTCCTGGAGTGGGGGGAGAGAAGGAAACAAGCCCTGCAACAGGGAGTGAACCGGGGAGCCCTAGAGTGGGGCGTGAACCAAGAAGCCAAAGAGTGGTGATAGAACAAAAAAGCCCCAGAGTGGGGAGGCTGAAAGAGAGCCCTAGGATGAGGAGGGAAAAGGAGGAGTTCCCCAAAGTGGGCAAAGAAGGAAGAAACCCCAGAGTGGGGAGTAATAAGAGTAGAGCCCCAGAGTGGGGAAGAGACTGAAAAGACCCTGAGCGGGGCAGTAAGAAGGATGAAAGTCTCCCTGAAGGGAGACTAACTGTGAGAAATCTACAGTGGGAAGAAAGCCAGAGACCTGACTGGAGTCCTGTAATATTCCTCCAGCAGGATGTGAACTTTATAATTGGAACTGCAGATGTGTTTGTTTTGTTATTTCCGTTTGAGCAGGAGGCACAGGAACTAGGTTAGATCAGGATTCTGGACCAAGGACTTTATTTCTCTTTATCTCTTTAGAGCTCTTGACATCCTGATGAGCATCAATTTACTGGCTCAGTTTAAGAGTAGGGTTGGAGTTTATAGGTTTAGGGAGAGCTTACGCCTTCTTTTTACTTTAATACAATCATGCATCCATGCACGTCACCTAATTATGACCCACCACAAGCATGTAATGTAGTGTCAGAAGTGAGATGCGAACAACCCAATAGAGGGTAAACGCACATGTATGTGTCGCGAGTAGACCCTAGGGCTAGATTCCTCAGAATAGCCTCATTGAGGTGGAAATGTACCCCAAGAGAGGAGTCTATCTACAGGTCTGGCCTTCTCTCCAACAAGCGGGACATATGTTCATTTGGCAGTTAAGTTAGGGTTGACTTGAAAATACTCCTTCAATGTATCAGCAGGGGTCAATGACCCAGACAACAGGTGGAGGTGAAGGTAGTGTTACACGGTACAGGGACGCACAACTATAGAATAAAACCCATCAAACCCTCAAGGATTCTGAGAGCGGGCCCTGTTCCCTCGCTTACAAGAAGTGCAAGACCTCTCCATCGCTGACAGGGGTAACCTAGGTTTTGGTTGAGATGAAAGGACCTTGACCTCTCTACACCAAGTGGCTCGAGAAGATACCCTTAACCAATCCAACCTGGTCTTTGCCCAAATGAACACTCATACCCTGGATGAAGCCCAAGGGCGGAACGGAACAAAGGAGCCCTTCTTTTTTTATAAAAATGGGTATCCTATATCAGGGACTCCACGGGAATGGGGACACGAATGTACAAGCACTGTTGCCAATGGTGCCGGTGCTTCCGTGACAAGTCTGCCAACAGTAGCCGTTGGGCCCGGCAGGGTCAGACCTACTTGGCACTCCGGCCCTTGCAGGCAGACTTGTAGTGTGGCAGTCCGGAAACAGGGGTGCCGGTAAGCTTACCAGCACCCTTGTCTCTGGACCGCCACACTCGTAATGAGGCCCACTATGATGTTGAGAATACAATTATAGTGGCAGGGGATTTCAATCTCCAGTCTGACCCTCTTGCTGAGCAGACAGAAATACTGTGGGAAGAGGATGAGTTATGGGGGTGTCCAAGGGACTAGATCTGTACCTCCCAAGAGGGCACATTTTCTGGCACCAGAGGTAGCAAACATTGTCTCCACCTCAGAGTAAAGAGCATGTAATGGGAGGACAATCAGCAACACACCAGTTCAAGCAACTTTTCGTGGGGGAAAGCGTTCCTCGCTTATCGATTACATACTTGCATCAGTGCATGGCCTTACATGGACAACTTTGAGATTATTGAGAGAGTTGAGAGCGCTCACAACCCAGGAATCCTGCATCTGAAAATTAAGAGACAGGAAATTGCAGGGATAATAGAACCCCGACAATGACAATGGAGGAAACAACAACAGAATCCCCTGGGATCGTCTAAAGGACAATACCACTATGATTACCATATGTAATACTACCCTTCCCTTTAGAAAAAATATATTGGAAAATCCAACATATGAGTTGGCTGGGATAATCAATATATTGCAAGACATGATCAAATGTTTACAGCCACTTTTTTGTTATGATACATGTGGCTCAAGAAAGAGTATGCCGGAACCAAGATATCCCGGGAGGATAGCTCAACGGCAGCGTGCGCGTCTTGGAAGCAAAACGACACGAAGCAACAACAGGTTCGATCCCCGGGTGCGCATTATAAATACGTAACTAAGACAAAAAACAAAAAAAACCACAATTACGCAACTAAGAAAAACAAACAAAACAATTCCTGTAACAGCGCCTTGATGCCTGCGGGCTGTGTGAGCGTTTTAAAAATGTAAAATAAATAAATAAAATAAATAAAAAGTATGTGTCAACAAATGAAATGGTATGATAAAGAGTGCAGGATGGCAAAAAGGCACCTCATTAGACTGTTCAAAGATAACCTGGAAGTACATTCTGAGCTTGTGACAGCTGCAAGATTACATTATAAATACGTTAGAGGAAGAATTAGTATTTTGAGGCTCAGAAGTGTAGGGACCTTAAACAAACAATTAGTAATATAAATAGTAAAGTATTTTGGAAATTGTCATCAGCTCTGACATAGGATAGAGGCAGAGCAATCGAAGAAGTGCCCAAAGGTGCTTGGTATGAGCATTGTTGTACCCTGTATGACATTTTGCAGGACAATGATGAGTCCTTCGTAGGCCACTGCAGACCCAGAAAACATTATATATTCAATAGAGGAATTCAGAAAAGCGATGGCGGCTCAAAACAGTGGGAAAGCTCCAGGCCCTGATCCCAGTTGGTTCATATAAATCTAGCATTCTGCTTTGAGCACTATATATCCATAAATGTGGAATGCAATTTCCAGAGTTTTGGAAAACAGTGGAAATAATCTCCTTTTTTAAACAAGGGAATAGGGGAAGATTAAAGTAACTACTGGTCAATCTCCTTATTACTTGGATCCGATCGGCAAAATATATGGAAAAGTCCTATATTAATAGATTGGAAGAATTGGTAGAGGAAAATAACACCAATAGCCCCCGGCAGGCGGGTTTTCGAAAAGGTTACAGCTGCACTGAGCAGGTATTGAGACTAACATTAATCATTCATAAGTACATTCATGTCAAAAGAGGCTGTGTTTATCTACCTGAAGGCAGATTTCGCCAGTATTCCAGAAATTAATTGTGGAACTGCCTTCTGTCTATGGGTATCCCCCGTGGGCTGCTGGACAGTATCCTCAATATGTATGGAGACAGTAAATCTAGAATAAGAGTGAATTAAAATAGGGCATGTACAGACATTTTCCCATTGAGAGAGCTCTCTGGCAAGGTTGCATATTGGCACCAGCACTTTTTTGCTTATTTATTAATGATTTGGCCATTGAAATCAGCAGTTTAGAGACAGATGTACCGAGCCTAAAGGCGAAGAAAATTGGCCTATTATCATATGCAGGCAATGCCATCCTAATCTCTGGAACCCCATCGGCCTGCAGAAGCAGCTAGCATCGCCATCCATTTCCTGCTAAAAAGGGGCTGGAAATTATGGTCTGAAAACTAAATTGCTGGTCTGCCACCCAAAAAATAAACACGTGGGAAAATGAGATCTTCAGCTGAAAGGAAAAAATAAATGAAGTTAAGCAGTTTCATTATCTAGGATATAGAATAAAAACAGGTGGCGAATGGGATGACCAAAGAGAAAAGAGCGCTGTGTTACTGGCCAGAACATTGCAATCAGTTGCCAAATTTAGTGACACCTTGGGGAAGAGATCAGTAACTGCAGCCATTAAGGTATATAGCAAAAAACCTGTACCGTGGGAACTATAAGGAGCAGCATTGTGGGGATTTAGCTCCAGTGATAAATTAGTAAGAGTGGAAAATATTTTTGAAAGAGATTGTTAGGGCTACCAAAGTGTGTGCCAAATCCCCTAATACATCTTAAGCTAAACCTTACGTACATAGGTATGAGGATCAGTGTGGCACCCCTACTGTATGGGATTTGATTGTGGACTAAAACCATCCCTAAATCCATCACTAAAACCATATCGAGAGGAGCTGATGTAAATTCTTAGCTCCGAAGCTGCGAGTTCCTTTAAATGGGACAATCAAGTTAAGCAGATAGCTGGAAATTTTGGCCTCCCTGATCTCTGGGCCAAGCCAGAAACTTTTGTTAGCAGGCTGACTGGGGTGGTGACAGATGTGAGGGGGCTGGTGGGTGGTGGCAGGACTTCAGGGGAAGCCTGTGGTAGTGGCAGAGGTGAGGGGGGCTGGTGGGCGATGTCAGGATTTGCAGGGGCTGCTAGGGGTGTTGGCGGAGGTGAGAGGGGTGTGGGGAGGAGGAGTACTGTTAGTGGGCTAACTGGGGTGGTGACAGAGGTGAGGGGGGCTGGTGGGTGGTGTCGGGACTTGAGGGAGATGCCTGTGGTAGTGGCAGAGGTGAGGGGACTGGTGGGTGATGTCAGGACTTGTGGAGGCTGCTTGGAGGTGTTGGAGGAGGTGAGAGGATGTGGGGAGGGGGGTGTACTGTCAAATGGCTGACTGGGGTGGTGGTGGAGGTGAGGGGTGCTGTTTGGTGGTGTCAGGACTTGAGGGGCCTGCCTGGGGTAGTGGCGGCGGTGAGGAGGTTTGGTAGGTGGTGTCAGTACTTGAGGGGGCTGCATGTGGTAGTGGCAAATGTGAAGGAAGCTGGTGGGTGGTGTCAAGACTTGAGGGTGCTTCCTGGGGTAGTGGCAGGGAGGAGGGTGGCTGATGAGTGGTGTCTGGACTTGAGGGTGCTACCTGGGGTAGTGGTGGAGGTGAGTGGGATGTATGGAGAGGGTGTACTAACAGAGGTCTAAATGGGGTGTTGGCGGAGGTGAGTGTGCTAGTGGGTGGTGAAAGGTCTTGAGGGTGCTGCCTGGGGTAGTTGTGGATGTGAAGGGGGCTGGTGGGAGGTGTCAGGACTTGTGAGTACTGCCTGGGGTCAGTGGCGGATTTGATGGGATGTGAAGCAGGGGTGTACCATTCGGGGGGCTGACTGGTGTGATGTCAAAGGTGAGGGCTGGTGGGTGGTGTCAGGGCTTGAGGGGGCTGCCTGAGATAGTGGTGGAGGTGAAGGGGGCTGGTGTGTGGTGTCAGGACTTGAGGGGCTGACTGGGGTTAGTAGTGGATGTAAGAGGGATGTGACGGGGTGCACTGTTAGGGGACTGACTGGGGTATTGGAAACGGTGAGGAAGGCTGGTGGGTCGTGTCAGGACTTGAGGGTGCTGACTGGGGTAGTGGCAGAGGTGAGGGGGGCTGGTAGGTGGTCACAGGACTTGAGGGTGCTGTTTGTGGTAGTAGCAGAGGTCTGGGGGCTGGTGAGTGGTGTCAGGACTTGAGGGGACTGCCTGGGGTAGTGGCAGAGGTGAGGGGGGCTGGTGGGTGGTGAAAGGACTTGAAGGGGCTGTTTGTGGTATTAGCAGAGGTGTGGGGGCTGGTGAGTGGTGTCAGGACTTGAGGGGACTGTCTGGGGTAGTGGCAGAGGTGAGGGGGGCTGGTAGGTGGTGACAGGACTTGAGGGTGCTGTGTGTGGTAGTAGCAGAGGTGTCGGGGCTGGTGAGTGGTGTCAGGACTTGAGGGGACTGCCTGGGGTAGTGGCAGAGGTGAGGGGGGCTGGCTGGTGGTGTCATGACTTGAGGGGGCTGCCTAGGGCAGTGGCAGAGGTGAGGGGTGCTGGTGTGTGGTGCTAGGACTTGGGGGACTGCCTAGGGATAGTGGTTGAGGCGAGGGTGATGTGGGGATGGTGTTTTACTGTTAGCGGGCTGACAGGGGTCGTAGCAGATGTGAGGGGAGGTGGTGGGTAGTGACAAGACTTAAGAGTGCTGCCTGGGGTAGTTGCAGATGTGAAGGGGGCTGGTGGGTGGTGTCATGACTTGTGGGTACTGCCTGGGCTAGTGGCAGAGGTTAGGGGGGCTGGTGGGTGGTGTCAGGATTTGAGGGACTGTCTGGGGTTAGTGGCAGAGGTGAAGGGTGGGTGGTGTCAAGACTTGAGGGGCTTCCTGGGGTTAGTGGCGGATGTTAGGGGGATGTGAAGGAGGTTGTACTGTCAGGGGACTGACTGGGGTGTTGTCAAAGGTGAGGAATGCTGGAGGGTGGTCTCAGGACTTGAGAGGGCTGCTATGTCTTAGGGGTATATGCTACCAGTTTGGGTGCCTTAGGAGGAGGGGGGAGGGTATGGAGTTTTGTAGGGGGCAGCAGTGACTTACGGGTGTCACTTCCTGTTTTGCAGGGGTGCAGCAGTTACTTATGGAGGACAGTGCACAGTTCTGCTCGGGTGCAGTTGTTACTTACGGGTGTCCGTGTGCAGTTTCACCGGGGTGCAGCCTTGACTTACGGGGGACCGCCTGCAGCTTCGCCCTGGTGCTGGATGGTGGGTGCAAGGTGGACATGGAAGTTGGTGCAAAGTTTGGTCTTTGCACTTTGGAATCCATAAATACACGCAATGCACAATGATACTTTTGTTCACAAGTGGGTGCAGAGTTGTTTTACGCACAACATACTTTGCGGGGTCTTTGCGTTCTTTCTATAAATCGAGCCCTTAGTTTCCCTCATGTGAGAGGTGAGCGCTGAATCCATAAGCTAGCCACCTGAACTTCAAAGTAAAGCAATATATTTTACCAGAGGAGAAAAAAGAAAGAGGCATGTCTCGGTACCGCCCACCGAACTGCTAACTAAGGTTTGTGTGTGTCTTTGTGCGGTTTATTCTCTAGCTTTTATTGTTTTCATTTTCTATGTGACATAGAGCATTTGTAGTGAGTGTGACAGTATTTTGGGGCGGTTTATATTCACTTAACTTTTAGAATCTTTTTGGGGTGTCGAAGAATGAAGTTTGACCAAATTTAGATAGATATATTCATATATCTATGTATGTATAATATTTACAGTGTCTAAACATATAATGTGAAAATGCTTAGCAACATATTAACTGTGTACCTTTACCTCCTGCCAATCTACCTCTGTCTTCATCTGCCAGAAATATTGGCATTCTTTTAGATGTTTTCCTTCCTTTCTCGGGCTCATATTTCTGTTACTGCCCGCACTTGTCTCTACCAGCTATGTAACATCAGGAAAGCACGTCCCTTCCTCTCCTTCCATGTGACTAAACTCCTTCTTACTTCCCTTGTTTTTTCCAGCTCAGATTACAGTTCTTCTGTGTTACTGGGTCTTCCTGTCTATCAACTCCGCCCTTTACGTTCCATCTACAACTCCTCAGTTCGCCTACTTCTTGGCCTATCTCCTCGTCACTCTATTTTAATTATTTATTTTAATATTTATAAAGTGCCACGTGCACGTGGGCCTCGGAGCGCACATAAAGGACGGACACACAGTGTGAAGGATCGCAGGCTCAGTGGAGGCAGGGTAGACAGGAGGTACCGAGTTTAATCTGGGTTGAGATTAAACAGGTATGTTTTGATTTGTTTCTTAAACAGTGCCAGATTGTTAGTCAGGCGTATAAGCCCAGGGAGTGAATTCCAATGTAGAGGATCCTTGACATCGAATGATGCCCTCCCCAAAGCCACAACATGCACCAGTTTGTATCTGGGCTGTGCAAGAGATGGGAAGGCAGACGAACGGAGCTGTCTACCTGATGTATTGGTCTTCACTCAATCCTTTATGTATGTTGGGCAGCCGTTGGTGCAGAGTTTGAATGACAGATCTTGTGTGTGATCCTGTGTTGTACTGGCAACCAGTGTAATGTCCTCGGAGCATCAGATATGTGGGTACATTTAGGCATGCCATGAATGGCCCGTCCAGCATTGTTCTGTGCCACCTGTAGCGCAAGTATGTTTGCGTGTGTGGTTCCCGCTCAGAGGCTATTGCAATAGTCAAGTCTGGAATGTATTAGGGCCGTGGCTAGTAATGCATAGTTCTTAGTAGTGAGGAATGGCCATATGTAATTCAGTAACTTATAGATAAAGCCACAAGAGGATCGAATATACAAGACATGAGGTCTCATGGTCAATTCATCATCAAAGACGACCCCTAATGTCTTGACTTTATTGTAGACAGTAATGATGTTGACTGCGATACAGAAATTGGCATAGACTGGGTCTAGTTTGTTAAGGCGAGATCTAGATGCCACTATCAACAGCTCTGTTTTGCTACAGTTAAGGGTAAGGGAGTTGCTTACCATCCATGTCTGGACTGTGTCATAGATTTTATTTATAGCAGCCAGATCCTGTTCATATTTCACACTTAGATCAAGGACGACCTGGGTGTCGTCCACATAGTTGGTATACTGTACACCCAGGGCATCCAGTAAGTCGAGCAGGGCCTGATGTATACGTTAAACAGGGTAGGAGATAGGCAAGAGCCCTGAGCGACGCCACATGTTTGATGGAAGGGTAGGGAACTTTCTTCACCCACTGCTACTCGGGTGGTACGAGGGCCAGGGAATGAGGATATTCATTGAGATGCCTGATCAGAACATTGTAATCTCCCCAAGCGCTGTCATTAGTAGAGTGTGGTCCACCAGATCGAAAGCCGCAGAGAGATCATAGAGCATCAGTAAGGCAAGATGGCTACTATCGGCTATGCTGGCCAAAGTGGATTCAAGATCCAGCATAGCGATTTCCGTCCTGTGCTGCGCTCTATCTAAGCCTTATTGACATAAGCCTAAGATATGGTGGTCTTTGATATGTTTCTGTATCTGTAAGTATGCCAATTCATCCATGATCTTAAAGATGAATTGCACGCTGGTGATTGGTCGATAATTGCCAGTAATGCAGGGGTCTACATTGGCCTTTTTTAACATATGGGCATAATCCACGCCTCCTTGAGGGAGGAAGGGACCACCCCTTCGTTAAAGGACACATTAAGGAGTTTAGTTATCCAGGGGGCCAGTAATTCCAGTAAGTCCTTGAAAACATCTGCCGGGCAGAAATCACCAGGGCAGGATGTGGCTTTCAGGTCACGTATGATTTTACGGACTTGCTCCTCTGAATAATGGGGACAATCGAAGGTGGCACTGTCATTGGGAACAGGGTTTAGGTCCTGGGGGTGGTTGGCTTGGGTATTACATCCCTGTGATGGTTACTGGATGTTGCTGATAGTTTTTCTATGCACCAAGAATCCATTATGGCACCATGCAGAGTACCTAGCTAGGTCATGATTGGTGGGGGTGGGGAGGGAGGGTGAGTCCTGAAATTCTGCCGAGATTTTAAAGAGTTTGCTGCTGTTGGAGCATGCATTTTTAATCCTGTTATTAAATTAGGTAGTTTTGGAATTGAGGATGGCTGTCTTAAATTCCTTTACTGCTTATTTATACTGGGCTAGCGTATCCGGGCTAGGATTCTTGCGCCAGGCTCTTTCCCATGCTCTGTTTGTCTGTCCAATAGAAATAATACCGTCGGAGAACCATGTATTTTTATGTGCCTCGCGTTTGATTGTTTACTTTTTAGTGGAGCTAGAACTGAGATGACCTGTTTTATAGATGTGGTGAGATGCTCCACTAATTGGGAGGACTCCTTAAAGTTCGTAAGTGGCTCATGGCTAGACGATAAGAGGGCATTGAATTTAGCAGTTGTAACATCCTTGAGGTTGCCTGAAAGGTTCTTGATTCTGGGTATTGTATTTATTTTCACTGGTGGTGCAGGGAGGTGTGCGGTGGCACGAATCAGAAAATGATCGGTCCACACACAGGGCGTGATCTCAAGGTACGACACAGATAAGTGGTGAGACACGAACCAGTCAAGTGCGTGACCATCTTTGTGTGTGGCCTCCTTCATTCATTGTATGAGCCAACGGATTTAAGGGATTCACTGAGTGTAGAAGCCTGTTTGTTTAATGGATCGACTGCCCAATCATTGAAATCCCCAATAATGATCAATGGATTTTTCGGGTTTAATCATCTGACTGAGCAGCTCTACAAATTGCTCCTCAAAAAGTGGCATATCTCTGTGAGGCTTATAAAGGACTAGGATACTCAGAGAAGAGTTGGCTGAGGTCTTGACCTTGACCCATATTGATTCATAGTCATCTGGGCCCCATCCCCCTTACTGCTTGAACGATCTGATCGAATGAATACTTAATTGGAGTGTATGGATTAGGTGGCATCACTGGGTATAGAGGGGTTCAGCCAAGTTTCGGTTAGGGCAAACAGGTCGGTGCCACATTCAGACAAATAGTCTGCCACCTCAACTCTATGCTTGAACAAAGATCTTGTATTAAGGTGAGAAAGGGCAAGAGTGGAATTAAGGGCGGTGTTGTTCCTGAACTCATAACGGTCTATGATGTTGGCTGCGTCGACTATTTCAGTTATGTGCTCAAGTGTGTCCTTGTATGAGGGTCAGGGGAGCTACAGGACATTCTGATGGCCAGGTTGGGCAAGATGGAGCAGCATATACAGTAGTATAATCTGCGCAATCCCCCTTATTCCTTGCACTGTTCCTTATGAGGTGTGATGCAACAGAGTTTCTAACCAGGCTGGTAGAATCCGTGGCTCCTCTGTGTCCAATAAATCGAAAGTTCGAAAGGCGACAAGGTGCCGTGGACGCCAGGAGTGGGAGGCACACAGGGCTGCTGCGTGTAGAACGCAGTACATTAGCTGGATAATTGAAAAGACTCCTGTTTTTGTGCAAAGGGTGTAAACCACGTACCGCTAGTAATGTCCGTGTATTACAGACGTAGCAGCACGACTATACTCAAAGCAGGACTCTTACCTGCTTGGGTACGGATTCACAGCCTGACAGGGATCTGGGCAGCTGGTGGCAATGGTTGGCGAGGACAGACGAAGACCGGCTAGGCTCAGAAGCGCCGGCGCTGAAGCACCTGATGTTTCTCTAAAATGGCCGTAGAGACTTCTGGAAAGTGAAGTCTTCCTGGGAGATGTAGGCGGGGAGTAGGTATGCATGTAATCTAAAAGCAACAACAATATTGCGTTAGAACATTTAAAGATGGAAGTTATGAGAGTGCTTTATCTCTCTGCAGATACACGTTACAATCAGGACGTGTGGGTAAACAAAACGGGGTTCAAGACACGGAATGTTTCTCGGCAACAACAATTATGTTCAAATAGGCTCCTATGCAGTGGATAAGAATACAGCAGTGTGAACTGCAAAGTAAAATGAGTTAATCCCTAAAGGCAGCAGGTGGGTGGCTACCTTTATGTGCGACCGGCGAAGACAGGCTAGGCTCAGAAGCGCCGGCGCTGAAGTGCCAGACGTTTCCCTAAATGGCCGTTGAGACTTTCTTGGAAGTGAAGTCTTCCTGGGAGATGTAGGCGGGGAGTAGGTATGCGTGTAATCTAAATGCTACAACAATATTACGTTAGCACAATTACAGTTGGAAGCTATGAGAGTGCTATTTCATCTGCCCTCGCCTCTCTTCGCTGGCTTTCATTTGAAGTCTGTCTACTTTTTCACTTGCTTTGTGTTGTATTGAAATCTTTACATGGACTGGCTCCTCCCTATCTTTCTGCTCTTGAGTCTCTCTATTCTCCCTCTTGCGCACTTTGTTTGCAATCTCAGTTGCTTCTTTCTGCTTCTCGTCCCCGCCGTGCACCTAACCGCTTTCGCTCCTTCTCGCTTCTTGTTCCAAGACACTAGAACACCCACCGCTTCCTATTAGATCTCGTTCCTCTTTTTCTCTCTTCAAGACTTGTCTGAAAGACTATCTTCTTTCTACCTATAACACTTAACCATTTTTGATACCTTGCCTAGAGCCTCGGTGGGCAAGGCCCACCCAAAATCTGTAAGTGCCCACTCAGCAGCGCTATGTGGGTATTTACAGATATTAATGTTACTGCGGTGGGCCCACTACATCAGCTTCAGTCCCCACTTGTTAGACAATCCTCTCTTTGACTCTGTACCTTGCACTATTTATGCATTATTTTGTGCCATTGTTTAAATTTGTTAAAACGCTTTGCGTAAAGCTCTATACAAATAAATTAAATACAAATATAATTTTTTTATATGTAAACCGAAAAAAGCACCTTTTTTTATTGTAAACTGATATGTCTATTTTGCAAAACACTTTAAATGTCTCTAAACACGCTAAAATAGCAAAATTATTATAAAGCACATACATGTTTAACATATGATATACTTTAGATTATACTTAAATTTACTATCACTGTTTTTTGTGGATGATTATATATTTACAGTAGGATAGAAGTTTAAAAAAATGCATTAAGATATGGTTAATACTATTATGAATTATAATAACGGTATAACAATTTTATAGATGTTTTTCCTGAATTTGGTATCACTGCTTTTAAATAAAAATGTACATATAGTTTAAAAATAGTTTATACATTTCAACAAATTATTAAAGACATATTTTGATGTGGTTTCTGGTCCTATACATTTTACTTGAATTTGGTCTGACTAATTGTATAAATGATACATATATATATATATATATATATATATATATATTACATATATATATATATATATAATTTTTAATATTAGTTTCATGTTTCTAAAAACAAATTAAAATATGTCACGATATTGCTATTATTTTTACAAAGTATATAATACATCTTGTGACATTTTCTGTACTGTGTCACTTCTTTATTATGAAGAGTTAATATTTTCATTTTGGCAGCACACTATCAAAATATAATCATTCCCCAAATAGTAGGGCTGATGTTCCTATCTGCTGAATCACTGCTTGTTTTTTTTTTCAAATAGCTTATATGGGCTATCTCTTTACACGGTTAATTGTACTTGAGGGTGAGGTTTATTTTCGTTTTAGCCAATTCCTCAGAAATCAATCTGTATCTTCTTCAGCTGAACCACTAAGTTGCATTTCTTGGACGCGGCGGAACCTAGATGTCTATTGTGCTTTTATCGATTTTCCCGTCGCATTCGACACTGTATGTCTGTAACGCTCACCTGGTATCCACGGGGATGTCACTCAGCCTGTTCTGACCTCTTACGACCTCGGACCCTTCCCTGGAGTCTACTCGACTGGAGACTGGGCCTGAAACACAGGATTGGTAGAGTTTAACTCCCTATTGTCTCTGTGTGCTTGAACCCCTTCTTCCCCGGGGTCCAACCCTTCCCTTTGATCCACAGCTCACCTTGTTTTCTTGGAAAGTGTGCTCTCCATCCTGCTTTCAACGCAGGGGCGCGTTGATTGATGCAGGCTCGTTGCTGCCTAGTTACTTCACTGGCAAGAGTCCGACAGGTAGGTATAATGAGTCTTTTGAACAGTTCTCTAACTTCGTTCCTTTCCTTCCTTAGATGATGGCCGGCGTCCGGGGATGGCGGCGTGCTGCTGAGATGAGTAGTGCTGAAGGTGAGTGAGAGCGCGATGCGCGATGCGACCCTTTCGTATTTGTACTGAACAGAGTTCTTTTTCTGTGTCTTTTAGGTGCCGTGACATTTTCAGCGTGGATGCCGGTTATGAAGAAGAAATGCGGTGAGTAAGCGCGGTATGCAGCGCCTCTAGATGTTTCCACGCTAACCTGGAGTGTCTTTTCCCTCTTGCAGATGGATGAGAAGTTCTGGAGACAGAGTTCCCCCAGAGCGGCTGGGATTCAGGTAAGCGTTTGAAGCTCGTACAGTCTTTAAAAATAAGCAAAGATTTGATGAATGCTTACTAATGCCTTTTTTCTGTTCTTTTCCCTTTTCCGTAGGAAGCAGCGTGCTGGGATGGGAATGACACCGCCTAAGATGCCCGCAGAACAGAAGGAGCGATGAATGACGGGCAGAAACGCAACAAAGGTAAGGCTGTTCCTAACGGTCTTCTTCTTGCAGGAGCTGAGCGTAGAAGAAAGATGCAGGCCTACTGGAGACCGATCCGAACACGGTGAGTGTCACACTGCAGGTGCAGAAAACACAAAGCATGTTTCTCTGCCTGGGTGTGGCTTAAATAGTCTCTGGGTATCCCAGGTGTCTCTGGGCTGAACCACACCCAAAAGACTAGACTTCACATGCAGTTCTGGGAACCGAAATATGTGGGGGCATCCACCTTGTCCCCATAAATGCACTACGAGTCCAATCCCCAATGTTATCCTATGGGAGTAAGTGAGTCTTGTGCCACAAACGCCAAGTCTGACTCCAAGTGGGTCTTTGGAGGGATGGAGAGGCCCTTGAGGGCCATGTAGGTGATCGTGGCCTGGCTCCAGCCTGACATCCTGGAGGGCTGGGGACATGAGGGGCAGGAATCATGACAATGTAGAAATCAGCTATGGTACAAATTGGTGGACTGGGGGATCCCAAGTGGTTTGCTGCGTATGCTGATGTTACTTCACACAGACACATCAGTTAGTGTCCGTCTTAACGCATTGGGTAAATTATCTAAATCTATGCCCACCAAACGCGGTATTAAACAAGGATGCATGATAGCCGCAACACTTTTTAACCTATATCTGGCCGATATGATTGCTTCCTTTAACATCTACGATGCCAACCCTATCAAAATTAAGAATGTGGCTTTGGGGTGGCTTGCATATGCCGATGACCTTTTACTTCTTGACTATACCCCAGCTGGATTACAACTTATGTTAAATGCATTAGCCATCTCTGCATCCAATAATGGCCTTACAATTAACAATTCCAAAAGTAAAATCATGGTCTGCACACAGAAGTTGAGGCCGAAGTGTTCACATTGGTCCTTATCCGACGCCCCACTGGAGCAAGTCTCCTCTTACAAATACCTAGGGGTAATTATTGACAATAAGCATAAATGGGACCACCATTGGGCAGAGGCAAAATTGAAATGAGAGACATCGGTGAACACATTAAGTGCTTTCATTGGTCGTAAAAATGGTTACAGTGCATCGGCCATACTATCTATATACAACTCGAAAATAATAGCAATGCTGTTTTACGCAATTGCCATTTGAGGCCATAAATTTAAAAAAGCTCTCATTAGATTTGAAGCCAAACTATTGAGGCGACTATTTCGACTTCCTAAATGCATAAGTATTGAATATTTGTACCTTGAGTTTAATTTAAAGGGCATTTGGAATGTACATTTATCTCAATCTGTAATGTTCTACCAAGATTTGATCACTGTGTCAACTGATATGATAATTGTCCCATACATGCAGGCCTTCTTAAGTCTGGATGTTATCACACCGTTGGGTACAATCGGTACTTTGAAGCATACTCATAGTCAGTGGCTTCATGAAGGAAGCAATCCGTATGTCTCAGGTGACCTCAAATATTGGCTCAAGAGAAAATTAACTGAGTCTGCGTTTCTTCAAAATATGCTCCATCTAGAAACCCTGACATCTGCCACTGAATATTGCCAGTACAGATGGGCTCGTAAATCCATTCCAAAATACATATTGGCATATCCGAGTCCAAACATATTTTGAGTTTACCTTCTTCTTAAATTTAACGTATCAGTTGCGCTCTCGCCAAAAAGTTGGATGAACATTACCGCATATAATCACAAATATTACAGACTATGCAGCAATCTTCTGGAAGAAACATTGTTCCATCTAATCACTGAATGTGAAGTCTGAACAGTCTCCGTATAAAATATTTTAAGTCACATAATAATGCTGTTAAGGTGCTAGATATTCCTCGCCTATGGTTGGATTTTTTACAGGGTGATGATATTAATTTAATTTACTTTACTGTTAGATTTTACATGCCTATCGTAGAGATTTTTAAATGTCTTGCATAACAGCATCTCTGTTTAATGAGAAAAACACTCTAAGCTGCTCGTAAATGGTATGTTTTAACTTGTGTAGCTTACATATTGAATGAATTTTAAGGTTTAGGTCGAAATGACCAAAAGTTCTAAAAATGCTACCACCAAAGGATCGAACACCAAAAGTTCGATCCTCTGGTGGTAGCATTAAAAAAAAAAACGGGGGCTGCAGGGGTGTCCCCCGCATTGCCCTGCTCACTATACTTTATGGTATAGTGAGGGGGGGCTGCGGGGGACACCCCTGCAGCCGTCCGTGAAAAAAAAAAAAAACGGGGGCTGCGGAGGTGTCCCCCGCATTGCCCCGCTCACTATACTTTATGGTATAGCGAGAAAGGGAACTGGCGCTGCAGGAACCAGCGTGAAGGTGAAGGTAAGTGGGGTTTGTGTATGTTGGTGGTGTGGGTGGGGGTGTGTTGTGTGTGAGAATGTGTGTTTTGGCAAATTATCGGGCTGAAATGTCCAAAAACAAAGTGTTCGAACTTTTGGTAATTTGAACATTTCGTTTTCGGATATTTCAGCCTCGATAATTTCCCCTTCGGTCAAATCACTGGGATTCGAATTTGAAACTGTGTTCTATGAAATGTTATACAAAGCTTTTGCTATATGTATATTCAATAAACTCATTATTATTATATTATCATTATTTTCTTTTATAGTATGTCCAGAGTCGAAATATACCATCTTTCTGTTCACATTTGAGAAGGCTTCAAAGTGAAAAAACGTTATCCAATGACTATTTCAGAGCCCGAGCGGACATCCAGCGTTCCCACACACAGTCACAGTTAAATGTTCTACACCTATTTTGCTATTTGGCGAGTTTTGACCAGAAACACTTACAACAGAAATAATAGTGTTTGGGGCAATCCTACCAAAATTGCCTTAAAGAAAGGCAATGTTAATGAGAAGCTGACCACTTAATGGTGGGGAGTAAATGACACATGAAGCGAGGAGGAGACCAAACGAACAAGTCAAATATAGGAAGATAGGTCCAATAGCCAGTGGTGCTACAGACATGATAGTCAAGGAGGGGCAGTGATGTGTCGGAAGTCAGTATACTGAGAGTGCTCTCTCCAGATCCATGGCAGAATTTAAGGAGTGGATGAGGGACAAGGAGGGAGACGCAGGGTGGACAGGGGTTGACAAGATAAGGGAAGATGTTAGAGTGGGGGTTGAGGCAGGGGAGTCGCAGGAGTTGGGTGGGGGTAGGGTTATAGAGATGCAAGCATATGAATGCATTTGAAGACAAGCAGCAGACGTTTGAAAAGTGATGCCATTGTTCATAGCAAGCCATCCTGTTTGGATACGAGGTTGGGAAGTGGAAGAAGAGTTGGTAAGGTTATACAGGGTTCCTGCAGCAAAGGGAAGTATTTTGTCTAGCACGAAGAAGGACGAAACAGAGAAGACAAGTCTAGCAGAGTATTAAGGTGAATGAACTGACTGAGCACTAAAGCTAAGAAATTAGTTTTGCTGGGATGGTAGGTGAATAGCTCGTAGATTTTCCGAATATCGAGCAGGTTAATCCTGGCAGCAGTTTTGGTGGAAAGGTAAATATTAAGATGCCTTTAAAAAAAAAATCACAAATGTAGCGTGCCAGAGGTGAGGATGGAGAGCGTGTCAGGACACATAGGAAGGAAAGGAGGGGAATTGGACGCCAGAATGTAGATGGCCTTGGTCTGGAGTAGTAAAGCAGGCATCAATGGAGTGCGTGTTTTTGACAGATTGCTGACACGTGTTCTGAAAGCTTATAACTGAGATATGGAATTGAGAAGATGATTTGGGTGTTATCCACAAAGAAGGAATAGGTGAATCCAACTGAGAGGATGAATTGTCAGAGAGGGGCGGTGCAGTAGGTGAAGAGTAGGTGGCTAAGTACAAAGAGTTAGGTGAAGACTTCAGCGAGGGATGTAGGATCAGACATTGCTGTATTCTATCGATAGAAAAGGAATGGTTAGAAAGGCAATGCAATTGAGAGCATTGTCTAGAATTCTAATGTTGACAAGGGTCTGAAGAAGAGGGGGTTGATACCCAATATCAAAGGCATCCGAAAGGTCAAGAAGGGTTGGGATAGGAGAGTGGCTATGATGGTGAGCAGAAGTAAGGTTATTGGAGCTGCTGGTAATGGCTGTTTCTATAGAGTGTCAGGTGAGGATATGAGCTTGGAGACATGCCTCTAGACATTTTGAATTGTGGGGGAGAAGGATACAAGTTGACATTAAGCAGCATTGATGGCATATGCCAAAGGCTTCCTGGGGATGAATATGATACTGCCTACACTGAACTCAGGCAGGATAGACCCTAAAAGAGACAGAAAATGGACAATGCAAAGGACATACGACGGTAAGAGGTGTAAGGTCCTCTACTGTCCATGGGGCAAATGGGTCCACAGAGATGCAAGAGGTCTGGCTATCTGCAGGATGGAGGCCAGTTCAGTGGGAGAAGATGGAGAAAGTGGGAAATGATGGGGATTACAGGGGGGAGAAATAATAATAATCATAATAATAATAATAATAATAATAATTAGGCATTTATATAGCGCTACGAACCCTCAGGTATCTGAGCGCTGCTTATTATTACCCAAAGTGTGTGGTGCTCATTTATAGACCTCGGAAGGATGAAAGGCTGCCGGGATTCAAACCTGCGTTAGCAAGCTCTGCACGGATGTCAAAGCGAGCGCTCTACTCGCTGTGCCACTTGACCGGCTGAAAGAAGCTGGGGTAGGGAGGAGGAGGTGATGAGTGCCCCTAGGTATCAGGGAAATCAAAGGAGGGTGATAGCAAGTCTTATGGTCTGGAGGAGAGTGGATAGAAAGATTTGCCTTGCTGGGATATACAGGAGGCGTGAACAATGGTGACAGCATCAGTAGGGAGGGCCGCAGAGGTAATAGTGTCATGGGCATGATCCAGATAAGACTTCTGCCCATGACGATGAGTATATGGTTGTGAGACAAAAAGTGATCATTGAAGAAGGAGGTTTCCTTGCAGATACATTCCAGATCCAAAGCATAAGAGCAGAGTGAGCGAATGAGAGGAAGCCGAGGGTACCGGATGGGAGGCGACAGAGATAGTTACGGTCTGAGTGTGAATGTCAGCCCAGAAGCGTTTTCTGGGTGTGGTTACATGCAGGGGTGTGATTGGAGGCAGATCGGAGGGGTGTGAAAGAGATGGCGGATGGCTTGGGGGAATGGGCCCAGAGTGGCTGACGGAAGGGTAGGGAGAGAATGAGAATTGACAGTAGGGAGACTAAGGGATGCAATGTGCTGTGATAGAGTGGCAGAGGAATAAGGGCCATAATGGCTGCTGGAGTCAGTGATAGAGCAAGGAGTTTCTAGAGGCTGGGATATGGGATTACCAGTGAACGAAACACACGTTAGAAACTGTCAATGCTATGCAGCAATACTAGTCCACTAGTGGTCAAAAGGCCAATGAAAACAAATCTATAGTGATCTGCAATACCAGGCCAATAACTACCAACATGCATGTGGTCCATGTTTAAACTTAGTACACCTCCAACAATGCCCACTGCTTTGCCCTTCCCTCCAATCAGATGTTGGATGTTGTGGTAGTCCAGGTTAATGTGTCCGATCAGTATCCCTCACTATCTAAAATCTATCTACAGGTGATCAACTACATCTAAAAGCCGTATCTTGGCTAGGGTTTTTCTAAGTGTGGTCCTTAATCTCACACTCCCTGGGACTAGGATTGTTCAATGAAAATGATGCTTTTCTTGTCCTTTCTCTGACGAAGATTTTTGAAGTCTCCACTGATGTTTTCCTTGGGCCAGTAACACTCGGGAGTGTTACACTCCCTAGGAATGCTCCACTGGGAACAATATTTTTCTTGTCCTGGTAACAGCCATCCTAGTCCGACTCCCTCCACGGCTCCTTTCCCTGCTCTCTCTACTCCTTTCACCTCACCCTCCTTTCGACTCTCACTCAACCCTCTCCCTCCTCCTCCTTCTCTCACACCCTACAGTCTTCTTCCTCTTTGCACTCTTTCACTTCTCTCCCTGCAATGTCTGCACTCACTCCTCACCTCTCTCCTCAACCTTCCTCCCACGCCTCTACTCTTCTTCACAGTCATCTATCTACGAGTCTGTGCTCTAAGGTTACCGCCCTCTCTTGCTCCCTCCTCCATTTCTGCTTCAATCCACCCCTCACCACTACTTCCCCTACTGACAATCAACATCCTCGTACACTCTCTCTTCATCGTTCTCTGATTTCCCCGCACTTTTCACCTCTCTATCTTTCATTCTAACTCACTTTTTGCAGCCCCTAACCATAACCATAATACTTTCAAAAGTAACCAACTCGGCCACCAACTCTTCTTCATCACTTTGCTCCACCATCAGCCACCTGTTCTTGTCTGCCTCCTGTCATCCATGCTTCCTCAATACAACCCAGTCTCCAACTCACTCTCAATTTATACTGTTCTATTGATTCAAGGATACATTCTGTTTTTTCAAATTTTTTTTTTAATAACGGGCTTAATACCTGAATTGGGTTTCTAACTGCAGATCCGGGACTCGAACCTCTGTTATTCTGTGTGGTCTTGCTTCCAAGACCAGAGCTTTGCCTCTCTGCTATCCTCTATGTGACAATCTGTGGCTATTCTTTGCCCAGTCGTTTCACTACACAGACGAAACACTGTAAACAGCCATCTTAGCCATGACCCGTCTCCTGGATAGGTCTGACGGCAGTTTCTGCTGTTTCTCTGGCCTGTCGTGGGTCTGGTTTTTCATGTTTCTTTTACCGCAGTGAGGTGTGCGCTTTGCTCTCGTGTTGTTGGTTGATTGATTGCTGGTGGGATTGGGCTTGCAGTGTCATGTGCAGGCACGTAAGAGGGTAAAGTCCTGGGGTCTCCCACAACTCCTACTCTCAGTCTCTGGGACAGGGCTGACTCTGACTTTTTCCCTTGTGGGCCCTCTGCCCCAGGTTGGGAGGGGTCCCTGTCCCCTCTGACAGGGTCCAGTCAAGGACCCCGTCACAGTGGTGGTGTTGTATGGAGAATGGGAGCGTAAGCGGAAGTGGCCATGGTGGGGTATTAGGGTAGTCGGTGTGGAGGGAGCGGCTCTAGGCTCCTCAGGCCTGAAAGGACGAACAGGCAGTGCTCTTGGCCTGAGGCGACATTTGCTGTTGGAACCGCAGGTCCTGACAGCTGATAGTCATTATACGCGCAGGCTGACGTTGCATTCTGATCAATACTTCGCTGTCAGATCAGATAACTGTTTTCCTTTTGATGGCCTGCCGTTTCCTGGTATACCGGCTGCCACATTAACTCTGGCTAGACATAGGGCAGTGCCACTGAAGCTGGTGGGTTAGGCCGCTATCAATGTTACCTTGACAGCGTGTTCCGCTTCACGCAAATACAGAGCCTCAGTAAGGAGTATGGCGATCTGTGGCTTTAAGCAGAGCGTTTCAGCCTGCACAGTGGCTGTGTGTATAACCTTTCTATACAATGGGCCCCATTACAAGCGAAGGCTTGCAGTGTACAGATTAACGTGCATCAGCTGTATGTTATTAGTCCATTTTACGGTATCCAGTGATACTAGAGAATAAAATTACTATAACCGAGAAAAAAAACATTGACATTTTTTAAAAATAGATATGGGGGTGCGTTAAAGGGGGGATAAAACGGGTGGGAATGGGGTGGTGTTTGCTTTAAGCACATAGAGAAACAGGAGATTTGGGGTGCCCCTCCCCCAAAAAAAGAAATTCGATATGTTTTCACTGTTATTGTTTTCACTGAAAAAGCATTCTCTGTTACATATTCTCTGTAATCGCAGAGAACCTCCTTTTACATTGAATAGGAATTATGAGCTATGCAAAGGACAAGCCTTCAGGCCAAATGATTTATGCCTTAATGGGATACCAAGTTACCTTACGTTTTCCTAGTGAGATAATCCGATTGCTTGGATTGTGGGAAATAACCGCTGATATTGCAAAGAACATCCTGGTCAATCTGAAGAGCTGGGTGCCTCCCCTGCTTTCTTTTTTTATTGTAACATGGAGTACCTGGGTCAGCCTGTCTCCAGCATCAGCTACGGCTCCATTGGCTCCACTGCTCTTCTTCATTGCTGCCATAGAAATAGAAAGTAGGGCACTTTTTTGTGAAGGAACTACTTTGCCGTTTCCTTGGCAGCCATCTTGTTGTTGTTTTAACCTGAATGTCATTTGCTCATGTTCGGAACCACTTGTACCTGTAGCTCTTAGCAAGTTTTCTTCAGTCTGAGAAAAGGCCCCAGACAGGTTCTGCCGAGCATTAAAGACATCAGAGATCTCACTCACTGGGTCCACAGGCCTTTAATACCTGGCAAAGCCTGCTCTGGTGGGCTTCAAGGTTAACATATCTTTAAAATGACCTTAATGGAGGGGCATTATTATTTTACTAGCAAAATAGAAATGGATATTTTTAAGGTGTCTACTACTATTTTTGTTGTCCAAAGGTGGTGAATAATCAGTACTTGCCCGTGATGGTACGAGGGTGTCCTAGACAGAGGACAGAGGGTTTGGTTTACAGGAAAAAGTGGAACAGGTGCATGAGGGGGGAGAGACAGAGAAGGTGGGCAAAGACCCACAAGTACAGCGGAAAGGGTGTTGATGCTCTGGGGGATGACAGGGAGAGGTCTTCCTTATGCATTTGGTTTGAATCCATATTCCGAGAAACAGATGAAGAATTTGGAAATCTTTAACATTTTAACTGCCATGGGTCCCCCCCCCCCCTCCAGTGCCAAGGGCTTTTTAGGTGATTTTGATATTTCGCCATTCAATGCCTTCTAACGTTTTCTGTTTCATGAACCCCTTAAATGCCAAGGACGAGGTATCTCGTCTTCGGAAACAGGGAGGTAATCCCAAGGACGAGATACCTCGCCCTTGACACTTAAGGTTAAGGATATTCTCCTCCTCAGACTTAAAACAAATAGAGCTTCATGACAACGCACATTCAAACATATCTATAGTGCATTTCTACTCACAATTGGCATCCAGATTAGTCTGGGATGCCCACAAATGTTTTTTTTTTCCTTTATTGTTTTGGTTTATTTACAAACCTTTACAAAATCACAAAAGTATCAAACATTGATTATACAGAAAAATTAAAAGTGCATAAAAGTACCCAAAAAAATGTTCCTTTTTGTATCCAAATTTTCACATCACAGCAATCTTACATTACGTTTCCAGAGTAAAAGACACAAGAGATCATTTTCCTCAGATCCCAATCCGCAGAAGTCCTCACAAATAAAACTTTTACCCTTGTTAACTCAAATCACAGACATTTCTTAGAAAGGTTGTTACAGAGATTTTTAAGCTTGTACAATTATCGTGCAACATTCTGTGCCATATAAAGTCTCTTTTGTCTCTTTTCACTTCATTTGTTGAAACTACAAATTTTGAAAAATACTCTATCCTTTGAGTCTTTAAATAGGGGAAAACCAATAAAATATGTTGCAAAGTTTCCACAAAACCAGCAGTTTTACAGTATCTACACCATGGATCTCCTTCAATTGTACGATTTCTAATACATTGTACTTGATTAGTAGGTAAAACATTGAAGCGAAAGCGCATGAAGTCATTACGCAACCGCTTGCTCGGGTATTTGATCAGATAACCTTCCATTCGGGTTGCCATTTCCAGGCAGATTTATAAAGTTTTGAATCTAGGATTAAGGCTTTCGTTCTTTGCCAATCAAAGCCCATTAAACTGAACTTCACTTTACCCGGTTTATTGCATAATGAGATCATGGATAGACCTAGCTCTTTCAAACAGGTCTCACTTTCACCTTTTAACGCATACATGAAGGGATTCAATAATTCACGATAAGCACATGTATACAGAGTTTCATCCATTGAAGTTTTACATTTTTTCCCGAGGCATAGTCTCTTCCAAGCTGCATGAAAAGAGAGTGAGTGCAAACCCAGTTCATATCTTATTAGGGCTAGTGGTATACATTTAGGCAGAAACCATAGCACAGCTGTCCAGATTTTTCCTTCAATAGTGGTCAGATATGTATGTAATTCATTTGGTAAACAGTTCAATTCCATAAATTAAACGTGGTGTGACCTTTTTGTTGTAGAAATCTCTCAGCGGAACCATCATAAATTTTCCAAATTTATTGTCAATATCCCTCAGCTGTCTGATGTCTATTTCTGATTTCAAGATCAGCTGACTTTTTATCAGACTAGTGGAATCCTGACTAGAGAAATAGAATCCCAAATACTTAAATGAGGGTTGTGCCTTAATCCTCTTTCCTTCACAAGACCAAGCAAAAACATTCTCCTTTTTGTTATTTTTGCCAAACCGAACAATAGCTGTTTTTGCAGGATTTATTTTAAGTTTGAGATCGTCTATAAATATTTCAAAGGCTCTAAGTAGCCTTTGCAGACCAATTTTGGTTTTGTCCAGAAGAAGAAAATCATCGGCATAAGCCATCCAGTCTATGGACACATTATTCAATTTAGGACATACCATACCTTTACCACCAAGTGCATTTTGAGCACCGCCTACATACTAGTTAAAGACCGTTGGAGCCAGCATACAACCCTGTCTTAGGCCGTTCGGAATAATAATTACCTTGGAGAGTAAGCCCTCTGTCATCAAGCGGACCTTCAAACTGGTATCAGTGTACACAGCAATGGTAATCTGGAGTAAATGAGCTGGAATATCAAGTTCTTGTAACTTTAACCACAGAGGTTGCCTATCCACGAGATCAAAGGCAGAGCTAAGGTCCATCGAGGCCATAAACAGAGGTCTCACCCCCTTTTTCATAGAGTTGGCTTTTAAGGTTTTCAACACTAGACCGCCGCAATCTGTTCCAATATTTTTTTTAAAACCTATTTGTTTTAAATCAAGAATGGATTTTGCTGTAATCCATTCTTGCAATTCCTTTAAGACCAAAGAGCAGAATATTTTTGACTCTGGGTCAGCAATTGATATCGGCCTATAACTAGTGGGACACAAACGTGCACCTTTCTTGAAAACTGGGATGACTATGGAAACCTTCCACGAGAGTGGTATAACCTTGGTCTCTAAGATATTGGCATACAACTTGGACAAAATATTTCCCCATGTTACAGGGTCCATTTTTAACAATTTGTTAGACAAATTCTCGGTCCGGTGGCTTCTGAGTTTTTAGATTTCTTGATAAGATCTATAATATCATAGGTTGAAAACTTCAAAGACCAAGACTGACTTTCAGCAATTATCAATTTACATGTCACCTCATTGACAGTATATAATTTGGAAAAGTGGCCCTGCCATACATCCTCATTAATGACATTCACAGCCATATCCTGTTGAGGTTTTTCAGTTTCATTTATCAGGTGCCAAAATGTATAGAACCATGCCCACGTAGAGCTTTCAACATAAGCTCAACATCCTGCTGCATTCGAGAAGCTCTGTATTGGATTTGCCAATTTTTATAAGATTGTTTGATTTTATTTTTTCTCATATTATATTCAGTGGGTAGTAAACCTTCTTTTTTTAATTGTCCGAGTTCTCTTCTTTATGAGGTTTTACGTGCATGGACCACTACATCCGAGGGGTGTCTATTTTCCATCGTCACTTTTGTACCCTTCATGGGCCGAGGAGCCAAATTATCAATGGTATTTTTGATGTAGTTAGAAAAATGTAAAGATGAATAGCAATCATCACGATGTAGCTCAGACATGGATAGATAATAATTTATCATTGTCGATGTAAACTTCACATTTATCTTGTGGCACCATTTAATTCTATTCCTCTGCTGATTTATCATCACCCCATGAGTATACTTTTCATTAGTAGGAATTTGGAAATTAAAGGCCATTTTAAAAGGAGAGAAAACAATGATCACTCGTGCTAGAATCAAGAACTTCAAAGTCATACACACTCCTAAAAATACCGGAAGAGACAAAAATATAATCTATAGTCGATTCGAGACCTCTGGCTTTCCAAGTATGATGGCCCCCTCTGAGAAGATCTAGCCCCAAGGATTCCGCAAAGTGCATCCACAACCTTCCACGTAAGATGCCAGAGCCACCTACCCGAGAGTGCTGCTCTGCATTTGCTATCATTTCGTCACCCGCTAGCTGTTCGCACAAACAGTTGGCATTCAAGTCACCAGCCATAACAATTTGACCTCCATGGTTTGTCTCTCGCCAGGATTCAATTATTACACCCAATTTGGTCAGTTCCTTTCCAAGTTGCCGGTCAGTCAATTCACTGGGGTTCCAATAGATGTTAATAAAAAGAACAGAAAGAGAGTCTTTGTTTGTTCCTGATTTAAATGCGGCCACCAGAAAGTGGTGTTCCAGGCACCATTCCCCCGTTTGGGTGAACAGATTTGTTTGTTTAATGGCTATAAGTAATCCACCCTTAGGGCGACCCTTACTGGAGCCGAACACAAATGTTAACCACAGTAAACCCTTCCCAGCACAACTGCTCCCTTGACCAAGTTTCCCGAAGAACAACAAAATCATATTGCGACAGAAAACTCATACATTTTTCATTGTTCAGAAGATTCAAACATCCCCGTGAGTTCCAGCTCACCAGTTTAAAAGTCAAACAGGAGCTAGAGGGGTTTACCAAGTTTTCTGAGTGAATCGATAGATTCCCTCAGAGTCAAGGCCAACCACCTCCATTCCTGCTTGTTCAAATTCGATTCATCATCAGAAGACTTATTAGCTTGACTAGATTGTAATTGCTCTGCCTCACACAACCTAGGCTTCTGTTGTACTGCCACTTGGGATTTGTATTCATAGATATCAAAACCTAATTTTTGAAGTAGTTCAGATTCCTTTAGCAGCAGAGACCTTACCAAGGGAGAAGGAATTACAAGTCTTACATAGTCATATCTGAACCTGTGAATAAAATCAACCAAAGTGATATCCGCAGAAGTGATCAAACTAAGTTCAGGTATAGTAGCTAATAGAGATAAAATGTAAGATCTGTTTAGTGAGATGTGACCCTGGTCTTCAAATAGTACTTTCAAAATCAGACCCGGGATATCAGGAAACACAGGTTGTTTTAAATCAGTGTCCTTGTCGGATGAGGAAATCACATTATCAGATTCGTGTTCATGAAGTTTAACCACATGGTCAGCTCTTCCCGACCCCTGGTCAACTCTTCCCAACCCACTGGGTACATACCCCTGGGTTAAAACAGGCGCCTCACCTTTAGGCAGGCTCGTTTGGCTGGTTCCCAAGGTACAATTATTCATAGAGGCGTGATTCTCACCCAACACCTTCAAAATAATACGCCTTAGTTCATTCTCCTTTTCCTCTTCATTAGTACCGAGGGACCCGACAATTGTCTCGTGAATGGGATTGGGAAAGAGAATCTCACGTTCCCCATTCACATCATTATTAGCATTGGAATTACAATCTGTTCTCCCAACATCATTGTTTCTACTCCAGTCCACACTACCCAAACCACTATTTACTGTCATTTCAGATTGTTTCACACGAGTGGAGACCTTAGGTTGCCTTTCATAGATCGATTCTCTAGTGTGACCAATAGAGTTCAGTAATATGGGGTGCGGCAGTTGTACAGCCTTGGGAACACTGTTAGTAGTACAACCTATATGGTGTTTGATACCCCAGACACCCGTTGAGTTTGTGTTTTCTTTACTAAACTCAAGAGAATGGGGACCCTTAAAAATTTGATACATGACATCTGATTTTTTCACTCAAAGTATTCTCCCCTTCTGTAAAAACGCCCCTTTGACCACATTCAACATTAGTTGTTTGTCCCATCACGATAGCTGTTGTCAGAGCATTAGCCCCTGAGTTTGTATGGGTCAAAGTAGGATTCAAAAACAGTGCACCCTCTTCAGAGGCTAACTGTTGTGGATCCACTTTTCTAATACATTTTTGCGACATTTTGTTTCTAGCCGCATTGTTTTTTTTTTTCTTGTTTTGTTTGGCCAATTTCTTACTCTGTCGTTTGGAAATTTTTACCTCAAAGACGTTGTTAAGAGTCTTCATTGAGCCGTGTTTTTCATTACCAATATCAGTGGCCTCTGCCTGTGTCTCATTAATCAAGCTTTCGGAGAGTACACCACCTCCAGCTATTTGTGTAGATGGAAGAATGATTATCTCTTCCAGTGAAGCAGATTTATCCAGGACAGTTTTTACCTTGTCCCTTAGTAACCCTTGGACATGGGCCATAATACTGGGAATTTCTTTATTCATTGCCTCAGCAAAAGACTCAGTTATATACTGAGGCATTTTCAAGAGCTCTGTAGTTAAATTAGCTGCTGTCTGGTTTCTCATTTCCGATAGAAGCAGTCTGTTAAAGGGTTGCAATAAAATCCGATCCTACACCCCTATCAGACGCCAGATTGTTAGGTATAGCATCCTAGGCTAACGCATGCCTTGCCTCCATTGCTGCACTAAATGGTGTATCAGCAAAGTCGTTGTAACAAAAGCTGCTTTCTTTCATCACATTAGGTTCCTCCATAACAACCTCTTCCACAAAGATAGTATCCCTCCCCGCAAAAAACTCTGGTAGTTCCTCATCTACAAAGAGTGTTTGCGAGGGATCAATAGCATCCTCTATCGTTTCACAATTAGGGGAACAATTCTGCGCGCATTGCAGCAAAGCTTCTTCCTCATCACTGATAACCGGAAGAGGAAGAGCAGCAGCCCGCGCCAAACTCGCACGACGTGTGCTAACAGCATTAAAAAAAACAGCTCTAATATCTTTCATTGCAAAGCCCGCTTTCTTTTTCCCCATCTTCCGATCACAATAGACAGATTGAGATAAACTTAGTAGCCCACTTAAGCCCACTTAAGCAGAGTGACCCTCAGTGGAGAAGAGATTCAGTTATGTCTATCCAAATAGCACGTATATGTCATTTCATTTCACTTCATTTTTATATAGCGCCGGTAGCCCAAGGGCATCAGGGCGCTTTAAACGAACAGAGACACACATAGAACACAGAAAGAGGCCAGTCCAAAGCTGAACCCTGAAGATGTCCCTGATCCAACTTATCCCGGTTCATCATCTGAAGAGATATGTTTTCAAACCCTTCCTGAAAGCAAGAAGGTTTGTTTCAGACCTGAGTGTTTCCGGAACACTATTCCACAAGCTGGGCGCCTGAACCAAAAAGGAGCTGCCCAACCCCGATTTCAGCTTGAACTTGGGAACGATCAACAGGCATTTACCCCCGGAGCGAAGACTTCTACTGGGGGTGTGAAGCACTAACCTCTTTGTTAAATACTCTGGAGCAGAGCCATAAAGGCATTTATGAACCAGGCAGAGAGCTTTAAATTTTATACGATCCTCTACTCTTAGCCAGTGTAACGCCATTCTATCTTTAGTGACATGGTCTCTTTTCCTCAAATTTTTGACTAGCCTAACCGCGTTATTCTGAATCACCTGACAACTAGAGACATCCCTAGAGGAAGCCCCTAGCATCAGGGCATTACCATAGTCAAGTCTTGATAATATAATGGCTCTGGCTATGGTAGCCATGTTGCCCTCATTAAGGTAAGGCTTAATGGCTTTCATGAGCCTTAAGTAATATGCCGTGTTTTTTTGTAGATAGCTAGTCTGAGCATGAGAGTCTACCACTGCGTTAACCATCATTCCCAGGGTCTTCACTTTCTGGACTACCTGGATAGTGGCGTTCTTGATTTTAAATGACTTATACTCTGCCCCCAAGTTGGCAAGCTGACGACTAGATCCAAACAGCATAAGCTCAGTTTTGGAGTCGTTCAGACACATCCAATTTGTCTGCATCCAAGCATTAATTATCTTATAGACCCTGGCTATTACTTCACTGTCTGCGTCATGATGGCTGAACATCAGAACCACCAGAGTCACAGCTTATTCTTACCAGCTAGAAGTCAACACTGAATCTTATTCCACCATAGTAAGACAACAATTGTGCTCCACCAAAAAGCAGTAAGTAACAAATGATAACATTAAACCAACACCTCGCACTACGCACTACACACTGCTCACAGTAAACAGTAAACAGTGCTTACTGGTGCTTCGTGGTGTGCGCGCAGGTGCGCTGCACCATGGGTATTAGTAGGCGGAAACAGGAAGACAGAGCAGGCAGGGGGCGGAGCCAGTGACACTCGCTGCAATTCAAGGAAAGAAAAAAGTAAGATGCTAGAATTGCCAGATACTTCTTACTATAGTTCAATATTACAGTCTAAAAGACCATACATAAGAATAGCATAAGTGTCCAAAAGTGTCCCTAAGTCTGTATTTGTGGACAAATCCAGTGGCCAATAACGTTTTAAATACGGCCCAAGAACACCGTGTAGTCACCTTCAGGCAACCACAGTGTTGCAGTCAAAGACGTCCTCCTGGTGGCACGGCAGCAGCAACACATGAAAAAGGACCTCAGACTCCTCTGGCCGTTCCAACCAGTAACAGTGCTTACTGGTGCTTCGTGGTGCGCGCGCAGGTGTGCTGCACCAAGGGTATTAGTAGGCAGAAACAGGAAGACAGAGCAGGCAGGGGGCGTAGCCATTGACGCTCGCTTCAGGCAACCACGGTGTTGCAGTCAAAGACGTCCTCCTGGCGGCACGGCAGCAGCAACACATGAAAAAGGACCTCAGACTCCTCCGGCCGTCCCAACCAGTAAACAGTGCTTACTGGTGCTTCGTGGTGCGCCTCCTTATCACTAACGAATGCCAACCAGGCTACGGGCTCTAGATAGTCTGAGTCATCACTGGGATTTCGCTGACCTGTAGTGCCTCACGCTGCTTCCCAAACATCAAAGTCACCGCTTCAAATGCAAACTCGCCACTGATCCCCCCCTGATGCCCACAAATGTTTACTATGGAGAGGTTATGATTCGTACATTATGAAGTCAAATGAGGCAAAAAGGGGGGCTTCTTCAGCCAAGTCAGGGGTAGAGGAGACCTTAGAGCTTAAAACTAAAAACATGAGATGTCAAATTGCTAAAGCTGGGCGCAAGCAGGTTACATGGGTCAGCCCAGGAAACATAAATGTTGGTCATGGCTATCATTGCCTGTCCAACCCAGATCTCTCCCGGGATGCAAGTCCAGAGCTTCTATCCATGTTCTGCTGGAACACAAGAGGTTTTATCAGTTATTTAAATGGCAAAATGATGGAACATTTTAAAGAACATGGCATGGGTACTGGAACCTCCTGTTTCTGATAGTTTTACTGCCATAATTAAGAAAGCAAAAAAAAGGGACAGAGGGAGGCCCTCAAAGGGTCTCCTGATTGCACTAAAAACAAATTTGGGCACAAAAATTATAAAATCCAAGTCTGCTTCCATAATAGTGGCTAACCTGTTTAATGATTTAGGGGAGTGTGAGAAACATTTTGTTAATTAACATATTTTGAAACCCAAGGATCGAGTGCGTGGACACTCTTAGGACTGAATGAATCAATAGAATGTTGGACTGGGTATCAAATACTGTTTCACCATTAGTAATGTGTGCAGGTGATATTAATTGGAATTGCCCCAATATATAGGATGATAGCGATGACCTAAGTCAGATAAATGTTAGTCGTCAATTAATCTTATTATCAACAAAAAAGGGGAAAGCAGGGGCATAAAGTTGTCAGAGTACATGTCTAAATAGAACGTGAAGTAAAATAAAGCAGGAATGTACCTTGTGATTGCCCAGCTGTCCCATCTCATCAAGATAGTCCTGCAAGCGATATTCAATCAACACCACAGCTAAGTCAATGCCTAGTCTGGGATGCTGAGGAAAACCCTTATTGATGTATTTTTATATCCAGTTCAGTACTCTGGATGACAACCCTTGTATAACACCCCCCTCTTAGAATCCCCCTGACCCCACTGAGCCAAGAAGTAGGTTTGTTTTGCAAATTAAAAGGTTTATTTGGACAATTCAACAATATATATCTATCACACTTTTATAATATATTAATATCTGATACTACACTGAGACATATGATGTGGATCCACAATGGGTAATGTTACAGTGGTACACTTGATTACTTAGGAGTAGTATAGAGGATGAGGTAGCTGAGAATGCTTTATGGTTTCAAGGAAATGCAATGAGGAATAAAATGCAGTACAGAAATACTTGATATGATTTTAGCAAAAGATAAGATAATCACTTTTTCTCTGGCAATTCACCCCCCTCCCCTATGCAATGTAAGAAATGGAAGGAGATGGAAAGAGGAGCACACAGTTCTCAGGAATGCAATCAAATACAATACGAAATTCAGTTCCCCCCCCAGCAAGCTTAGAGGAAACAGGTAGGAGTTTGAAACACAGGCCCAAAATGCTTTTTAAATGTGATGGCAATGGATGGGAAAATGTGCCAACTGATTTTAATTCCCTCTAGAGATTCAGGGTGAGTGGGAGATGCGTGTTGGTATTAGTTCAGGCTCACTTTAGCAATGCTCTATGAGTTATTACCAAGTTGCAACGGATTTTAACAAAAGAAAGAATGGAGCTGCTATTTTGACAAGTGGAGAAATTGAGCCAAAATCGCAAATCGCGGTAAATTTCGCGAGTGCGTAAATTGTGATTGCGGAAAGAGTATAAGGAGTAGGAAGTCGGTTCTAGGCTTGTTGGAAAATTTCGTTCCTAGCCCAAACGGTTCAAGAGATACGGACGATTTAATAAAGGTAGATTTTCGGATTTAAAGTAAAACTCAAAATGACAGGTGACAGCTTGCAGCTGCAGAATTGACAGGTGATGGTTGTGCAGCTTTAAAAATGACACATGACACGATTTCTAGGAGGCAGTTCTACTTAGGTTAAAATAGTTTGGATTAGATTATTTTAACTAAGAGATTGGTTCTGCACAGTTCTGCTAGGTACTCACAATATAAATTTGAACTAGGCCTTGTCACGGATCTGGTCAACACGTCCGGCTGCGGTTCTGTCTGCTCGGTGGGTCAATCAGGCACCGGTTCTGCTCACAGCGATCTGGGACAGCTCTGCTCTGCTGGTCTAGCCTCTCTGCATTCAGCGTCCTCTGGTTCTGGATACTGCTCTGCTTTCTGGTCCAGATCAAGTGGATTCTGGATGTAACACTGCTTTCTGGGTACTGGCAAGAGTTCTTGGCAAAAGAATTCAGACAGCTCGCCCGGCTGTGGAATAGTTTGCAAATGATTTTGAGGTGTGCTGACAAATACTTTTGCTTGCAGTGGGCCTTCTTGGTTCAAAGTTCTGTAGTCTCTGTTTAGCTTTGAAGTCTAAGTGTTGGATCTGTGGATGTGAAGTCGTCGGTCAGCATGCTCCGCAGCAAAGGGAATTGAATGTCTCTACCTGTCCCAGCAGTCTCTTTTTATGTGTTTTGGAAAGTGGGTGTGTGCGTTGGTCATAACTAAACCTGCCCCTCTCGCTTATCATGGGCCAATTCCTCCTCTCTCCCTTGGTTGGGGGAAGGAAATGTGAGTCAGAGTGATGCTGTAGGTTTTATGGTCAGAGGAACCTCCCCTGGTCAGTTTGCCCACAAATCTATATTTGATTCAAATACATCTTTCCCAGATATACAATTTGTTGAAATTACATGTACACATTATATATTCCTTATGGTCCATGCTTGTCCACTTCTGATCTTCCTGGGGGCTTGCATTCAAAAATGACAACATTTTGCGCTTTTTAACTGGTTTTGCAATATCGGACATTTACCCAAAATTGCACACATGTGCACAAGGAGTATGGACATTAATTGATGAAGTGTCAGATTTTTAACGTGCATACATTTGGAGTGAGACCCTATTTTCCGCTAGCAACCCCCCAGAATACACCACAGGGTCCTAACGCCTCTCAAAATGTTCACAGAAAAATCACAAAAATAATGATATTACTTATATAATTCTGACAAGTCCACACTATGAGTTACCTATCTTTTTAAAATTATGCCCTGGTCAAAAAAGGGTGTGGCTTCCCCCATCACAGGGTGGAATAACTGGTTTATCCACTTCCCCCAAGCCAGCTTGTTCACAGAGGCACAGCTGCCCCCCAGTTTCTCCCAAGAGGAAGCTATTTTACGACGCCCCCAATATAACATTTGCCTGAGTCCAGGAAAGGCCTTTGTTCAACTCCCTGTAGTCCCCAGCTGCTCCACCCCTAATCTAATCAGAGAGGTGTTAACTCCTTTTGGCCAGGGGCAGAGTGGCTGAGCATCCAGTTTCAACTCCTGTCGGGGGTAGTTGTCAGGCAGAATTCAGTTTCATTGAGCCAGGTTTCAGCTAAATGTCACTTTTTTGTTCCCAGTTTAAATCACTTACAATTCTTACCTATACATTAAATAATTAAATCCTTCAAGTCCTTTCAGAATGTAGTTTTACATTGTATCCACCTCTTAGCAAGTCTTTCCTTGGTCTGGTTTTGTTTCATTTGTTGAGTTTTACACAAAAGTCTGGTGGTTTTAAAACGCCGGCTTTCTGATAGTGGTGAGTACTGGTAATGCAACCATTTTTGGGATTAAGAAAATGAATTCCCCACAGTTCTGAGTTGCTTTTTTTGGCAATCAGCATTGCCATTCCCAATGGTTTCAGGCTATTGTGTGTGTAGCCCAATGGTGGTTTTAGGCAGTGCCCTCCTGTGCTCACAACATAGGCAAAAATGGGTGGCAGCCTATTCTTCATGTTTTCCCTGTGCACTCTCTGGGGAGTTCTGGCCATCATGATGTTTTCCATGCCAGTACTACACAGTTTTATAGTAGGGATTGTATGCATGGGTAAAAACATCAAATAGCCCCCCCTCTTGCGATGGCTATTCTGTCCTTTCGCTGATGGAACTCGCAAGATCTGGGATGTTCGCCTCCTCTTCTTCCAATTCCATGGATGGCACAGTTCAGCATCTTTTCCTCCCTCCAGTCGATCAATCAGTTCTCCTTGCTGGTCCTGATGGGAGGATTGGGCGGTACCCCGGGCCCATCGGGTCTCTGCTCCCGGTCCCCGGTCGTCCTCCTTGGTCAGTCTCCATGGTTTCATCTCTCCTAGGATGATAAAGCAAAGCGGCAATACCTATTCGTAGACATTTCTTCACCACTATTAATGGTGTGGCGAACATATACATTTTATGAATCAGAAGATATGAACATATACATTTTCTTTTTTAAATTAGGAGACAAGAACATATATATACAAGGATCACAGAATTGTATATCCTATATGTGAAATATTTTAGGGTTGGAACTGAATTACTCTGGAGCGGCCCCCTCTGGGATTCCAGTGGATTCCTCCAGTTGTTGCAGAGTGTGCCTGGGATGGCAACACTTTAGCTGATTTATATGTACCCACTTGTCTTCCCCTTCCGCCAGACTGCCTTTGGGGATGCAGATCTTATAGGCAACACGGGAGATCTTGTCTATAATTTCAAACGGTCCCTTCCATGTAGGCAAGAATTTTCGCTGTTTGGCCTGGTTCCTTTGGAAATTGTATAGATAGACCCGATCACCCACCTTATATTCCTTTCGGGTAGTTTTTAAATCATAGTGGGTCTTCATGCTCTCGGCTGATCTTTCTAGATTCCGCTGAGCATAGGCAAAAGCATGCTGAAGGTGTTTCCTTAAATTCTCCACATACTCATGAGTTGTGGAGGCATTTATCAACGTTTGCTCTTGGGTTCTGTAGAGCAAATGCTGGGGAAGCACCATCTTGCGTCCAGTCATCAACTCAAATGGTGACATTTTGGTTGCAGATGAAGGGGTAGATCTGATGGCCATTAGGACCAGAGGTAATCGGATATCCCAACTTGGCCCAGAATCTGCCACAAACTTTTTAAGATGCTCACAATGGTTTGGTTATATCTCTCCACTGCTCCAGAAGAAGCTGGCCTGTAAGCAATGTGTAGCTTCCTTTTAACCCCCAGTATCTCCCACATCTTTGTCATTACTTCACTGGTGAAGTGGCTACCTCTGTCTGACTCAATCCTTTGAGGTAGACCAAAATGGGAAAAGATGTGGTTAATCATCAGGGCAGCTGCTGTTTCTGCCTTCCAGTTTGGGGCTGGGAGACATTCCACCCACTTGGTAAACAAGCATGTAACGGTCAACATGTACTTGTTTCCTCTAGACAAGCGGATTACAGGGCCTACAAAGTCGATTTGCAAATCTGACCATGGCAGTGTCATCCCCCTCTTTTGGAGAGGCGCACAGTGTGTGAGGGATGATGGCTGAAATTGTGCACACACAAGCCACCCCTTCAATTATTGGTCGAGGTCCTGCCCCATGTGTGGCCAGTATGCAACCTCTCAAGATTTCCAGTGTTGTGTAAAACCCCCTATGACCGGCGGTGGCCGCATCATGGGCGTGACTTAACATCAGGCTTCAGAATGAGGTAGGAACCACCCACTGATCATGGCCAGCTTGGGATTTCCTTACCAACAAACCGTCTTGGATTCGGAACATTTTTGGACATTTCATCAACACTCTTAGGTCCTCTTTCCCAATGTAATCGGTATCCGTCAGGGGAAAGTTCTCAAGGTCCTCAAGGTGTTGGTAAAACTTACCAATAATTGGATCCCCCTTCTGAGCTGTAATTAAATCAGCATCAGGGGTCTCCTTACTCCATTGTGCAGTTGAAAGATCATTGTGAGCATTTGTCCGGGACCTAGTGATTGCAGTGACCTGGATTTCCCCCAACAGGGACTCTGTTTGTATTAGATCCCCTTGGATGGCCCCGGTTTTGGCCAGCTGATCAGCTAAGTCATTTCCAGTTTTGTCTGGTCCCTCTACTTTGGAATAACCCTTGATCTTTTTCCAGTAGATGGTCAACCCATTCGATGTGACCAGATCATCAATGTTTTGAATTAACTTTCCATGTTTCAGGGGTTTGTTATTAGCACATAACATGCCTCTGGTTTTCCAATTAACCAGGTGCTCCACGAACCCGTTCCGTACATAATCCGAATCTGTGATTATGACCAGTTCGTGGAGTTGATGTTGGACAGCAGTGAGGTTGGCCTGATGCACAGCCATCAATTCTGCCACCTGACTACTTCGGGGACCAATTTTGTATCCAGCGGAGGGTTCTGGGAACTCCTTCACCCATGCATTCCCTACGCCAGCCACCAGTTATTTCTCCCCGTCATTGTCAACATGGTAAGAGCATCCATCCACATAGACAGTGGGCATTCCCTCACACTTGTCTTCTTCAAAGACTTTGTGTGGGGAATTAAGGTATGCCTCCATGTTGTCCTTGATTTTTAGACTTTCGTCCTCGTGACAGTTTTCTCTGGCACAATCATGCAAGTCAGCCAGACCTTGCGCGAGGGGACTCTTCTTGTTTTGGCCATATCTGACCTCCACAGGAAAGCCTTGCATTGACAGAATCCAGGAAGTAATTCGGGAATTACTCACATTTCCGGCCCGGATTCTGTCACTTTGGAGATATTGCAGAGGCTGGTGTGGAGTCTCCACTATGATGTGTTCCCCCTGGATGAACGGGCGGTAATTCTTCAATGCCCACACCGTTGCCAGGAGTGCCTTCTCACATTCGTTGAATTTTTCCTCCACAGAGGATAAAGTTTTGCTCGCATAGGAGATTACTTTATTGACCTTGTCATGCTTTTGGTATAATACTGCCGTCAAGCACGTCTTAGAGAACCCCGTCTCCAGGAAGAACTCCTTGTTTCTGACAGGGTAAGCTAGGCAAGGCGCTTGTGAGAGGCTTCTTTTGAGTTGTCTTACCGCCTCGGATTGTTCTGGACCCCATTCCCACTTGATCCCCCCCTTCAAGAGATGAATCACGGGTCTAGTGATCTCTGTGAAGCCTTCAATGAACTTTCTGCTGTAATTAGTCAGTCCAAGGAGGCTCCTTAGTTCCCGCAGAGTTGTGGTGACTTTCAGTTTCTGGAGTGCTTCCACTTTCTTTTCTTGGGGACAGAGACCCTGAGGAGTAATCTCATGCCCCAAGAAATTAACATGGGTTCTACACCACTGTGCTTTCTGAAAGGAAAGTTTTGCTCCGGCGGCCCTCAACTGTGTCAGAACATAACGGATCTCTGCTATGTGTTCCTCCACAGATGAACTTTTGATGAGGACATCATCTACATAAGCCAGGTTACCCCTCGCACCCAGGTTGGGCATGGCCTTATGTAGGAAAATGTTGAATTCATTGCCGGAGTTGAGGTATCCGAAGGGAGTCCGGGTCCATGTGTACTGCTGGCCCCCAAAGGTAAAAGCCAGTTTGTATTGGTCCTCCCTACTGACAGGCATGGTCCAGTATCCATTGGTCAGGTCTATTGCTGTGAATACCTGTGACCCCTGAATCTGGGCCAGCCCTTGGTCAATGTAGGGCAGAGGCCATCGGGAAGTATGGACCCGTTTGGCTTCAATATTCCCAGCACCGGATTATTGAAAGTGCTGTGGACTGGACGGATTATTCCCTGTGACTCAAGGTTCTTAATTATTTCAGTAAGGGACTCCATGGATGCGAGAGGCAAACGATATTGCTTCACAAACACTGGAGTCATTCCAGGGTCCGTGGGAATTGTTGTGGTGTGGATGTCGGTGCGACCACAGTCATATGAGTCTACCGCAAAGAGATCTTGGAAATCCAAGAAAACTTGTTTCAACTTTTGCTTCTGTTCCAGAGTCACACAGGCATCAGCTAGGTTGACTCTCTCTTCCACCATCTGCCTGAAGCCTGGAAAGACTTCTGGTTTGGCTATCTCAGCGGCCTCCTCCAGCTGGGTGGAGAAGTCCCTGGTCAGAGTCAGAGTGCTGATTTGGACTGGATGCTTCAGGTGGGAAAGGCAGCCCTCATGGACCTGGAAAATCACCTCATCCCTCCTGAAGTCACAAGTCACATCTTCCTTACCATAAGGGCAAGAAGTGTATACCAGGAAGTTCCCTCCATGCCGGGTGAAAATCCTGTCTGGTGTTGTGTCGTCATCATTGTCACTGTCAAAACAGTCCTTGGGGATTGGTCCTAACAGTTCCTTTCCTAAATCAATGGAGAAATGTCGGTCATCAACCGCCATTCCAATAGTGGTGCCTGCGGCTAGAGTAATACTCTGTAAGTCGCTGTTATCCACCTCTATTGGAATGGTGTCATGTTCTATGTTGACTAATGGTGTTGGGTTTACCCCTAACCCTTGCTGTTGGAGAGAAGCATTTAGATGAATATAAGCATCAGGGTTTTGCAATTTTTGTCCTCTTTTAACTTTCCCTTCCAGGGAGAATTGTCGGGTCCTTTCTGGGATGGTGATTTCCTTTTTGAGCTGAATTTCAACTGCATAAGGTAGCAATTGAGCTGACCTAAATGCTTTTTCTGGATCATCAAAGCCCATGGGATTATCCGCTAATCGGGACCAAGCTTTGAAGTTTATTAGGTCCAAACTAATGGCAAAGCGATTGAGAATGTCACTGCCTAAGTAAAAGGTGGCAGTGACGTCTCGCACGACCCAACAATTATAGACTATGCTCTTGTTGCCAATGGAGATTTTGAGCATACACCTGCTTGGCAGGAGATGTTTGGAATTAGGTGCTTCCAGGTCCATTTACCATTTGTCTATCAGTTTGAATGTGGAAATGGCTGGATCTTTTGGGAGTTGGCGGAACATGGCTTCGCTGATGAAGCTCTTACCGTTGTTCACACACACTCGAGCGAGAACAGAGTCCTTCCCATCATTTAAATGAACAGGGATGAACAACTGCTCCCCAATTTGCTGAAGATCAGCCAGGCTCTGAGCTGACTTCACATCTTTCTGGACTATAAGAGTGGGAGTTTCTGATTGTGGATTAGTAAAGAATTTCAGGGTGTTTCCTTCCAGTGTGGAATACCACCTTAAACTGGAAGGAAGGTTGATTTTCAGAAATAGATAGGACCCCCATCACCAGTCTGCTGTCCTACTGCTATTACTGTCACATCTGGAATCTGGTTGTTCTGGAAGTGAAATTCTACTTGGTCAGATTTTTGTTCAACCATGTGGCAGGTGCCGTTTAAACTAACATGGTTGACACTCTGTTTTAATTTTATTGGTCGGCTAGTCTGGGTCCAGAGGACCTTGTTTACGCAATCTATTAGGGGTGACAACCTTCTCAGGAGGTCATTCCCTAGTAAACAAGGGGTGCCCTCTGGAGTCACTACTATGACCGGGTGTTTCACCTTGTGTCGCCCAATTTTGATGTCCAAATCTGCAGTCCCCTCGACAGGAATTTCCTTCCCGTCAAAGTTCTGCAGTTGTCCAGGAAGAGAGGTGAGAGGAATACGGTAATTCTCCCACCTTCCTGCATTTAGTTCCTCAAAGGCCCTTTTGGACAGAAGGGTAGGTTGGGATCCAGTGTCCACCAGTGCCAAAATGTACCCTGTCCCTGTACTTGTACCGGGGCATAGTATCTTCCCTCCTTCTCCTCAAGGGGGCACAGATAATGCACATTTTTGGACAACTGGTGGGCTAACTTTCTGGTTTTGGACATGGCGAGCGAAGAGATTTGGGCAGAATTCTGTGGAGAGCCTTGGGAATCTGAAAGAAAACGTTGGCAACTGGAAATGGTTTCGGGTTCTGGGCCACCCCACCCTTTTTGGAGGCAGTCATCAGGATGGGTTTGACCCTTGGGATTTTGGTATTGTCGGTTCTGGGATGAGATGATGGGCGGCGGTAGCTCAGTCTCCACATCTCCCCAGTCTGGATTGGAATCCCTTGGGACCCATTTTTCCTTGGGAGGAGTTCCCCCATCTCTGAAGGAGAAGATCCTTTTCGCAGGATCTTCTGAGGATCCCTCTCCCTCAAATTGGAAGACCTGTACCTTCTCCACAAAGTGGGTCTGTTTGGGTCTGTTCTCCTACCCCCCCTCTGCTCCTTGGGAGGCAGGCTTTCAGGGGTAGGAGATTTTGTTTCCGGTTCCTGGTTTTCCAGGGGCTGTTTACAAGTTGGGAAGGAAGCTTCCTCCAAGGCTTTACACCCCGCTTCCCCTTGTGCCTCCTCCCTGGGAACCGGTGGGTTATCGGGGTGCTGCCCCCGTCATTGTTCTGGAGCACCAGGTCCAGAGTTTGGGGCATTCTGCGGTGACATGCTCATCTGAGGGTTCTGTTGAGCCCTCAGTATGTGACCCAGATCCCGTGCCATATTTTGGACCTGGCGCTCAAGTTGTGAAACCCGCTCAGGCTGATACGGGGGTCTATTTTCGCTCCTGGGCTGATCGCGGGAAGGGTAGCTATCCCTTCTCTGGTAGTACCCCTGGTTGGGAAGATTTTGGTACCCCTGCACCCTTGGCCTCCCCTCTCCCGGATTAAGTTGTCTGGGCTCAGGGAATTGGGGAAAGAAGGATGGATGATTTTGGGGCTGGAAATTGGGTGGATACCTGGGGAAAAAGTTCTGCCCAGGATTTGGTGAATTTCTGCCCTCCTGGGGGAAGTTAGGAGGGAAGTTCCCCGGGTCAGGTGCTTGGCTGGATCCCCCCCCTTGGGCTGGAGGAGTCCACACAAAACCCAGGATTGGTCGGTTTCCCTTGTAGCGGGGACTTACATAGTCAGGGGTGCGGGGGACCCCATTTGTGGGACTACCTCCTCGACTCCCTGTCTGTGACTGGCCCGAGGGCCTTCTGGGCTGTGAATTATTTGGTGCAGGCAGGTTTTTAGGCCCCCCATCTCCAAATCTAAAACGGGGGCAACCTTTACCTCTGCCACCTTGGCAGCAGCAGAGGTTCTGTTGGTTTTGGGGTTTTTCGGCACATTATTTTTATTTTCGATGGGCTTGTGCACCTCATAGATCCGGGTAGCCTGTTCAATGACCCAGTCTAAAGATCTTTTCTCATTAAATCTCTCACGAGCTGGGTCATTATGTATTTGGGTAAGGCATGGAAAAACGTATTGATAAATTCTCTGCTATCCGTGCGCACCCTTCTGGTGGTCTGCGCAAAAGCACGCTTTAATTCTTGCCAAACTCTTGTGGGGCCTGATCCTCCCCACATTGCAAATTGTAGGCTGCCTTGCGAGCCTCTTGAGGATTTCTGTGAACAGAAAAATGTTTCAAGATGGCCGCCTTATAGGTGGACCATCTTAAATGATTTTGGTCCTCCAGCCCCGCAAAGAAACTGGAGTATTCTGGGGAGAATGTCCATTTGACGTACTGGATGCAGCTACTGCTGTCCTTCAAATGGAAAGTCTCCATCATTTGCTCACAGAGCTCCAAGTGTTCCCAAACGGAATACTTGGCGTTCTTATGATAAGGAGTGATGACACTCCTGATTGCCTTTATTTGTTTCAATGGGTCCTTAAGCAAGGCCCTTTTTGCCTTATTGGCCTTTTTGGTTCGGGTAACCCTGGTCCATTCATCCTCTGACTCAGAAGCACTGCTCCCAGAGGTGCCGGTCTGATCTTCCAGGTTTTCCCGGATTCTGCGAGCCTGGGAATGGCTGGCAGAATGTGGGGACCTGGTCTCCTGTGTCCTGTAATGCTCAGAGGAGTCTTCAGACCCCTCCTTGCTTCCAGGATTTGATGGGTCCCCCCCCACTGACCTAACTGGGCTGAGGTTTTCAGGATGCCCTTAATGGGCCTACTCTCCTGGGGTTCCCCACTAACTTGCACTGTGCTTGTTTGCCCATACCCGGATGCCCGCCCATCCATTCCTGGGAGGTACTGGCCTATGAGCCCCATACTTCTAGCTGGATAGTAATCTGCCATCCCCGTGGCCCTGGGCTCATGTCCGCGAGGGGACATGGGGATAGCAGGGTCCAGGGACTGGGAGAGATGAAGGCCTCTGGTACTAGGGCTCCTGAGGTTATGCTCAGGAGTTTCTCTTTCCCAGCGCACCTCATCTCTATCCGCCCCTGCCTTCTGTTGCAATGCGAGAGCCTGCGCTTTCAGTTCCTCAGTTAAGGCCTTACTAGACTATCAGTCTCTCCTGCATCGCTATCTGTTGCTGGAGCCTATCATTGTGCTGGCAGAGAGCCTCATTCTCTCTCTGTGCCTCCTGATTGGTCCTGGAGTACTGGGCCAGTCTTTGCTGCAGGAGGGTTACCTCCTGAGCTGTGTCCCTATTGGCCTGCTCCTTTCTTGCCAGAGCATCCTCCACCCTCCTGGTGTACTCTAACAAGTTCTGGTGTTCTTTTTGGAGGTCACCCAGTCCCTGGAGGGCCAGGTGATTTTCTTCCATTTTCCTTTTTAAGTGGCAGACTTCCTGGCCTAAGGTATCCCTTTCCTGATTAAGAGCCTGCATCTGTGCCACCAGGTCGTCCCTTTGCCTTTGGAAGGCACCAGCTTTCTGGCGCTCCTGGTCAAACTCTGCCTGGGTATTCAGGTCTTTCAAAATCAATTTATTGCTCTCTGCCTTCTCCCTAGCTAGGTGGCTTTGCAGGGTGACTACCTGCTCAGCACATGCCCTATTGAAGTCTAACTGTTGCTCTAGCTTTTTCTGGATCTGCAGTAGGGAGTCCAAACCTTCTTGGTACTCCTTCTGCAAGGCCAGAAATCTGGTATCCTGGTCAGCCTTTTCCTGTTGCAGCACATCCGTATCCTCCTTTATTTTAGTGATGTACTGTCTGCTGTCCTTTTCTGACTCCTGGCTCCTGAGCAGCCTCTGCTCAGAAAAGTCCAGATCAGATTGGGCCTTCTCTAACGCCATCTGTTGCCTATTTGCCAGATCTTGGCCTTCAGCACATTTGTCCTGCATGGCTCCCATATATAGGTACAAATGTGCCGCTATCCTGGCAATCATATTATGTTCATCTTTGGCTTTAGGGGCCATATAGAGTTCACTCAGGGCCACATGTAGGGGACCCTGATCTCTCCATATATCTGACCCTGTTTCAGTGACCTGTTGCTCGATTGCCTGCAACCAGACCGTTTGGTCCTGATGAGTCCACTCACCTCTCACAAATAGCTTATGTAATAAGTGCTCTCTGGCTATTTTGATGTCTACCAGTGTCGTCATTCTGGAATTTGAGTTCCTTCCTGATTTACAGAAGTTTGTATTTTATTTTGCAAAACAGACCGTTTCCTTAGAGCGTTCCTTTGAGGGATGCTTTCACAGTGTAAAACAGTGTGGTGATCTAACCGGATATGTGTATCTGGTCAGTTAGCACACTGCATTAATCTGCACAAGTGGTAAATCTAACCCAGAATATCCCGGCTCCGAGCCCCCACTTTTGTAAGCGATATTCAATCAACACCACAGCTAAGTCAATGCCTAGTCTGGGATGCTGAGGAAAACCCTTGTTGATGTATTTTTATATCCAGTTCAGTACTCTGGATGACAACCCTTGTATAACACCCCCCTCTTAGAATCCCCCTGACCCCACTGAGCCAAGAAGTAGGTTTGGTTTGCAAATTAAAAGGTTTATTTGGACAATTCAACAATATATATCTATCACACTTTTATAATATATTAATATCTGATAGTACACTGAGACATATGATGTGGATCCACAATGGGGAATGTTACAGTGGTACACTTGATTACTTAGGAGTTATATAGAGGATGAGGTAGCTGAGAATGCTTTATGGTTTCAAGGAAATGCAATGAGGAATAAAATGCAGTACAGAAATACTTGATATGATTTTAGCAAAAGATAATATAATCACTTTTTCTCTGGCAATTCACCCCCCTCCCCTATGCAATGTAAGAAATGGAAGGAGATGGAAAGAGGAGCACACAGTTCTCAGGAATGCAATCAAATACAATATGAAATTCAGTTCCCCCCCCAGCAAGCTTAGAGGAAACAGGTAGGAGTTTGAAACACAGGCCCAAAATGCCTTTTAAATGTGATGGCAATGGATGGGAAAATGTGCCAACTGATTTAATTCCCTCTAGAGATTCAGGGTGAGTGGGAGATGCGTGTTGGTATTAGTTCAGGCTGACTTTAGCAATGCTCTATGAGTTATTACCAAGTTGCAACGGATTTTAACAAAAGAAAGAATGGAGCTGCTATTTTGACAAGTGGAGAAATTGAGCCAAAATCGCAAATCGCGGTAAATTTCGCTAGTGCGTAAATCGTGATTGCGGAAAAAGTATAAGGAGTTGTTGGAAAGCCTAGATTCAGATGAAAGTTAAATTTCGTTCCTAGCCCAAATGGTTCAAGAGATACGGACGATTTAATAAAGGTAGATTTTCGGATTTAAAGTAAAACTCAAAATGACAGGTGACAGCTTGCAGCTGCAGAATTGACAGGTGACAGTTGTGCAGCTTTAAAAATGACATATGACACGATTTCTAGGAGGCAGTTCTACTTAGTTAAAATAATCTAATCCAAACTATTTTAACCTAAGAGATTGGTTCTGCACAGTTCTACTAGGTACTTACAATATAAATTTGAACTAGGCCTCGTCACGGATCTGGTCAACACGTCCGGCTGCGGTTCTGTCTGCTCGGCGGGTCAATCAGGCACCGGTTCTGCTCACAGCGATCTGGGTCAGCTCTGCTCTGCTGGTCTAGCCTCTCTGGATTCAGCGTCCTCTGGTTCTGGATACTGCTCTGCTTTCCGGTCCGGATCAAGTGGATTCTGGATGTAACACTGCTTTCTGGGTACTGGCAAGAGTTCTTGGCAAAAGAATTCAGACAGCTCGCCCGGCTGTGGAATAGTTTGCAAATGATTTTGAGGCCTGCTGACAAATACTTTTGCTTGCAGTGGGCCTTCTTGGTTCAAAGTTCTGTAGTCTCTGTTTAGCTTGGAAGTCTAAGTATTGGATCTCTGGATATGAAGTCGTCGGTCAGCATGCTCCGCAGCAAATGGAATTGAATGTCTCTACCTGTCCCAGCAGTCTCTTTTTATGTGTTTTGGAAAGTGGGTGTGTGCCTTGGTCATAACTAAACCTGCCCCTCTCGCTTATCATTGGCCAATTCCTCCTCTCTCCCTTGATTGGGGGAAGGAAATGTGAGTCAGAGTGATGCTGTAGGTTTTATGGTCAGAGGAACCTCCCCTGGTCAGTTTGCCCACAAATCTATATTTGATTCAAATACATCTTTCCCAGATATACAATTTGTTGAAATTACATGTACACATTATATATTCCTTATGGTCCATGCTTGTCCGCTTCTGATCTTCCTGGGGGCTTTCATTCAAAAATGACAACCTTTTGCGCTTTTTAACTGGTTTTGCAATATCGGACATTTACCCAAAATTACACACATGTGCGCAAGGAGTATGGACATTAATTGATGAAGTGTCAGATTTTTAACGTGCATACATTTGGAGTGAGACCCTATTTTCCGCTAGCAACCCCCAGAATACACCACAGGGTCCTAACGCCTCTCAAAATGTTCACAGAAAAATCACAAAAATAATGATATTACTTATATAATTCGGACAAGTCCACACTATGAGTTACCTATCTTTTTAAAATTATGCCCTGGTCAAAAAGGGGCGTGGCTTCCCCCATCACAGGGTGGAATAACTGGTTTATCCACTTCCCCCAAGCCAGCTTGTTCACAGAGGCACAGCTGCCCCCCAGTTTCTCCCAAGAGGAAGCTATTTTACGACGCCCCCAATATAACATTTGCCTGAGTCCAGGACAGGCCTTTGTTCAACTCCCTGTAGTCCCCAGCTGCTCCACCCCTAATCTAATCAGAGAGGTGTTAACTCCTTTTGGCCAGGGGCAGAGTGGCTGAGCATCCAGTTTCAACTCCTGTCGGGGGTAGTTGTCAGGCAGAATTCAGTTTCATTAAGCCAGGTTTCAGCTAAATGTCACTTTTTTGTTCCCAGTTTAAATCACTTACAATTCTTACATATACATTAAATAATGACTTCCTTCAAGTCATTTCAGAATATAGTTTTACATTGTATCCACCTCTTAGCAAGTCTTGCCTTGGTCTGGTTTTGTTTCATTTGTTCAGTTTTACACAAAAGTCTGGTGGTTTTAAAACGCCGGCTTTCTGATAGTGGTGAGTACTGGTAATGCAACCATTTTTGGGATTAAGAAAATGAATTCCCCACAGTTCTGAGTTGCTTTTTTTTGGCAATCAGCATTGCCATTTCCAATGGTTTCAGGCTACTGTGTGTGTAGCCCAATGGTGGTTTTAGGCAGTGCCCTCCTGTGCTCACAATATAGGCAAAAATGGGTGGCAGCCTATTCTTCATGTTTTCCCTGTGCACTCTCTGGGGAGTTCTGGCCATCATGATGTTTTCCATGCCAGTACTGCACAGTTTTATGGTAGGGCTTGTATGCATGGGTAAAAACATCCCACAGTCCTCGTACTCGACCATTGATTTCATTGTTGTTTCAAATTTTCTTATGGAAAGATTTTGCTCCCTCATTGTAACTAAAGTTGCAAATAGTGATCATACACTTCTGTGCTTAAAATCTACATATTGCTTTTGTAGTGCCAGAAATTACAGCACCACATGTAGGAACCTGGAAGTAAACAACAAAGGGTAAGGGCTGAGGCAGACTTTTACTAACATAAGAGGAATAAATATAGCAGCAAACACTTGCTGGGCAAGGTGGTTGTTCATCGAGAAGGCCAAAAGGTGTACTCCCTTTACTTCAGGACATAAGCAGACTTTTGATATAAATGAACGTAACCGTAAAGGTCAAATGTGGCAAGCCCTAAAGAGGGCAAAAGCTAGTGGGTGTCTTCACCATGAGGAAATAACTGATGAATGCAAAAGGATCAGACAAATATATAAAGATTGGCACAAATGGTATAAAAATCAAAAAATATACAGAGCAATCAAAAGATGATGACATTAATAATTCATAGAGATAACAGAGGAATATAGCGACTCTTGAATGGACAGGACAAAGTTCAACCTTATTGTCAAGCTAACAGTGTGTCTGAATCCGTTTGGTGTCAGCACTTCGAGAAGCTATACACACCGTTGTTTGAAGATCTCCCTCAGTGACTTTAGGATCCACTCAACCGTGGGTCGGTTTTGTTCTGTAAGATTTGACCCACTGGGTAAACAGTATCAGGTGCTTGAATATATACCGAACAGGTTTGCGCAGGAACATGGGCACCACCCTTAATGGGTTAGTTTATACAATATGCCAGCTCAAAGCTTGTAGACCCAAGGGCCAGCCCTTATACTCAGCTATCGCCTCTTCCATCAAAAGCAGAAAGGTCTTGTAATTGAACCACAAAGACAGTCCTGAAGAAGGTGGCACTAACCACCGAGCCCACCAAAACCAGTCCACGCACACGTGGAGACGGCCGGAGGATTTCTGGCGCTTACCACGCTACAGCCACAGGAGGACCTAGAAACCTAGCTGTCCATTCCTCAGGCATAGTCTTCACAGCATTTTAGTATCAGCGCTCAAATTAGAGTTGTATCTTTTTTTTTTTTTTTACTCAGGCACATTTGCACGCAATAACAGTTAATAAAGTAATTGTTGCTATAATATGTCTGTGAAGCAGCCCCGCTCCCTAATTTTACATGGAAGTGAGGCCAGCCAAGCTGGTAACCCTGTAAAGACCAAGATTGATCAAAAGTATTAGACTACCTGGGTTGTCAGTTACATAGTTACTATCTTGTGAAGAAATTGATTATTGAATAGCTAATATCTATCTTCTTATTCTATCACCTGATATACAGGCGGCACATGAGCACTGACTAGGGATAGTATATAGGACAGGCAGGGATAAATAGAACGTTTTCTGTCCTTTTTTGTACCTTGCGTGTATGACATGCCCAGGTAGAAAGTACACAACGATAGACAATCTAGGAAGTTCAACGTTTTTCTTCCTGAGAAGTGACATGATTGAACCAGTTTCCTTTCTTCTTTTTATGTTCACCCTCGAGACACTAGAGATCACAGCACTACTCACAAGCATATTTTATGCCAGTTGGAATATATTCCTCTAGGTTTTGACTGCCCTTATTCTTTTTCATGTTACTAAATAGGCACAAACCGCACTAACCCCCATTATGCAATAAACCCCTTTTGTTTACGTAGCAGCTCCATCATCCTGACTGCACTTCCCCACAGAAGTTCCTACTTCACAGGCCTGGCGAAGCCTTCCAAAGATGGCCTCCCCGCTCGCCCAACATCTTCAGCTGATCTGCATCAGCCCTCATGATCACCGCCAGGTGCCCTGATTGGCTGGGCACTTCATTCGGTTGTATACGAATTGTTCGTTTTACAACTGTTCGAATTACAATTGACCTTTTCACAATTGACCGAATTGTGAAGGTCAATTGTAACCCCCCACCCAACGCCAAACCCCCAAAACCCCAATATATATATATATTTCTGAGGCTTGTGGAATCTGCTTAGATCACATGCTGTGCATAGGCCGACATCTAGTGGAAGCTGCGGAGTATTACAGTTTGTTTTTCGAAAGTCGAAAATGGGCGTCGACACAGGCGTGCCAGTAATACTATCCCTAGTGTGACGTCCACTGTACCCAAGATCCCTCACGCGTGTAGGATCCTCAGATTGTTTTTTTCCGCCATACTGGTCGGAAGCATCTTGCGGAGTTCCCTGGCCTTAGCCATACTTTTGCTGTTATTATAATTTTAATTCTTATTCATTCCCTTCCCCACCCCAACGTCGACCCTCAACCTCGACGACGGCTGGAGAAGTCATCGACCGTCGACTGCTGCACGACGGATCTGGGCCTCGGTAGGCCGCTGGCCTCGGCCCGGGCCTAGTAGGCCGCTGGCCTCGGCCCTTACAAGTAGGGAGAGTGGGGGGTGGTACATACTCTTCACTCTTGATATATAGTTACATTTATATATATTCCTACACTTAGCAGCCCGCTGCCTTAAGGTGCGTATGGAGGGTACCCCTTTTCAATTCTGCCCCAAGTGCAATCGCAAATACCCTTGGGTCGACAGGCACGCCACGTGCAATCTCTGCTTGCCGAGGGATCACCCCGAAGCGAACTGCAGAGCGTGTAGTAGGTTTAAACCTAAGACACTTAAGGACCGTTCGACAAAGCGTTGGGCCCACCACGCCAGGCAGGAGGCCATGGCAGCGGAGGGCGCCTTCAGCGATGGCAGCGACGCCGTACTTTCGGACGGCGAGGGCATTACGGCGTCGAAAGACAGCCGACGAGCGCAGGTCCCCGACCTCGGAAGGTCGTCCGGCAAGGCGGCTATGGGGAAGACCCCCGGCGACGCAAGCGCTACACACCTAACACACACTAAACACACTAAGACCAACCGGACCTCGACGACGTCGACTTCCCGGAAAGAGGCACAAAAAGAACGGTCCGACTCGGTGTCCTCTGGGCGCTCTCGATCGAGATCGCCTCACGACGCAAGGCAATCATCCACTCTTGCCAAGAGTGCCTCGCTACACACACTAACGGAAGTTCGATCGTCGGGAGACGAAGACGACTTCCACCCCCAGGCCGCGCTCCAAGATACCGAGACCGCGGTTAACATCAGTGAGGCCCCACGCCCGAAGCACACAGATACCTCTCCAGACCCTCGACGCCAGGCGTCGAAAGTCTCTGGGGCCCCCAAGGGACAGGGAAAACATTTTTCCACGCACGGAGAAGGGGGGAAACAGCGGAAAGCACAGCCTTCCACCCCTGTAAAGCCTAAGCAGACAAGCAAACACAAGTCTACCCTTGAAAATAAATCACCTGCTAAAGTAATACCCTGTTCCAGGGAATGGTCCAGTGAAGACATAGACAGGGTTATGTCTAGGATGTCTTCCTTGGCTGATTTTTATGATAAGAACCCAGAACACTTTCTTTCATATAACCCTCAAGGGGCCACACCCTCAGGCTCCTCCGATCCTATCCCGCTAAGTAAAGAGCCCCGGGTCGAAAGACCTGAACCCTTCAAGGTTCAGCCTTACTCCACTCCATATTCTACTCCACTCCCCAGTTATCAGGGACAAGTTTTCCCTGAAGAGGACCAGGAGTTTGCATTTATGGAAAAACAAACCGGGACAGATTACTATGCAGAGGATGAGGACCTGGAGGAGGGAGAAGATGAGCAGGAAATTTACAGAGTAGATTCCCCAGTACAAAGCGAAGCCCCAGTTACTGACTCTCCAGTTGATAACCAGCCCCTCCTTAACGAGGTTCTCGCTCGAGCAGCGGAACACTTCCACATCGACACCCACGGTGTACAGGAGGAAAGGGACTTCGCGGAGGAGTTTGTAGGAGAGAGAAGACCGGTCGCTCAGACCATCCCTATCCTCAAATCCATCCAACGAAGAATAGATCCTTCCCTGGTGAATCCTAACCTCACCAGAGCTGTCAACCCCAGAATTGAAAAGATTTTCCGGGCAGCCCAGTCTGACCCTCTGTATATAAAGGGACATCTTAAACCAGATTCCCTAGTGGTGACCAACACTAGAAAGAGGGCTGGCACGCCCTTATCTTCATCAGAAGCTCCTCCCGACAAGGAGAGCAAAAAACTTTACGGGTTTGGCAGAAAGGTAGCCTCAACGTCCGCCTACCAAGCAAGGATTGCGAATTCCACCACCCTGTTGGCTAGTTACAATTGCCATCAATGGGAAGAAGTCGCGGCGCTCATTGCCTCTGCTCCAGAACCGTTAAAGGGCCAGCTGGCTCGGATCTCGGCAGAGGGGAGAGCCGTGTCTGGTTGCATTTTAAAAGCAACTTTCGACGCCGCTGACAACGCAGGGAGATTGATAGCAGAAGGTACTGTTATCAAGAGACATGCGTGGTTACGGCAGTCGGGATTCAAGACAGAAACCCAGGCTTCTTTAATAGACAAGCCAGTGGAACCCGACCTATTGTTTGGGAAAGCGGTCGAAGACGCACTTAAAAATGCCAAAGATGAATATGAGACTCTCAAATCCCTTGGCCAGCTTACCAACAAACCCCCTAACCAGAGGGGGAACAATAATTTTCGTCGCCCACGCGGCCAAAATTCACAAAGAGGCAACTATGCCCAGGGACAAGGTACACAATGGAATAACAACCAGCAGTCTACCCAGAGTTACGGCAGGGGTAACAAGAGAGGTCGTGGAAGAGGCAGAGGCAGCCCCAACAAGGGCGGGGGCACGCCTCCACCAAAACAGTGACGCTCAGTTCAGGGTCCCTTGCCACGCAACCCCAGTAGGGGGACGCATTTCCACCTTCACCCAGGCTTGGGAAGGGATCACCTCAGACAGATGGGTGCTGTCAACAGTATCCGCAGGATATTGTATAGAACTACTGCAGCGTCCCCGGAATCATCCTCCACGACAAAGAGTGCACTCCCTAGAGCATCAAAGGATCCTTCTCGAGGAGATCGCCATTCTGCTAGAAAAGGACGCGATAGAACTCGTCCCAGGACACCAGGTAAACAAGGGTATCTATTCAACTTACTTCCTTGTGCCAAAGAAAGATTTGACAATGCGCCCAGTATTTGACTTACGGCCTGCCAACAAATATGTCAAGCCCCAAAAATTCCGTATGACCACGCTACAAGAGGTAATCCCCCTCCTAAAAAAGGGGGATTACATGGCAACCTTGGATATGAAAGATGCTTATTTTCATATTTCCATGCTCCCAGCGCACAAAAAGTACTTGCGCTTCAAGGTGGACAGTCGCCACTACCAATTCAAGGTACTGCCCTTCGGGATAGCTTCAGCACCAAGGGTATTCACCAAGGTACTGGCGGTGGCGGCTGCACACCTACGCAGGGAAGCAATCCCGGTGTACCCTTATCTGGACGACTGGCTCATAACGGGGGAAACCCCAGGAATTTGCAGGTCAAACATTCAGAGGACTATCGACCTCCTCCACGAATTAGGCTTCTCCATCAACGAGAAAAAGTCAAGTCTGGTGCCAAGCACCTCAAAACAGTTTCTAGGAGCTATCCTAGATACTCAGAAAGGATTGACCTTCCCTTCGGAAGAGAGAATTCGGAATATACTTCTGCAAATTCCGCATTATCAGTCAGGTCAACAGATAACAGTACGCAAAGCTATGCGGTTACTGGGCATGATGGCGTCATGCATTTACCTGGTCCCCCACGCGCGTCTGCGCATGCGTCCCATGCAGGAATGGTTGGCGAAACAGTGGTCTCAGGCAAGTGGTCATTGGGACGATCTAGTGGTCGTTTCGCCAACACTCGTACAGAGCCTACACTGGTGGACAAGAGAGAATCTCGCAAAGGGGAAACCCTTTTACGATCCCGAAGTACAAGCCGTGGTGACTACAGATGCATGCCTGACTGGGTGGGGAGCTCACCATCTCCACCACACAGCTCAGGGTCTCTGGTCTCACTCAGTAGCCAAGAACCACATCAATCTGCTAGAGCTTCTGGCAGTATTCCGAGCGCTAAGGGCGTTCGAGCCCCATCTACTGAACTTGTCGGTGCAGATCAGGACGGACAGCACGACAGCCATGTTCTATCTGAACAAGCAAGGGGGGACTCGTTCGCCAAATCTGTCCAAGCTTGCCCAGAAAATATGGATATGGGCACTCAGACGGAACATCTTCCTGTCATCGCAACATGTTCCAGGGGAGCTCAATTCCCTAGCGGATGCTCTAAGCAGAAACTCCCTCCCAGAAGAACACGAATGGGTCCTTCACAGAGACGTAGTAGAAGATCTCTTCTCTCAGTGGGGTTTCCCCACTATAGACCTATTCGCCACAAGCGAAAACAAACAATGCCCAGGATTTGCATCCAGGTTCCCCCAGCCGGACTCCCAAGGGAATGCCCTGTGGATGAACTGGTCAGGGATGTTTGCGTACGCTTTTCCACCAACTCCTCTCATCAGGAAGGTGGTGTACAAGATGAACAAGGAATCTATGACGCTCATCCTAGTTGCTCCCATGTGGGCGAGACAACCATGGTTTCCACACCTACGCAGGATGGCGGTGTGCGAACCCATCAGACTCCCAGCCTGGTACAACCTACTGTCCCAGCAACAGGGTCAAACAGTGCATCAGGAACCCAACTCTATGAACCTAGCAGCATGGCTCCTGAAGTCATAGAGTTTGGACATCTCAAATTACCACAGAGGTGTATGGACATTCTAAAGGAGTCCAGGAAACCAAATACAAGGCACTGTTACTTTGATAAGTGGAAAAGATTCGTTATCTGGTGCCAGAATAAACAAATCAACCCGGTTGATTGCACTCCTTCCAACGTTGTGACATACATGCTCCACCTGCTGGATGCAGGGTTGGTTTTTAACTCGCTGAAAGTACACCTGGCAGCCCTCTCGGCTTACACCACATCCCATAACAAGGTCTCGTGGTGGAAAGTACCAGTGGTTAAAGCCTTCATGGAAGGAGTAAAGAGACTTCACCCTCCTATTTCGAACCCACCGCCAGGATGGGACCTCAACGTGGTGCTAGCTAAGCTCATGGGACCCCCATTCGAACCCATGCATAAAAGTAGTCTCAAACACCTGACTTATAAAACGGCCTTCTTAGTAGCCATTACCTCCATAAGAAGGGTCAGTGAAATTCAGGCTCTGTCAGTGCAGGATCCTTTCTTTACTATCCACAAGGACAAACTGGTTTTACGCACACACCCTAGGTTCTCACCTAAATTCATATCCAAGTTCCATGTAAACCAGTCCATCGAGCTTCCGGCTTTCTTCCAGAACCCGCAAAGCTCGGCTGAGGTGAAACTACACACCCTAGATGTGCGTAGGGCGGTCCTATACTATGTAAATAAAACCAGACCGCTAAGGAAAACAGATCAACTGTTTGTCTCCGTAGCTACAGGCAGAGAGGGGGATCGCGTCTCTAAGGGCGCTATCTCGAAGTGGATTATCAACTGTATACAGCTGTGTTACTCTCTTTCTGACAAGACTCTGCCTTTTACGCCAAGGGCCCACTCTACTAGAGGCATTGGTGCCACTCTGGCTTTCATTGCAAATGTTCCCCTCGACACCATTTGCAAAGCGGCTACTTGGAGCTCTATTCACACTTTTACTCAGCATTACTGCATTGACACTCATTCCAAGACAGATACACAAGTGGGACAAGCGGTTCTAAGACACCTGTTTGCTCATGACCCTTCTCACATCCCACCTCCTTCTTCTGGTACTGCTCGCTAATCTATGCACAGCATGTGATCTAAGCAGATTCCACAAGCCTCAGAAGGGATACATTACTCACCGTAATCGTATTTCTGATGCTTGTATCTGCTTAGATTCACATGCGACCCACCCTTCCTCCCCTCCGAGAGAAGGCGCATGATTGCTTGTAGTCTTACCTTTTCTGTCTATCTGCTTGGATTATCTGTACTCACGCTACTCCTCATGCTTCCTCATGTCAGAAAAAATACAATCTGAGGATCCTACACGCGTGAGGGATCTTGGGTACAGTGGACGTCACACTAGGGATAGTATTACTGGCACGCCTGTGTCGACGCCCATTTTCGACTTTCGAAAAACAAACTGTAATACTCCGCAGCTTCCACTAGATGTCGGCCTATGCACAGCATGTGAATCTAAGCAGATACAAGCATCAGAAATACGATTACGGTGAGTAATGTATCCCATATATATATATATATATATATGGTCAATTGTGAAAAGGTCAATTGTGACCCTTTAAATTCGGTCAATTGTTCATTTGAACAATTGTAAATGAACAATTTGGGTAATGGTAATACCCTTCATTCTCCTCCAGAACTCTGCCATAGCAGACAGGACAACCCCGGCCCCCTCAAAGGGCCTCATCTAAGGGCCAGGACCCTCCCTGTCTGACCCTGTCTGGGCCTGGAGGACCATGAGGCCCCCCACCGCCTGGAACATATCAGGTGGGCCTCTCACCACAGCGGATCCCTGCAACCAATGGTAAGCATTCTTCATCCTGCATTACGGTCTGCTCTTCTCCCATCTGCCTCTCACCCATGGCCACTACTCTCCTGCTATACATTTTAAATGTAATTTTTTCATGCTCCCTCATTCTTCTGATACAGTTCCATGATCGCCGGCACCCCACGTGTGCAGCGCTGATTTTCTTTGACTACTGCTCATTCACAATGTTTTAGCCCTCTATTCTGATCCCTGATTGTAGGTGTGTTTTTTACATTTGTGCATTTCCATTTTTGTGCTGTACTTGTGCACTGTGGTAACTTCGAACTGGGGTGTCCTTTTACATCTGTGCATCTCCATTTTGTGCTGTACTTGTGCTCTTTTGTTAAATTCGAACTTGGTTGTGCATTTGTTTCTGTGCATATCCATTTTGTGCTGTACTTGTGCTCTCTGGTAAATTCGAACTTAGGTGTGCTGGTTTTTGGTACTGTGTTCTGCTGTACCCCCTAGGCTCTCTCCCACCCTCTAGCTTCCCACTCCGCTGTTACTGCTGGATACTGTTCTTCTTCTGTCGTGTGGCTCCTACCTTGCTTCCTCTTGTCGTGTTCCCTACAGTGTGATCCTCCCCCCACAGCCCTCCCCTTCTGTGTATCCAGCGTTGCACAGCGCTGGGCTGTGATCCTCTCCTTCTCTCTTCTTTCCCCCACTTCTTCCAACTTTCCTCCTCACACCCTCTATGGTGCTCTCGATTTCTCCCATCTACTCCAACTGCTACTCTAGCTCCTATTTTATCCCTTTCGCTAAGTCTGGAAGGAAAAAGTTCAAGGTTCCAACCCAGGATTTCCTATCGCTGATTCCTACACCAGTGCTTCAATAGACAGATTCTCACCGACATCCTCTTTGTCATTCCCTCTCCAGACCTATGGACCCTCATATGGTCTCTGTTCTCTCTCCTTTTTCCTCCTCTCCCATTAATGATGGCACCTGTTGGGTGGTCCTCTTGGAATGTCTATCCAATTGGCACTGTCTTGGTCCATGGCCCTCAGCCCAATGTCTTCCTTTTTGATAGGTGTCTCACATGCCTTATCAACTTCCTTCCTTCTCCTGCTACTCCCACTAGCACCTCTTTGGCTCTTCTGCTAGCTCCTTCTTCCTCCACCTCTCTAGCACCTTCCTCTTCCTCTCTGGCTACTATGCCATCTCCTGCTACCACCTCTTCCCACTAGTCTCAGGCTCCTCTACCACTTCTGCTGGGTGTACCACAAGCCTGTACCCCTCCCAGGAAGTCTGTCAAATGGGGCAACCAATTCCACATTGCTACTCTCAACCCTCGCTCTGCTGTCAAACACTCCTCTGACACTTGCTACCTCTTCTTAGAACTTGACCTGGATGTCCTTGCTCTCACCGAGAAATGGTTCACGGCCAGTTCTGTTATGAATTTTGACACTCTACTCCCTAATGGCTACAAGATCCTTTCTGAGCCCAGAACCAACCATCCCAGAGCTGGAGTAGCTCTGATCTTTCTGGAGTGGGTCCCTGCTTCTGGCATGCCTACACAGGCGGCCTACTCCTCCTTTGAATGTCTGGGCTGCAGGCTATGTCTCCTGGCCTCTCTCTGACTGTGGCCACCGTCTACAGGCCACCTGGCCAGGTTGCCCTCTTCCTTTACGAGTGAGCTGACCTCTCCTCTTCTCTCTGTGCCTCTACCTCTCAACCTCTCCTCCTCTGAGACCTCAACATCCACCTGCATGCTTCTAATTCCTCCTCAAGGCTCTTGCCAACCTCTGCGACACTATTTCTCTCTCCATTCTACCCTCTGGTCCAACACACTGTGCCAGACACACCTTTGATGTTCTCATCAGACATCACCCTCTCTAACCCTCTCACCACTCCCCTCTCTCTTGGACGGACCACTTTCTTCTTTACTATAACCTGCAACTCTCTGTCCATCAGGCAAATCCCACCCCAGCACTGCCACCTACATTCTCTGTCATTTGACCATGAAGCGTGTGTCTGTGGATGAATTTGCCTCTACTTTCTCTGCTTATCAGTTTTACCAGCCGTTAAGGAAGGAACCGCAAACGGACTTTCGAGGTAATTACGGTACCGCAATTTGCGGTACCGTAATTACGGCCTTCCCCATTCCCATTGAGCCCTATGGGGGCAATAATGGGAATGGGGAAGGGCCAATGGTGAATGGGGAATTACCACCCACCAACCTTGGAATGGGGCGGTAATTCCGCTATCCACCATGGGGCAATCGGTAAAATACCGGCGTCAACCATGGCGCTAATAGCGCCATGGTTAACGCCTGGGTCGTAATGATCCCCACTTTATATATTCGACTGGCCATGCCTCCTTCTCCCCCTATCGCCTTCCTAGTAAACAGATCCAAATCAATTCTCTGTTCAAAGTCCACATCCCCTATAGTCCGTTTAAACTTTAGGTAATCTGAGATTTTAAAGTTCTCTATGATATAGCGCTGCTGTAACTCCCTTGCAGTCATCCAAATGTCATTCTTAAACAGATCAGCCACCCAATGTACTCCTCCTAAAAACCAATCCGCCCAAAAAACTACATTACCATTTATTTTAATAGCGGGGTTCAACCATATCGAGGCACCAGGCTCCTTAAATGCATCCACACCCGAAAATACGCAAAAAGTCTTCCATGAATCCCTCAAATTCTCAATCAATGGATCTTTCCCACAACTCCTTTTCGAGATAGAAGTCAATATAGCTCTCGGTGTAAAAGGCCCAATGAAGCTAGTCTAAGCCTCCACCCACATATCATGCTTGTCCACCACGAAGCGAACCAAGAAGTCCGACATGAAAGCTAGATGATAGGCTCTAAAATTAGGAACCCCTAATCCACCCCTATTCAGTGGCAACTGCCTTTTCCACAACTTCAGCTTTGGGGGCTTCTTATCCCACAGGAATTCTTGAAGCATTCTGTCCAAATCCTTCCAAAATGTTGATGGTATCACCAAAGGGAGCATACTCAAAACATAATTAATTCTCGGGGCAGAGACCATCTTCAGGGCGTTCCTCCTTCCCCCATAATGAAAGGTTCCATAAACTCCATCTATCCAGATCAATCCTTAACCCACTGCACACAACTCTCATATTTTCCGGTATCATGTCTCGAATCTCAGGAGTCAGCCAAATCCCTAAATACAGCAATCTATCTGGACACCATCGAAACCCTAAGTCCATTACAAACTTCCTATCAACAGAATGTGATAGAGGCATGATCTCCGATTTCGTCCAATTGATCTTGTAACCAGAACACAATCGGAAGTCTGCCATTATCTTCATAAGCGCCGGTACAGACCGTTTAAGACCACCAAGGACCAGGAGCATATCATCTGCAAACAACCAAATCTTTTGTTGTAATCCCCAGCTCGATTGCCCCACCACTTCATCAGCCGCACTGATAGTCTCAGCCAACGGTTCTAATGCAATCACGAATAGTCACGGTGACAAAGGGCACCCTTGCCTAGTTCCTCTCTCCAATTTGAATTTCCCAGATCGCATACCATTAGTGTTAACCTCAGCAGTCGGATCGCTGTACAGTAGCCTAATCCATGAAACAAATCTCTCACCGAAACCCATCTTGGTCAGTACTGAGAATATGAAATTCCAATTCACTCTGTCAAAAGCTTTTTCAGCATCTAATGACTTTGGAAATAGTATTCAAAATTTTCCGGATGTTACTAGAGGTCTTCCGTCCCTTCACAAAGGCTGATTGATTTATATGAATTAGTGAAGGAAGTACATTTTCCAGTCTAATCGATAATATCTTCGCCAGAATTTTGTTATCGGCATTTATAAGACTTATGGGCCTATAACTCGATGGAAGGGTATCATCCTTTCCCTTTTTCAGAAAGACAGAAATCATAGCATGCCTAGTAGATGCCGGTAACACACCCTTAACCATCGACTCCGTATACATATCCCTCAAAAGATGGAGTGCAGAGCTTGGCAGTAACCTATAAAATACAACTGGAAACCCATCAGGGCCAGGGGCTTTCCCCACAGTCAGTTTACCAATAGCCTTCTTAATTTCCTCAACCGTAATATTTTCTTCCAGCAACTTCGAATCACTTTCATTAATTTTAGGAAGAGCCACTTTTTCCAGGAAATCTTCACCCTTGCCAGTCACCTCCGACTCATTTTTGTATAGATTCACATAAAATTCACAAAAAACCTTGTTTATGTCACCCGGCTGATATGTAATTTTGTCATTCTGATCTCGAATTGATGCTATGGATCGCTCAGCTTCTCTCTTCCTCAATCTATAAGCCAACCATCTATCACACTTTTCACCCTTTTCATAGTATGCACATTTAAGATAAAAGTTATTACGTTCTGTATGCTCATCTATCAGCGATTTCAACTCTCTCTTCGCCCTTTTTAGTTCCGACACCGCTTCAACACCCACCGGGTCAGCCATAACTTTTCTGGATAATTCCCTTAACTTTTTCCCAAATGACCCCGCATCGTGCACTTCAGAGCTTCCCAAACTATACTAGGACGCATTTCTCATGTATGATTACACGTCACAAAGCATTCCATTTCTTTTTGCAATGTATCCACTACGTCATCTTTTTGAAGTAATGAGACATTCCTTCTCCAAAAAATATGCTTGTTCAAGGCATACCTCAACTGCAAATGCATAGTTACATGTGCATGATCAGTTAAAAGTATACTATCAATTTCACTTGTTTTATAGGATTCTGTCATCTTACCAGATGTCAAAAACATGTCCAGTTTAGAATAAACCGAGTGTGCACCCGAAAAAAAACTATACTCTCTAGTGGACGGATGCTCCAACCTCCAACAATCCTTCAGGTCGTGTTCCAAATGTAAATCAACCAAAGCCAAGTGTTGCCCATCAACACCTCCCTTAGCTGCTTTTCCGCTTCTGTCCATATTTGAGTCCAATACAATATTAAAATCTCCACCCAAGACAATATTCCTTGACCCCATGTCCTGTAGCATCTGCGCCACTTTTCTAAAGAAGAACCCATCGTCTACCGACGGCGCATAGATATTACACAAAGACCCCAATTGGCCCTGTATATCTATCAGCAGAGCAATTATCCATCCCTCCCTATCTGATTCTTCTTTCAGAACCTTAATAGGAGTAGTTTTTCTAATCAAGATCACCAACCCTCTGGATTTTGTATCGAACGAGGCACCATATACCTTCCCCACCCAGCCTTTCTTCAATTTTTCAATCTCATCTTTCGCCAAATGTGTCTCTTGCAAGAAACATATATCACCCTTCAGTTCATCCAAAAAAATGCAATACTTTCATCCTCTTTTTCATATTTCTCAATCCATTTACATTCCATGTCACTACTCGCAGGTCTTCACTCATTTTCTCCACTTCAATTCTTTCCCACCACACAACAAACGTCCATGCTAGCAAGTTAAAAGAACTCAGTAAAATATATACACCCACACTAAGGTCCCCCAACCCACCTCCGCTGAAACAGATGCAGTTAGCAAACCACAAACCAACGTAACAATGCAAAAAATAAATTTTAGAGTCCTAGTGCCCTAGCCCCCCCATTTATACTTAACCCGCTTTGAAATACAAAAGACAAACAATAATGTCCGAAAAAAAAACATCCTTAAAATACTCCCCACCTTATCACCCCAAATTCCACTCAAATCCAACAAGTCGACGACTATATTAAAAATAGTAACAAACTTTGCCACAGACCCTCATAAACTATCAATTACACCTCACCCAACCCAAGCACTCTGAATCATTCACGCAATTCCACTCCATTTCAGTGTGATACAAGCAGCACCTTAACATTCCGCCTATACAATACAAAAGTATAAGCTTTGGTGTACATAGCTATAATCACCTCCCGTAGGTCGCACTCCACAAGAATAATTGAATGTTGGGTAATAGTCCATTTTCAAGTTATGTCAACACCCCTCCACCCTCATCACCACCCACAATTAATCATTCAACAGACCTCGATTTACCAGCCTAATGAGCGCACCATTTCAGATTGCCACGCACGGTAGCTAGATCACAAACACGCCCCAAATACCCCACACAGCCCCATAAAACACTTCAAGATCTGCATGTATCCTGAATTACCTGAATAAAAGCCAGCCCCATCAGGACCTCCCAACCCAAATGATCTCAAATGCATAGTAACTCCTACAATCAGCCTAAATCATAGAACAAAGAATGCAGCACATATGTAACCGACCATTTTAATACTCTTATTCCTGGCAGTGCAACAGCAAAGCAGGTTCGGGTCCAACAATTGCCCCAATATCGTGTCTCCATCTGCATTTAAGTTAAACGCCCGCTCATGCCCACCTGTAGCCCAACCATCAAAATCCCATCAGTGCCAGATAATGATCCATGCCATCAGGTTTTTTCGCCACCCCTCCCAGACCCCTGCTCCCCCTACACTTTTCCAAAACAAAGAGGTTTGTAAATGGGAGAGAGAAGAAAAAAAAAAAAACGCCAGACAGACATTATCATAACATCTAGTATAATGCATCACAAGAACTATAAGCCCAGACAAACAAATGCATTATATACAACAATCCTAGGAGACAACATCACACTATACGAAATGAGCATGCAAGAACACATCAGCACAACAGTGCAACTGAGTAGTATAAACGTATCACAAGAGGGCCCGTCTTAGTGCCTCAATGTCCCGAAGGAATGAATGGCCATATCAGCACAACAACACTGACAGCACTAATGTCCAAGAACGAAACAGTGATCCTTGAAGTTACTAAATGCATCCAAACCATATGTTAGCATGCATGTGTGTCCCGCTTGCAATCACAAGGTCAAGTGAGCCTAGGTGTAAGTAACACATCTTGATGGCAGCAGTCCAGGAGTAAAACCAGACAGTCTGAGTAAGAACCAACAGAGTCCATTAACCTTGCCCACGACTATAATGTCATATGGCCATTTACTCTCCTGCTTTGCCCGATTTATATCCAAGGACTGTAAGACTGTATTGACTTGCACCAGATCCTCACTGCAATGCCCTGCCACGGACCAAAAAATATGTCCATCCACCATTGCAACTCATGACCGCACGATTGCACTGCGAATCTTCCGAGTTTCATAACTGTCCTCAACTGGCATTTTACCTGGAAACTTCCTCCTTTGGCGCATCCAATATTCTTGTTAAACGATTTGCCTGTCCACCCGTAACAATTCTGCTGCTCATACGAATACTGGAAGTAATACGCCGCCCATATTCTGTAATCCATATGCATCAATGCATGACGCACGCCGTGCAGCGCACCTTCACGTTGCATCATGTGACTTCCTCACAAAGCCAGGTCCTGAATGCATCCACGGGACGTAAAGGAACACGAGCAGAGTGAGTGTACTTTCAAAAAATATTGTTAAACTGTGGCAAGTCTGCAGCGCCATTTTTAGCATATCAATCTATAACAGTGATGTTAAAAAATGAAAATGAAAATACACAAAGTCAAAAATTAAGCAATTGAGTGTGGGGAGTATGCTAAAACAGTACCTTCAAATATCCCTTTTTAAGTAGTGGCTCCAGCCAGCTCACAGCTTCTTTTGGATCCAATGTAGTCTTATCCCCACCGGGGAGGGCAATAGTCAGAACATTATTTCTATTCAGGAAGGCATTCACCCCGACAAGTTTAGCCAGGTATTTAACCTCTTTAAACGACTTCCTGATAGTCAGCGATTCCTTGGGATAATCAGGGTAAACAAAAACCTGCTTCCCCTTGTAGAAGACTTTGCCTTTCTTCCTTGCATTCTTGAGGACCTCTTCCTTAATCCTTGTACAAATAAAAGAGATGAGAATTTGTCTTGGTTTAGGGCCACTCTTTCTGCCAACTCTATAAACATTGTCAAGGTCACCATGAGTAATCCCATCACAGTTAAAAGAAGTTTTTAAGATGTCCAACACCAGCTGCAGCAAATCTTCAGTATTATCCTCCTCAACACCAACCAGTCTCAGGTTCTTGCTTCTGATCTTCAAATCCACATTAAATGTTTATCTCTCTCTTTCTGTAATTCTTCTTTCAAACTGTTATAGGCTCTGAAGCTACCTGCTATTTCTGTAGAGATTGAAGCTGATCCATTTTCTAAGGCAGAAACCCAGCAGTCCAGTTGGGATACCTTCAGTGAAATATCCTCCATAGTAGACTTAAAATCTCCCAAATCCTGTGCAACTTTTCCAAGATCTTGAGCCATCTTCAGTAACAAAGAATATATATCCTGAGTACTTGGTGCCTCCCCCATCTCTGAAGCTGGCTTTGATTTCTTGGGGATAGGATTTTCCGCAGTTTCAATTTTCTTTTTTGAGTTCATAATCCAATATTATCATAAAAGGGAGAGGGCCAGGAGCTACAGGATTATGCTGCAGCCTCTGCTGCCTACATTCTGGAATCCCTCCAAGCAAAAGCATTATTTAGGTTAAGCCATGAGCACAAGAGGGAGACTCAGGAGGAACCCACTAGTTTGCCCTAAAATCCAGAGATAGTCTGACGTGCTTCCCCAGTATAGACACATCAGGCACCAAGTCCATCCCCTGCACTGAAGCCCCATACACAACGTCCTTGATGTTATCTTCGATTCTGGCGAGCGCCTGATCAAGGTTACCCATGACTGCCGTGAGCATAGACCCGGGCTCATGGGCCGAAGCACCTGGAACGCTCAAAGCAGCTGTGCCATCCAGAGCCTCCACTGGACCAGTCACTGGCAACTGCCCTGATGGTGCCCCCTCAGCAGGGGATAATGGGGCCACTAGAAAACCTGAACTTACTGTTGAAGAGGAACTTGTTGTGTGGAGAATAATGGAGTCCCCATCAACCGTGGATAAACCAGTGACCGTATTGAGAACATACTTGGTAATTACGGGCAAAAATCCCATGCTTCTTAGGTTGGCCACCATTGTTAGTCACGTGTGAGTCTTCCTCTTTACCCACAGCTAGGCACGTCTCAAGTGGGGCTTAAAACCCAGAACAACCCTTTCTTGTACCGGGATGGGAGTAAACACCAAGCACAGATCAAAGGGAAATATACCCACAGTCTCCATGCTGGTTTATAGCCACGTCAAGGTAGTTATTAGGAACTAAACATGAAACCGTCAATCCCAGATGACAAGATTCTCTCAGGGGTGCCAGGAAGTTCAGAAAGTCACACAAGAGAAATAAAATCCAAAATTAGACATAATGCAAGTCCACGCAGCCCATCAATGATCAGGACTGAGAGCTCCCCTGAAACAGACCTCAAACTAACTAGCCCTGCTCTCCCCGCCCTCGCTCGCCGGAGACTGCGCAGGCTGCAAACCACTGCACAGCTCCATGCCGCTGCACAGGAAAAGGGGGTTTTAAAGATAGCTCCTCCTGGCAAATGTGTGGAAATGGAAAGCACACTGCAGAACAGGCACAACAGCAACTAATCCTCCTGCCGAGACGGCAAACCTCTGCATAGCTCTGCGCCGCTCTGCAGGAAAAAGGGGGTTTTAAAGAGGGCTCCTCCTGGCGAATGCATGGAAATGGAAAGCAGACTGCAGAACAGGCACAACAGCAACTCCTCGTGCTGAGACTGCAAACCTCTGCACAGCTCCATTCCTTTACATAGCTAGAGTATTACCCAACAATGTCCTAAGCCCGACCTGCAAGCGAGAACAAAGACAACAATTTATTTTACTCTCTACAAGTCGAATGTAGTGTGGTCTGGGATGTTAACAAATAAAACATGTTGTGTCTATATAGAATAAAGAATACTGAGTCAAGGGTCAGAAGCCCTCACTCCCAGGTATTGTGTCAGAACCCCCTGCTCCCCCTATGGGGATCATGGCACCTACAAGTCTGTATCATGAAAGATACCATAGGCACTGGGGACGATGTGCCAGGCGATTATTAGTGAGAAGACCACAGCTTAATGCCTTGTCTCCATCAGGCAGCCACTGCCTGTACTCTTCTGTGATTTACTGCAATGAGTTCTTACTCTGTGTGTGTGTCTCTCTCTGTCTCTTTGTCTCCCAGTTTTTGGGCCTCATTACACGGACGGCGGTGGACCAAGGTGCTATAGGCACCTTGGTCCATGCCGGTAAAATACCGGCACCGCCTTGGAGGAAAGGGGAATTACCGCCCTATTCCAAGGTTGGTGGGGCGGTAATTCCCCCTTCCCCCATTGCCCTTCCCCATTCCCATTTTTGCCCCATAGGGCATAATGGGAATGGGGAAGGTGCTAATTACGGCACCGCAAATTGTGGTACCGTAATTAGCTCCCTGGTCCCTTTGCAGGTTGGTTTTTAACGCCTGAAAAAAGCAGGCATTAAAGTCTCCAACCCGCAAAGGACCTCGTTTTAAGGCGGTAAGGGTTAACGGTCACCGGTACCATTAACGGTGACCGTTAACCCTTTCTGCCATCCGTGTAATGAGGCCCTTTGTCTTTGAATATGTCTCTCTCCTTATGTCTCTCTCTATGTCTCCTTCTCAATGTCTTTCTCTCTCTACCTTTCTTCTTTCACTTACTGCAATTGGTTCTGTGTACATTCAGCTATCATTATGTTATATCACCCTCTCTGTCTCTCGTATGTTTAAAGTATATTTAAAATGCTTTATAGAAGTCTCAACCTTCAACTGCACCATAGAGTGAGATGGCTGGCCACCACTGGGTGATGTCAGCATTTCAGAATACCAAGCATTTGCCACCCCATCCCAGACTCAGTAGGCCGAGGATCTGTGCTTAGTTGTCGGATCACAGGAGGATTTTACACCATCTCATTAGGAGGGTGAACTGTCTCAGTAACACTTGGGATATCTTAGTGGAGAGCAAGGCAATGCCTGCTCCTATCATTGAGTTACATTTTGTTGTGGAGCCTCATGCGGGTTACGAAGAATGGTACAAGTAAAGTTTAGCAGAGGCTGGAGCAGGGACTGTATCAGGTCTGATGGCATTTCTGACGGAACCAAGATTGTCCTCTGCTGTCTCCAACCCACACTCACTTAGTTCCTGCCAAATGCTTGCCCTATTATTAGGGGGAAGAATGAGATTGGGGAACCCACCACATTGAGAAACAATGGGGTGAGGATCTAACAACAGGGGAGGTAGGGAAATTGTCAGCAATGGGTCTACAAGTAACCAGAGGAGGACTGTGGGGATCAGATCACCCAGTCTCAGGGATGGTAAGGAGTGGCTGGTGTATGGATCTCAGTGTTAGGGAGGAGCGATTCCTTGAAGAGGAGGGTCTTGAGCTCCCATCTGAACTATAGAAGTGAGGGGGTGAGTCAGATGTTAATGGGGAGGGGGTTCCAGAGTCATAGCACCTAGACATTGAAGGCCCGTCTTCTGGTTTTTTCATTCCTGCTGCAGTGGAGTTCGAGTCTGCACACGTCCTTACTTCTGGTGGTCTATATGCCTCCGTAGGTGCTGTGTTTTTCAGTGAGGTAACTTGGGGTCTTCAGGGTGACAGCCTTGTGGATGTTGCAGCATGATTTGAAGATGATGCAGGCTTTCAGTGGAAGCTAACAGTTCAATGAGGGTTGATGTGATGCAATAGAATCTGTGCAGCCCTTTAACAAGTCTGCTTCAGGGGTGCCAGCTTAGTCGCCGGAATTGCCGGAATTGCCAGCATCCAGATGGAAGAGGACCAAGGCTTGGACAGCAGATCTGAAGTTGTTTTCTGGGATGAAGGACTTGATTTTCTGCAGGAGAGAAAGTTGGTACTCAGCCGTTTGTGTTTTACTTGCTATGAGCTGTTTGAAGTAGATTTATCTGTCGTAGTCAAAACCCAAGGGACTTGGCACAGGTAGCCAGCTGGGGTGTTGCCGTTTAGCTATTTTGCACCAACAATCCCCACTCCTTATCACATTTGATCTCCCATATGTCAAGCATCCTACTAGCCCTGCCCTGTTTCTCTGAAGAAGAACAGTGTTGGTCCTGTTAGGCCTTTATGCCCTGTAAGCACTACTTGGGACATATGGACAGCATCCTGTTGAAATATTGTGTCCCTTTGGAGCAGTACGAAGAATGGTACAAGTAAAGTTTGATGGATGGGACAACAAGCCAGGTCTTCCTGTTCTTCTGAGAAGACCACCCTTGTCTTTGTGCATGCGTGTTTTGACGCAGATTGAAGATCTGTTCACCCAGCATTGAGGAATAAAAGATTATTGTGCATGCAAATGGGGAACACTTTATGCCTCTGTGCCTATATTCACCCACTCCACTGCTCTTACTTGGAACTCCAGACCAGCATCTCCTGACCATCTCAGTCCCAACATCCTATTCTGGACCTGGATGCCAAGGTGAAAAGCTGGGACAATTCTACTCAGTCGACTTTCTTTTATTCCTTCTTAACAATAACATAATCACATATGAATACATTAATAACCAAAATAAAACAATCAGGATCAGTTAAAGATCTCTATTCCATAAAAATCAGAAAAGGGATTGTTTGCCTTATACTTAAACTCTTCATGGAATGTATTGATACATCTGTAACTTTAGGGAAATGGCCTATCACAGCCAAACATTTGAAAATGAAAAACACTAACCCTTTAGACACAGAAAACCACCCCCCAATATCTAGACTTCTTGTCAGAAAAACGTACAAACGATGGCTGCTAAACACCTGTTAAGCCACTTTAACATTTGTGACCATAAACTGGCTTCCATCCAGCTTATTGCTTGAGCTGGTGGTCACAACTATGATGGATACACCAAGAGGATGGTTGATGGTGGCGGTGTCGGAGTGGTCATACTTTTAGATATTTCCACTGCCTTCAATACCACCCACCATGCCATCGTCGGGGCAGACTATACAGTTTTGGTATTGATGGATCTGCATTGGTCTGGCTTCATGTGACTGGACCCAGTCTGGGCACATGGACTCATTTGAATCACGTGCCTCTGCAGCGACTGTGGGGTCCTGCAGGTTGCCTCGATCTCCCTGATCCTCTGAAACTGTACCTTCAGCCACTCACTAAATTGCTTCAATTGTTAAGTATGTATTTATAGATCTACGATGATGATACACAGGATAGAGACACTGGCCGCATTCTGCAGTTGCCGATAACCGCTGGTAGTGCTTGCGGCTTACCCGCAATCTCGGCTTACCGTTTCCACTGCCAGGTCTCCTGGTATTACCGGGATATCACAGGCGGCGGAGGAATATTAAATTCCCATTCCTATGGAGTCCCATATGACTTCATGGGATGGGCACCACTGTAGCACCAGCACTGTTGTTAACGGTGCCGGTGCATCAGTGAATAAACTGCTTGTAGGGGCCTGAACTACCAGCAGGACAGGCCTGCCGGAGGTTCACTACCCCTACCAGTAGACTCAGAGTACGACGGTTCAGAAATGTGCCGGTACACGTTGTTACCGGCACCTTTTTCCAGACCGGCATACTCATAATGAAGCCCAATGTATCTGTTTCCAATTTCAAATTGGGTGTGGCAGCTGTTAGTAAGTGAAAGAACAAAAATAAAGAGATTTACGTTTTATGCAAGCAAAGCCGACGTCCCACCCTACAGTCCCACCGGCCATCAGAGAAATTACACCCCCCCATTTTAACCTGGGCCATTGTGTAATTGCCCAAAGCCTATTGACAAGGTGCAGAATTTGATGTCATGATCAATAGGCAACTCAGTATGTCTGCTCAAGTGAACAAGGTAGCTGTTCTGTGTTTCAGTCAACTAGGTATCCTCTAGAAATGTTTATATCTGCAAAACTGGACTTTTCTAGCTCAGTCTATTTGGATCTCCCCAAATATTTACTGAAAAGTCTTCAGAGAATTCAGAACACTCACAAGGCATAGTAGTTTCGTCTTCCCCTCCCCATTGTCTCTTCTTATTTTGTTGTATTTAATTATTTAACATTGATGTAAATACATTGTCTATCATCCCCTGTCCCTTCCCTGTTGCCTTGTGGGTGCTTTGAGACAGTATTTGCTTCCTGTATAGGCGCCTAACAAGTGAACCATAGAAAAACATTATTGAGACTTCCTAAACAACCATCAACTACTCAGGCATTTAATCAGCTTCATTGGACCTCTATCCAAGAAGCCGTAAAAATCAAACCCCTGTGCATTGCTTATAGCATCTACTGCAACAATGAGGCCAATCTTTTTAATATTTCAAGAAACATATTTCTCCTAGTATAAATATACAAATGTAAATACCATGCAAACATGAAGCAAGGCCACCTGGGAGAGGCAAGGTGTCAGAATAAGGCACAGTGATAATATAAGAAATAAATTGTGTCATGGTTATCACCCAGCGTTATGCACATGGTGGGGGCCAAAAGTCTCATTGCTGGCAGCTGACCTTGCAGTTCTCCATTTCCACCGCAGATCTCGACGGCCATTTTTGATTACCCGTAGCTATGATCCTTCCATCTCTCAAATGTATCGCCCTTAGCTGCTACATGGTCCAGTCATCTTGTTGCAGCAGCTCATCTATAAGCTTACAGAGCCCCTTAAAGCGGCGTGCAAGCAAACAGGGAGGTGAATGAAGCAACAGACAGACAGCAATGAATACTATATGGGAAATAGCAACATTTAGGTCTAGATAATGAAAGATTTTAAGTCAACGCCACAACAATACAAACGGTTGCCATCTATGATCATCCTAAACCTAGAAATCTCAGGAAAAGGGCAAGGGTAAGTTGATGCATTCAGGCATCACAGGAACAGCAGGCATGCAAGCAGGTACTCGCAATACACCATGCATAAATGTAGGGTTTCCTTCAGGACAGGATCCTTGAAATGGGGTAGACTGGTAGGAGGAGGGCTACAATCTAATTGTGCTATTGAGTATCGTCTTGAGGACATCCATTAAGGATTGGCCCCTAAATTAGGGGCCATTGGTGTTCATCATTAGGGCCAGAGAGAAATTAGCCATGTAAAAAGGAGGGAACACTTGGAAAAGGCCACAGGTGGTACTGGTGTCTCTGGATGAGGATAAAAAACCTCAATGACTGCTACTGTGGCAGTAATTATTACACCATTTTTTAGTGTACTGATTTGATTGTGTTCATTTTAGGAACAGCATTGTACAGAAAAAAATACAACTCTATTATTATGTAAGCAGTAACTAATAAACTCTTGCAACATAGATACAGAATTATGTATTTTATGATGTTTTATGACTTAGTTGTTTTAATGATGAATGTAATGTAGTTTACAATGTATGTATTTTATGTTGTGTTGATGCTGAAGGTTTATGTTTTACCTATAGCACAATAAAACTTAAAAAAATAAAAAACAGAATTCAGCTTCATCAATTATTTAGTAGGTGATGAATTAACAGCAACTTAATAAATATTACTATTAGGACACCATTTCATTCCTGAACTAAAAATGGCAATTTGACACAAAGTGAATTTAGGGTGAATATTTTCACTTTATCTTAATTTAATTTGTATCCAGAAAATGTGAAAAACATGGCAATTGCTTGAAACAGATTGTTGAGATTCAAACAAACAAAATCTGAATATCATCTGCAGCAGTGCCGGCTTCATGTTTGTTTCGCTACGTAACAGCCAGATTATCATTACGTTTAATTAATTCAACTATGGATTTTGATTGGAGTAGGAGATAAAGGTCAACCCTGCCTCGCACCTCTCGAAAAGAGCAAAGGATGCAGAGAAACGACCATTGATCAAAATAAACTTTTAACGATAGAATAAAGAAGCTTAACTAGTGAGCTAAAATTACAAACAAATACATGCCAATTGAATGCTTCAAAAATTAATCCCATTCTACAGGATCTAAATGTTTGTTCAGCATCTATAGCAATGGCTATGAAACTATTGGCTATCTGAACAATGTTGAGAATATCAGAATAGAGTGTAGCGTTGGCACAAGAAGCATGGGTTAATCAAAAAGAAAAAAAGGATACTTTAATTAGCAGTAATGTTTGCTGTCAGAGTTAATCAAAGAAATAGGATGAACGTTTTGGGGAGCTCACAGCCTTCACCAGGTTTAGGGAAAAGGATAAGCATATTTTCATAAAAGTACTACACAGATGCCCCAATCAATAGAAAATAAGAAATCTATTGAAACAATTAGGAGTTACAAAATGTGCATATTAAATCAGAGAATAACATGTCAGGACCAGATACTCTTGGCTTTTTTTTTAGATATTTAATAAAATTACAATTTCATTCATGTGAATGGGTATATCCAAAGAACTACGGTCACATAGTGGGTATGAACTATTACATAATGTATTGAAGAACCCACTAAGAATGGGATCAACTGTGGGATGTTCAGACAGATGAAGGTCTTCATGAAGTTTAGTAAAGATGTCCAGAAAAGCCTGATAAGAAAAGTAAATACCCCTTATCATTTTGGATAAAAGGAATTCTGGAACAATCCCTTTTACATCTGAAATATGATGCAAGAGAGTTTGCTAGCCTTATTTGAGTTTTGTTAGATTTTGGCTTTACATTTCCTGCAAGCCTGGTCAGAAGCAATTTGAATAAACTCAACCCTAAGAAGATTTGTACACAATTCATCATCATATGTATTGTCCATACATTTTAGTTGTTTTGATATTAAGCCAGTTATATTCCTGGAATCTTTTTTTCAATTTAGCACCATACAAGATTATGTAATCTCTGACAGTGCATTAATAACACTGGCAAATGTTAACTAGGGAAGTATCACCCTCGTTATTTAATTTAAATCATGATGATAAAAATCTGTCACAGCTTGCAGAACATTCTCATCACAAAGCAGGACATTATTAAATCTCAATCTACTGGAAAATTCCACTCAGTCCTGAAAATCCAAAGCTTTAACAACCGGGGCTTGATCAGATATTGCTATACTTTCAATACAAGAGTCTATAACAGCGCAAATGAGACACTTCACAACACAGAAAACATCAATAGATTCAATTCAATGCCTGAAAGGTGTGTCATTCTCCATGAGTCAACCACCCAACCTCAAATATACAGCATATATACATTTCTTATGTGCTTTGCTACTCTTATCCACACACCTGGATTTCCTATCCATAAATGGTCCATAATGTTATGTAAAGTCACCACAAAGCAAGAGGTTAGGGAGATCTGACTGCAGATCGGTGGGACCATAAAAATGATTTGTCGAAAGAGTGTTAGATAAAAATATTACTTCATGAAAAATAACATCTACCTTTGCCATTTGATTCATTTTTCAATGCTTTGTATTTAGGAGATGTCTTAATTAAAAGGGAGACGCTGTTCCACTTACCATCAGTGTCACTTGACAGTACTTCACCTGCCTATAGTCTCCTCAGTTCAGCAACCTTCCTGTAAAAAGACAAATGTGTTTCTTGTAGATTGGGGAAGATGGGATTAAATCAGTTAAGATATGCTCACACTTTACATTTCAGCTGCAGGAGAAGGACACAAAGGGAAATAATTAGCAGTCATAAAATATATGCCAAATAGTAAATGCAGCATGCATGGTGTGGTAGTACAGAATATTTTGCATATGTGAAATCAAACTACCGCAAACAGGATCAAAGAGGGATACAGCTCAGGAAGTTAAGAAAGGGAGGACAAATTAGACAATAGCATTGATCAGCGTCACAAAAAGTAAAACAGAAGAATAATAAGGTAATTGATAAGTAAGAAGTGTAATACATACATAGAGATAAGCATGAGCTTTACAATCACCAAATGTTTACAGTACTCCAAATAGATAATAATAATCAGGAACGCGTATTGGTAAAACTATTGCATCACGAACATTAACAACAGTCATGAGACATACCAGTTTCAGATTTCCCCTCCCCAGAAACAGAGAGTTCACTATCCACAGGCTCGGTATCCATGCCCTCGCATGAGTGGATTAAGGTCTGTGGGGTCACACGACATGTATTAAGCTGCTTCAAAGCTGGACAAAGGGATAACCATTCTTTTCAATATATGGCTGTAGCTTTTGACATCTTCTGTGCAGTAAATTATTTATGGCTCTCCCACACAAATTGCGTAGTTTATCTTGCTATTTTCACTATTGTCTGCAGTTGAATATTTTCAATAAAAAACAAGGTTCGAGGGCTGTTTTTCGTCCTGCAGTGCTATCTCAGAGACTAACTTCATGAGTTTGGTCTCGGGAGGATAGCTCAGGGGCAACATGCTCACCTTGGAAGCAAGACGATAAGGGGCAACACAGGTTCGATACCCAGGTCTGCGCTTAGAAACCTCTGGCTAAGATAATTTCCAACATGATGATGGCATTTTCTTCATCAGCTCCTGCAGGTAGGCCAATAAGGTGGAGATTATTGCATGTACAGTGATTTTCCAAGTCCTCTGTATGTTTCTGAAGACCAGAGAGAGACATCTCTAACTTCATGATTCTTCATTGTAAACATTTGTTTTATTTTTTTAAAATATGGACTATCTGTGATCTGCATAACCTGTAACCAAATGCTGAAGCCTAATTTACTTTGTGACCAACTTCTTAAGCTTGGCCAAACTTGTAACCAACTTCGTAAGCTTGCTGAACCTGTAACTATATTCTTAAGTCATGCGCCCAGATGCCCGAGGGTTAGGTGTGCAATACAAATTTTATAATAAATAAATAAATAAAATCCTTCTTTCAGCCTCCTAATATTGGTTTCAAATTAGGTCTATCTGTCATTCAGTTGTTGGAACTTGACATTGATAGTACCATAAAATGTCTGAGTTCCCTCAGTTCAGTAAAGACTGTTTACATGACCGGACCAGGCTTGAATTTAGTTGGAGGAGAAAAGTCCCTTTTAGTAGTCTTTAGAGAGCTTGTGGTTGGGAGAATAGATTCCTTTCTAGGTATTGCAAATTCCCAAAAAGAATATATTAATTTGTACGAATGGTATAAAAGACCGGAAAAAGGCATGTACCATTCGTACAAATGGATATAGTCTTTTTGGGCAATTCCATTGAGAATCAGAAAATACTGAACATGAGCAGCGGTGGTGTCCCCCGCTCCCCATGTTCGACATCTTCTGATTTGGAGATTGCGGGGGTGTCCCCCGCAGAGGTGAATGAAGTTGAAACAAAATAAGGTTACATAAAAATAAAAGTAAAGGATCCTGCGTCGCCGGTTCCCATCATGGAAGTGAAGGGAACCAGTGTTGCAAGGAGTCGGCGGCACACAACGAGGTGTGCTGCCAAAAGCAAAATGTAAGTAAGGGGGATATTTGTGGGGTATGTTTGGGGAGGCATTTACTTTGAGCTACAGTCTTTTTGGCCGCAAACTGTTCCGTTACGGGCAAACAACCGAAAACCTAGGTATTGAGAGGCCATGTGGAAGCAGCAATAAATTGTAGATTATTAAAGTACAAATTAATGCAGCGGAAAGGAAGTAGAATCTATGAAAAAGAGGGTCTACCCTTGCAGAGAATACAAACAGATGTCCACAAAACTGCCAGATAAGCCTTCCAAAGTCTAACTGGCCACTGCAGTAAAGGGCCTAAGAGGCAATCAGCATATGAATTATATGCAGTGATCGAAGTGAGCGGGAACAGTCAGGAACTTTGTTCCACTCATTTTTTTTTTCTGTTTACCATTCCTCTACTTTGTACGACCACATTCACCATTCGGTACAGAGGATTTGTCCATTCATGTCCTTGTGCAAGTCTAAAGTTGTAATAGGAAGCTTAGTTACTAGTCACTTAGACTATTGCAATTCAACGGCCACAACACTTTGTTAGATGTTGCACTAGGCTTCCACCTACCCTCTCCCCTGCCGAGACCACATTTCGACTACTTTTTTCAGTACACTTCTACCACTGATTATATGTAATTTAATTCAAGGAAAACCCAGAGAACGAGATCACAGTATGCCACAAAGAAAACAGCTGTGCAGAAGAGAAAGTCTGTTGTATATAAAGAGAATTAAGAGGCAGATGTAACCAGAATTTTGTTTCTTCAGGATAGCGATGACAATTGCAGGACGTTGCCTGAGACAATTAGCCTGAGCACCTCAGACGCCTAGGGTCTGCATGACGCCATGCAAGACTGGTTTATGCACCGCTATGGCCCCAGAAGGCACACGCAAAAACAGACTGAAGAGGGCTCAATGTTCCTCTCCATGGGAGCCACTCCGACCATAAGGATAAGTAAAAGAACATGCAACACCATTAAACCATTACATGATAAACAGGCGGCCATGTGCTTTGGTGTCAAGACATGCTCCCATTAGTGCCCAATGTAATGGTACTCAAAGTATCAACATTGGAATGATGAAGGGCTGAGTCAGCCTTTCTGAGAGTCACACATGCAATGTGCCATCTTCTCCCATGCCAGAGTTGAATGTCTAATTACAGGGTTGTCCAACTCCATACCTCGAGCGCCGGATCCATGTTGGGTTTTCGGATACCCGTCATTAATATTCATGAGATACATTTGCATACAATGATTCTAAATGTATGGACATTTTTATTTGTGAATGTTAACAAAGGGATATCCTCGTGGAAGCTTTCAACCCAGACCTTGATGTGAATCAAATTTATTCTAGGCCAGTAATCCAAGCTTTGCAACAACCCTAAGGAAGTATTAGGGTACTGCTATGCACATGAGTCAGAGAAAGTGGGGTGATGAGATGAGAAGAATGCATGGCAGGAGAAACTAGTGAATCTTGCAGTGCTCTCTATGAAGAAATAATAATCTGTCATTTGTAGGGCATTTTTAGCAAAAGGACTTTACATAGAACATTTCCCATGCAATTATTATTACTCAATCGAAATTGGAACTCATTTATCAAAGGCTGAGTTGACCATGCCGGGATTTGAACCTGTGATGTGCAGTTTGTTAGGTTCCAGCTGATCTGGTTGTTGCTGATGTGTGTGCCTGAGCATAGAGTGTTGAGAATGGAGTGTGGGCTATGTGTGGAATGTTATTATGTAAAGCCTCTGGCATTCCAGAGAGTCAGTGGGGAACTGAAGCTTGAGCACAGGGGGACCGGTGGATGTCTCTTATATTAGGAACTTGTCTTGAATATACCTTACCTACTCCTAATGTACTTACCTGTTACTTACGAACCCAGTAAAGCGACCTGTGTCACCTGAGGCTCCAGAGTAATCTGTACAACCCTTAAACCTTAAATGTAACACTGGCGACGAGGATCTTGGATACTGAAGAAAGGAGGTACAGAAAGGAGTGAAGGAAGGAAGAAGCAACAAACGTACTGAAAAGGAGTTACATAGTAAGAAGAAGTTGAAACCACAAGGCACAAGAGGGTGTCCGGAAGAGGTTCAGAGGAGTGACATCCACCTAAGGCAGAATGGAAACAGAGGCATCCACCGATCCCCCCTGGCCCTGAGGGGTCTCTCCCTGGCTTTAAGGTGAGCGTGCCCCTGTCCCGTGTGGCTGTGAGCTGTGAAGGACATCTGGAGCCCATTGGGGGGCAACGCATCACACCTTAATTGAAACGGGTGCAGGGTTGGTGTGAACGCTCTTCCCCATAGCGAGCCCTGGAAGTTTGGTGAGAACTGGGAGAGCGTTATGAAGGGGTTTGGTGCTTGGCAACCCAGTTTCTTCGTGCAGCGTTAAAGGAAGGGGCTATGGAATTAAAACTTACAGGTGACGGTTTTACTATCAACTTGAAGAAAATTCTGTTAAGAGGAGCGTCCGCAGTACTTACAGGAAAGTGGTGATCTCAGAGACCATACCGGTGGTGCAGCTTTAATGTTAGAGGGCGTTGGTGTTCAGCTGGCAGCATCTTGGGGACACCACGGCCCTAGGAGCATGGATGACGGTTGGTTCTGGGAGATGTGGGCAGGTTGCTGCTCCGTTCAGAAGTGATGATGTAATCCTAGTCTATGGGGAATTGTCAAAGTTCGTAGTGAGTGTTTGTTACACCAATGTTCTCAAGGGCTCAGGCAATGTTCTGAGGAAAGAACATATCAACGTGCCCAACATGTTCGTGGGCTGGAACTTCCAATGTACTGCAATGGTTAGTGGGATTGATGTGATGTTTCGAGTAAAGCACTTTCCAATGTGTGTTAAGCGTCCGCTGTAGCGGTCGGGTGCATGCAACGGGGAGTTCCACATAAAGTGCTGGTTAACGGATTTCAAGCATCGGAGCTTCGAGAGGGACAGCGGAAAGAAGTTGTTTTCACAGGAGTGTTACTAAGTTGAAATGTAATGCCTGTTGGTACGAGACTGCGATGTGATCCCAATTGTTGAAATGTTTTTATTGGGTAACGGTTTATGCACAATCAAGTCATGATTTACTGCAACGTGATTCCAAGTACTGGAAGGTTTTTTTGTGTTGCTTTAGTACAAGGGTGACTTAAATGTAAGGCTGCAAGGTTTTCAGTGAGAATCCCGTTAGATGTGCTAATTATCACAATGTGAAGTGCATAAGGTCCTATTTGTATTACGATCGCAATGTTGTTGTGGTGGTCACTGATATGGGCAGTCATCTTATGGTGATGCTCAGTTCTGCAGTAAGCTATATTGTTGGAACATTGATTTTGATAGCAGTGATTGTTGTAAGTCAGTGCTGAGCTCGTGTGTGTGGCACGGTCACAGTAATGTGCTGTGTGTGCGTGAAAACATGGTGGTTGCAATGTGTTTGCAGTTTCACTTTAGGTTGTGGGAAGTAGTCCCCGGCTTAGGTAGTGCCATAAGTTATTCGTCTGAGTATACGTTGTGAAGCCAGTATATGTGTTTTGGTGATGACCTTTGCACATCTATGCACACTGTACCTTCAACCTACTGATGATACAGTTTACATTGATAAAGCATTTCTATGCTTTCTGCGGACTAATGCAACTTTCCATCATAGGTGCCCTTGATGGTGACTCTGTATGATTACTACACCATGCTGAAGTGCCGTGACAGTCGAAGGCACGTCTCCTCTGACTGGTTGGTGCGCGGCCATTATGCAAGAATGTTGGCACCCCTGCCTTTTTTGCGCAGGACATATTTGGATAACAGCAATTTCTGCTTCCCTCCCCACCCTCTCCCCCCCTCCTTTTTTTCCCCCCTTCTTCCTCCATTCCCCCCCTTCTTCTTCGCCCTCACCCTCCCCCTTCCCCCTTTCCTCCGCCCCCTCCTTCTTTCCTTCCACCCCCCCTCGTCAACCAGCTCTCACTCAGCGGGCTCCTGCAGCACACTCGGCCACGCCACACACCAGGGCTGGTTTGTTTACCTTTGGGGCTCGCAACCCCGCCTCCTCTTTCATTGGCTCCTTAGCCTGCGCTCCGAGCATCAGACGCCGGACGCTTGCCCCACCCCCTTGACGAGGACCGGGGTTACCGTGACAACCCCCTCGTGTCCAACAAGCCGGCGCTAATCTATCACAGCTGCCGGTCTCGAACAGGACCTATGGTCAGCCATTTCGCCTCAGCATGACGAGGCATTCTGTCCTCTGGCTTCAACTCAGTGAACCGAGTTAGCAGAACGTGGCTTCCTTTCCACGGGGATATTGAACAGACGAATCCAACCTCTGCTGTTTTCTACTTTTACATACTGGTAAGTTTTCCAGTACATTTTTGCCTCCCACTATCTACCTGGGTTTTAGCAACCGCCCCCTGGAAGGTTTTCTACATGGTTTTTTTCAAATGGTTTTTCTACATAGTTGTTACTGTGTTTCCGCCTCGGCCCAGCACCAGCGCTCACACAGTTTTTTTGCCTTTCTAGGATGGGTGTGCTTGCTTATTATAGCACCCTTGGTGACTACTGACTCCATCCTTATTTACCTAAGACGGACGTGTTTTCCTCTCCACCCAGCCCTTCGGACAAGTTTTACCCGGAGTATTTCACTACCAAGGTACCTTTTACGTGTGTTCCTGCCCTACCGGGCCTGTTACTGTTGAACACCAACAATAAAAAAAAATGTTCAACTCTTGATATTAGCATTATGCTACGCTCCTATCCACATATGGGCTTGCATGCACCCGTATACTTATACCATGCTTTTACCAACCTGCATGCCGTCTCCTTGATATGCTCCTCTATAGGATCCCTCACCATTCACTCTATGACCCCTTCTGGGTACCTCGCACTCCTTTTACTTATTGTAGTGCTTGTTCTTCAGTTATATTCATGATCCGGAGCACAATTTTCTAGATAAAATCATTAGGAGCAATACCACAGCATGTTCCGACGGCTTCCAATAAACTCTTTCACTGACTTTTCGCTCTTTCTATGAATTATACTCTCACTATGGCTGTATTTTCTCCACAGCATTTTCAGAAGCGTGACCCAGGTGCGCTCTGCCTTTTTCTTTCTACTTGGCTGCATTGTTACACAGCGTATGAAGTTCAATAGGTATGGAAAAGTAGCCTCTACGGACTGCACTCCGTTTTTTAATCTATACTGGGTGAGTGGTCCGTATATTTATGACAGCATACACTTGAATTAGGATATCCCTTTGAAGTTGTCTGCATAGTAGCCTGTCTATATGATTTAAGTATTCCCTTTTTCTGCCCCCTTTAGGGTGACACTATCAACTCACCTCCATCCTGCCCTGAGGAAGGCTCTGACTACTGATGCCAGTTTGGCATGCCGAAACGTGATTTATATATATGTTGTTCCCTTTAGGAACAAACCTTTGATTCTTTCCTACACGTAGGCAGATTAAATATATAAACTCAGCTAAAATAATATTCTTTTTGCATACCTACCAGGGTAATTTTTTATACACCCTGGAAGGCCTTTTGTTGCAGGAACTATGGGTAGCCTGTAAGAATTGTTTTATTTTGATGTGATTAATATGTTATCCCTTCTTTTGCACTTGATGTAATTGTGATGAATGTTCTGTTTCTCTTTATCTGTTCAATTGCTCTATTCTACTTATCTTTTGTTTTAGAAATTGTGTAAAATCTCAAAAAACTGTGCTTTTAACAATAAATTTATGGTTAGCATTTCTCAGACTTCTTCCTTGTTGAATCCTTAGTGATTTGCCTCGCAAACACTAGCCTTTAAACTGCTATGGAGATTTAACTTGAATGTTGGACAGAATTTAGGACTGTCTCGAGTGTGAGTACACTTTTGTCTGTTTTTGTAAATACTAGTGCCATAAGTTATGGCATGTGGTGGCTCTTGTATGGGCATTTTGTTGAAGCCATATTGGGTGGTGTTGTATGGTGCCAAGAGAGTGGTTGTTGGGTGGTCCCAAAATGAGTCATTTGGTAAGCTTCTGAGGATTTTGTGGAACTACTGTATTTAGAGAAAATGTCAGTTTCTGTCATGTTCTACTTAAACAATAGAACCCGAGCGTCGGGGGCATTACCGACTCAGGTAATGCCCCGGGGCCCATAGGTAAGGACCCGAGTGAAGGGTTCTATTTCTATTAGTACCCCGGCCCACAAAAATTGCGTGACCGGGGCACTAAAAGCTTTTTTTTTGTCCAGAGTGGATAATGCCCCCTACGCGAGAGTTCTATTGCTATTAGTACCACAGCCCGCAAAAATTGCGTGACCGGGGCACTAAAAGCTTTTTTTTTGTCCCGAAACGCTGCAGCATTTCGAGAGAAAAAAATAAATAAATAAATGGCCACCCCCATGGAAAGGGAAAACGGAGTCCGTTTTCCCTTTCCATGGCGGCCATCGGGAGTGGACGCGCTGGGAACACAACTGTTCCCAGCGCATCCGCTCCCGAAAAAAGATCAAAAAGAAGGTAAGTTGGGTTGGGAGGGTGGGAGTGGGACGGGGGAAGAGGAAAAAAAAAAAGTGCCTGCAACCCGGCGGGGGACGAGGGAAGCCCCCAGCCGCGTGGAGGTGCAGAGCGAGTCCCCACACGGCTTGAGGCTTCCCTCGTCCCCTGCCGTGGACGCAGGACCAAGAAGGTAAGTTGGGGGGGCGGGTGATAGGGAGGGAAGGGAATTTAAAAAAAAAAAAAAAGACTTACCCATGTCCCCGGCGGGGGGCGAAGGCAGCCTCTCAACCGCGAGGAGGCTCAGAGCGGAGATGGCCCGCTTCGAGGATCCTCATTGGCTGAGGGGCTGCCACGCCCCCCACCAGGAACAAAGGCCGTGGAATCCCGACGGAGGGATTCCCGGCCGGGTAGGGACCTGCCGAGAGTCACTCAGAATGCTTGTTGCATTCAGATTGTCTCTCGCCGGGTTACTAATTTGCGTTAACCTAACAATTCTTCCACAGGTACATTCCAAGATGGACTCTGCAAGCATAACATTGTGGAACTTTCGTGTGGTGCAACTCAAATTTCGTTTTACCATTTTTTCATGCTGAATTTGTTCATTTGGTTTGTGGTGGGGGAATGTGTGTGGGTGTTGGTGAAACAGGTGTGGGGAGCATGAGCTTGTGGATGATGGTGGTAGCAATTGTAGTATGGGTTTGGATGCTCATTGGAGCATATGGTTGCTTAGTTCTGGGACCTACTGGAGTTAAAGAAAATGTTTCAGTCATGTAATACCTTGCATTAACCTAACAATTGTTCCACAGATATATTCCAAGATGAACTTTGCAAGCACGAAATTTTGGGACTCTCGTGTGGGGCAACTCAAATTTTCCTTTTACCATGTTTTGTGCTCAATTTGTCCATTTGGTTTATGGTGGGGGGAATGTGTGTGGGCTATGGTGCAAGTGTGTGTGGAGCATATGGTTGCTCAGGTTTGGTGCTGATTGTGGTGCGGGTTTGGAGGCCCGGTGGAGCATCTGGTTGCTCAGGTCTGGTGCCAATTGTGAGTGGGATTGAGATGCCTGCATTAATGGTACAAATTGTTGTGGGATGGTGATTCCCGGTGTTGTGTGCCTATTGGTGGTACGTGGATGTCGACAGTTTGGTTGGTGCCAAATTTAGTGGTGTGTGGATGCTGACACTTTGGTTGGACCATGCAGTGGAGATGTTATTGTTGCTTTAGGCGGTCAGTGGGGTTAGAACCCTGTTTATTGTGTTTTGGCACAACTAGTTGTTGGCGGATGATGAAGTAGGGTATAGGTATGATGTTTAAGTGGTGTAAGATTTGTGCTGGAAGGTGGGCTGGTTCCCTTGGGTGAGTTACATAATAGGCCGGTTATGGTACTGTTGATAGTTTTGGAAATGGTACGGCTACTTGGTAGCTACTGTAAGAGTCTCTGGAGGGGAATAGCTTTATTGCTTGGAGCCGTTTGCTGGATAGGTAATTTAGAAGGATAGTCTGTGTTTCGTGGTCTTATACATTTTTAGTGGCGACTGTTCCTTCTGTCTCTTCCGTTAGTGTGCGTTGTGCTATGTTATATAAGGGGGGTTATATAACATTTCATGATAGTTACATTCATTATAATTCTCTGAAAATATCATCTTCAAAAAATGTATGGTAGCAAAAACCAACTGAACATTGTCAATAACAAATGATAGGGTAATATTTTGCAAATAGAATTTTCCCAAATTAACAGTTCTTAAATCGGTTAAACCCTTAAAAGACAATAGAAGATGTTCTAAGGTTTCCAATTCCTTAGGTTTTTTACTAGATCGACACTCTGCCGGTGAGTCCCCAGTTCTCGATCGTGTGGCGAGTATCTCCCTAGCCGGCAGCAAGTTCAACCTCTCCCTAAGAAATTGGTCCCACTAGTAACTATTGGAGAATTTTGAAAGATACGACGAGAGCGACCCGTATCTCCTTGTCTCATGGTTGCAGTGGTAAAACAGTTTGAGTTCTTCCCGTCACTCTGCCTGCGTATCCAATCAGACCCCCAGACTCTCATCTTTACCTTGTCAGGAAAGCTCTTAAATTCATTTATCGTGGTATCTAATTGCATCAGCAAATTGTTGCGCCTAGAAACACTTGTGTACAGGCACGTTATAAATGACTTATCATATCATGCCTTGTTCCACTCTACTAGTTTACTTTCTCTGTTTCATTTTAGGAAGCAGGCTTTTCAGGGCTCTTATAAATCACTCTTATGTGAGAGGAATTTTGACAACAGAGAATCAAGTACTGGTTATTTAACTGGAGTAGATGTAAACCTACGTGAATGCCCCTCTACATAACACTAGATTGTGGCTACACGCCTCCTCGTTCCAGTAATAGGAAATGTCTAACTGGAGTTTTAGCTGTGCTGACTTGGAAATCATGTTCATTTACAGAACTAATTGAATTCTATGGCACCTGTCTCCTGCTGAAGGCACTTCATTGGGACTCAACTATTATTGAGTCAGGAGGCACGTGTTTCGCGCTGGAGGCTCTTCGTCAGACCCAATACTGCTTTACAACTAAATACAAATCACTGAAGTAGTTCTGCTCAATGACTCAACACACATGAACTGTTCACCAAGCAATGCACGAGAACCTGGTCCTTCACCTAAAGCAATAAACAGCTTTCAGGCTAAGAACAGATTGTGCTTTCTGGTCTGCACGTATAGCAGCTGTTAAGATGTCTCTTCTCCCTAGATTTTTACATGTAGTGGGTGCACTCCCACTAAGGATCCCAAACCCAGCTATTATGAACCTACAAAAGAGAGTCATGACCTTCATTTGGAAAGGGAAGAAGCCCAGGGTCCCGAAGAAAGTCCTGTTCCGGCCACATGCAATTGGGGTCTTGGGGGTACCAGAATTCCGCAGATATTTGTCGGCAGCACAGGTGGCACCAATGTTACAATGGGTTCCCAGGGAGAACCAGAATCGATGGGTAACTCTGGAAAAGGAAGCGACTGGTGTCCACCTAGAATGTCTGGGGTTCTTGTGTGTGAGCTACATAGGGAGAGAAGGAACACTGTTGGAAACGGCTAAAGCCACCTTGTGGTACTGGGACAAAGCACTACGGGGTAAGAAGATAAACATAGGAGGAGGCCCTCTTACACCAATGGCCCACAACCCAGACTTCACACCAGGCACACAATCCTATTTCTGGTCCCGCTGGGAGGGAGGGTGAACCTTGGCACTAGGGGACTTTTACTCAGACGGGGTACCTCTGACATTGAAAGGGTGCAAAGAAACATTTCAGATACCGTAAAATGAACAATATCATTACACCCAAATTAGGCACTGGATCACGAATACAAAAGTGAAAGAGGGAGCATCCCGGGAACCCGCGGGGTTGGAACTCACAATAAATGAGGGGTTACCGGAAAAGGGGGTATCGAGAATATACCAACCATTGTGTGGGGTGGACCAGGAAGAAACTTTATCATACATGGAAAAATGGGAGGAAGATGTGGGAAAACCGATAACCTTGGAGACCTGCGGACAAATAAGGCGATGGGCCGCGAAAAGCTCTAAGTGTGTCTCGATCAAAGAGGCAGCCCATAAATTGTGCCTAAGATGGTACATGACACAACAACGAATACACTCCATCAACTCGAGCTACCCCTCACTTTGTTGGCGGGGCTGTGGGCATACTGGAGACTTGATCCATATCTGGTGGGCTTGTTCGCTGGCACAGGCGTACTGGAAGGAAATCCTGAGTCACATCAAAGAAGTGGTGGGGGTGCAGCTGCACTTAGATCCAGCAGTGGTACTGCTGGGAGAGGCAGTTAGGCAAATACTGGGAACAGAGCCATGTTTATAACCCACGTGCTGAGCGCAGCCAGGATCAACTTAGCACACATGTGAAAAAATAAGCAGTGGCCTGTGGTGGCCATGTGGTGGGTGAGGCTGTGGGGAGTTATGGCCATGGAGAAGGTGACACCATTGGCATATGGCTCATATCCCAAATACTTGAATACGTGGAGGCCCCTCTATGAGTTTACTGAAGATAGGGAGCAAATGTACTTTAAACCCAAAATCCTTCGTAAAGTCTCTATTCTGTGACCAATCAAGACTGGTAAAGATAGTCTTATCCTGCACTGCACCTAACTGTTTATGCTAAGTTTTTTCCTTTTTTCTTTGCTTTTATCTCGACCGAACACTGCCAATACTAACAGTGGAAAGGGAGGCGGTTTGGTGGGTAAAGGGGGATAAAACTGTTCACTGTTACACTCAAGAGCCCACATCAGAAGGAAATGAGAATTGACTGTATAAAGAATGCCTAAATTGCTACACTTTGTTTTCTAATGTACGCTTGTGATCTGTGCTCTTGAGAAGAAAATAAAAAATAAAGTTAGTAAAAATAAAAAAAGAACAGATTGTGCATGATTTCCGAACATATTTATTGACCACTAGTCTGACATGCATGCAGCCATGCAGCAGCACCCGCTCTGAACATGCATACGTCCTGAATGGCTCGGACGATGACTCAGTCCCCAGTGTCTCTGCACTGCCCCCTTTTTTCAAGTAACTTTTCTGAACTGTACCTTAATAGCTGCCATACCCCTGTGTAAATGTTTTCTCTTTAGCCGAGATCCCCAAGGAATCTGCCCCCCCCCTCTGCATCAGCTCCACAAGTCCGTCGTGCGTTAGAAATGATGTCTTCAATGACCTTTCCTGCGCCCGAGCCGCCATCCAGCACAGACAAAGGATGTACGCCCATGACAGCTGCTGAGGATCAGACACGCGGGCAGAAATAGCTGTCTGATCAATAATTTGCTGTCACATCAAATACCTGTTTCCCTAGCATCCCGCCTGCCATATTGCCGGCGCCTAGACATTGAGCCAGGGCACTGACGTCGGTGCCTGATGCTTCCTTTCTTGTTTATTTGCCAGCCTATTCCACTTCCGGTAGCCATGATTAATCTGTCGAATACAGAGCGTCAGATGGGTGTAGGAAAGCTGCGCCTGCTCAGCGGATGCTTAGCGGCTGTGCGTGTAATCACTATATAGACTGCATATGATTCCAGTTAAAAGCTTGCATGTGAAATAGAATGGAGCACACATTGTAGGCTGTAGTTTCATTGTACGTTATCTAGGAAAGAACACATTGTACAATATAATAAAAGGTCAGATGTATGATTGTCATGCGCAGTAGAGACTACCCGCTTTGCCTGTTGTCACTGCTAGAGGGAGCTGTTGCCTTAGGAAATATATAAGTAAAAAATATATGCACCATCAAAAGAACACATCATACAATATAATAAAAAGCCAGATGTATGATTGTCTGATGCAGTCATGCGCAGGAGAGACTGCCCGCTTTGCCTGTTGTCACTGCTAGAGGGAGCTGTTGCCTTAGGAAATATATAAGGCCAGATTATATGAATACTCTGAAACTGTCTCTCCTCACAAACTTTGGCCCAGCTACACTGGCTTTCACACTAGTTAATACAATCATTCAGGTGTCTACAACATTTGACTATTCAGATGTTTTCACTAAAAGTCACATCAACCCCCGCCAAAATAGTCCTAGTGATGGGTTATGGGAGTCATAGTTCAATACATCTGGCGAGCCGCAGGTTGCAGAACCCTGAACAAATGTTATAGCAATTTAAATCATACATATAACATTCTGGAAGAATGTCCATATGTCGCAGTCCCATACCCCCATTATCTTTTAAAGTTCTGCAAGGCTTCCCAAGCCAGCCAGGCAGTCTCTTATAGGAGATGAAAGGTGCAGTTACTGGCTGTGTTAAATGCAAAGAAAAACAGAGTGATCTTTGTCGCAGCCATGTTATCATCACATCCAAATTCAGAGGAAGTTCGAATGGGTGATTATATGGTTCATGGTGACACACACTTTAAGGTTAGGGAGAGAGTTGTGATCAATATAATGAGCACAAACCCGATTGGGCATTACGTACTTAGTGATAAAAGCATTCAACCCGTTTATCACAGATATATTTCTCAAACATAAAAATCTTCAGTCGTTACTATGTACCCATACGACTCTTATTTTCTGAAAAGCATCCAGAAACCCTCATTTGTGATATTTGCCCCCGGCCCTTTTCACATAGGGTTAGAATGAAGAAATACAAAAGGGAGATAAAGGCAGTCCATCTTCAAATAAAAGTGTTTATCAAAAAGGCTTTGGTAATGTGCTTTTCTCACTTAGGCAAGTGTCATTTTCTGTTCAAGACTGTAAAATATACCAGAAATGATCATGATAAATGAACATTTTAATGTTTTAAAATTAGTGACTTTACAAAGTGATGGCTTTTTATAGCTTCTTTTGCCGAGCGCACACCCCATTTTGTCTCTCAAAATGTTTTCCCTTCTTGGAAAATGTTGTGTTAAGATTAAAGCCTAGTATCTATTTCTTCAGTTTTTTTTAATTTTGCATTCTGGCAACTGATTGATTGGTACTGCTGCTGAAACTATACATTTGTTACAGTACTCACAAACACTAATAATTTCCAAAAGGTAGAACATAAAGGCAATTAGCACATAGAAATCGTTATTGGCCCCCTCTCAGTCAATCAGAATGTCTGGAATGCAGTCAATAACTACTTTTAATGACTGCATTCCAGACAGGCTAACTTCAGTACCAGCCATGGAATCGACAGAAAGCATGTGTCTGCATTAAAAGAAGAGAAATGCAATTTCTGAACGAGATTTCTTTCAATATGACATTCCAATCTATCTTGTCACACCAAAGTGAAAGCTAAAATATGGAACAATGCGTTCACTTTTTTAACGAAAACCTCTCCACTTTAACATTGCGCCTAAAGCAATCTCCTGCTAAAACGGTTTATAGTGATTGCATCGAATGCCTTAGCCTCTCAAAAAAAGCAACGATATAAAAGCATTGAATGCATTTTCTTTAATAGGGGGTCCCCCCACACCCCTGTTTTTGTACCCCTTAAAACCCAATATAATTAAAATAAAACCTTTACCTTTGAAAAAAATGTGATGCATTTTTCGATGCATTTTCTTCAATGCTTTTGGCATTCAATGCTTTGTATTCGATGCAATGACTGGTTACCGCTAACACTATTCCAGTTCCACCAAGTTTGTAATTGCAATGCTTACCTTATCAAGGAAACTTAAGTTTTTAAACATTACAAAACAACACTGCATTTAATTTAGTAACACATTTGTGTGCTTTACTCACTAGCATGTTTCATTTAACCACCACATCGCCAAATCCTTTTCTGCTATTACCAGCTTGTGCTAATAGCCTTACAGACCTCGGGTGGGGTCCTTATAGCTCAGTATAATGACCATTCGATCTTGGGCCATAACTTGGTGGCGGGTCATTATCCCCCAATAACAAACCCCTCCCTCGGCCAATAAGGCTATATTGTAGAGTATTGGCTTAAACTTTATGAAGACAAGACAGAGGCCCCGGTGGTCGGCCCCTCATCTGTTTATTTGTTTCGTCCTTGTGGATCCCCTTGTTTTGTCCATCTGATTTTGGAATTGCTCTGACTCCGGTTTCAGTAAACAAGAATCTGGGCTGTAAGATTTCTATGTCACTTTCCGTGGAAGTCCAGGTCGATGGCATTTGTCAAGTTGATCATTACCATCTTAGGGTTGTCCGAAGACTGCTTCACTACCTCCCAGTACATCTACGGGCTTGCCTCTCTTGCCTTGAGCCCTATTGACTACTGTAACACTCTTTTCTTGGCACAAGCTCTTTTTTTTCTACGTCAGTTACAGCTCCTTCAAAACTCTGCTGCACGTGCTGCTACACGCTCTCTCTATGTCTCCCATATCTCTCCACTGCTTCGGTCTCTCCACTGGCTCCCAAATGTTCAGAGGGTCGGGTTTAAGTCCATTGGCCTCATTCCGAGTTTGGAGGTAATCATGGCGCTATTAGCGCCATGACTACCTCCAATACCGATACCGAATCCGCCCTCGTTCAATGGGGATTTACCGGTCTATTCCGACCTTTGTGGGACCGGTAAGTCCCCCTTGAAAAAGCCATTCCCCATTCCCATTTGAGCCCCATAGGGCTCAATGGGAAGGGGAAAGACGCTAATAACGGTACCGCAAACTGCGGTACCGTTATTAGCTCTAAAGTCCCTTAACGGGTCCCGTTCTTAACGCCTGGTAAAACCAGGCGTTAAGGAAGGGACCCGCTAAGGGAACTCGGAATAGGGCACAAAGGGATTACCGGCACCGTTGTCCTTACCGGCACCCGGTATCCCTTTGTGTCCAACTCGTAATGAGGCCCCATATGTATTGTTCGCTGGGCCTTCTATGGGTAGGGGCCTGAATGTTTATGTGAGAAGTTTGGTCCTTACATCGCGGTGTGCTCTCTCCGCTCTCAGGATGCTCGGTTGATCTCTGTCCCCGTTTTTCAGTTGTCTAGGGTTGGTGGACGAGCCTTTTCAATCACTGCAACCAAACTTTGGAACATTCTGTCACTATCGCTGAGGGGCGATGAACATCAATATCAATTTGGGCGTCAATTGAAAACCTTTCTGTTTTAGCCTTGGATATCGGCCTCTCAGTTCTACCGGTTCTGGTTTTGAGCACCAAGATGCCCTCGGGTGAACGTGTGCGGTATAAAACCATGTAACATAACATAACATAGAGTCCCCAGGCTGGTCGTCTGGTCTCTTGCAAGGTCTATCAGAACCCCAACCACGCACCCTGCCAAGTTTATCCACTTCCCACTCATCTCTTCACTGAGACAGTGGGCAATGAATGATGGCAACATTACTGCAAGACAAACACAAACTCCCAGTTTGGTCCAAACCTCTAGGGATGTCTCTTTTGCTGCTGCTCTCATTCTGCATTCAACCTTACAAAGAACAGCCCCTAACATCTTCCAAGATAATAGTGTTTTTTCTATGTTTGCACTTGTGTTTGCAATGACTGTGGTGACTCTAGCTAAACCTGTCCAAAAAGAGAAGAGTGGGCACTACTTGTTAATTGTTGAGGTAATCTATACTTGGTAAGATATTTAGTCCTGTCGCCAGATTCCTCCCCGTTGCTTAGGGAGGTAGGAAATACTAATATGCTATTGACTGGTTAATTGTCACCAGTCTGCTGGAAGGACTTGCGTGGGTAACCCACTAAATTTCTTTTGAAAGTGTTTTGTATTTTCCAATAATTCTTGAAAAAGTACTGGTAATTTCGATGAATTTGTAGTAAAAGATATTTTTATTTGACAATATACATCTTTCTGAGGCCTTTGGCATACATTAAATTGTTCAATGCATTTCGGTCAATATTAGACCTTCATTAGGAACTGTTGATAATAAAGAAATAAAAAATGTAAATTAACTTAGGTATTTGTATAACCTTACATTCACAAATAAACTAATCCTGTATTTTAAATTGTGCTTAGAATCAGCTCTGCTATACATATTACAAGAAAGGTATCTGTGTAAAACGTTGCTTTAAGTCTTTGGCCTTATTTATTGTATTTCCTTGTTGGATATTTATCCAATTCTTCTTCACTGAAGCATGCTAGTTTATGTTAACTGTTGCGTGTCCTTAATATAGCTTCTTTTACCTCCTAGTAATGAAAACATTAACCAATAAGGTTTTTAATTCTGACAAATGTTATTTACAAATTACTCTGTGAGCTAGAGTTTCACCTCCCCACAGGGGGAGTCTTACCTGATATGTAAACCAGTGTAGTAGCAGCAGGGCACCTTGCTCGCGTGAAAACGCGTTGCTGGTTGCCCCGCTTGCTTTTATATTGAAAAAAATGGTGCCGGCACGCAACGTGGTGACGTCATCAACGTGATGACGTCATCACGCGCCGGCCGCCATTTTAGATTGGTAAAAAACGTTGATTGAACATTACCTGATCTCATATATGTACTTGTGCTCATGCATTGTTTACACATGTGTTAAACATCTTAGATAAGAACTTCTCATTATTAAACTGGAGAACCCGCTGAAAATATCATATTTAACAATTCGGTATGTGAATAAACTCAAATTAAGAATATGGTCTGATAATTATGTTGACTGTTATAACTCTACTTAAAGTTGTACATGTGTTTTCTAAATCATTAAAGCACACCAGTATACTTTTGACGTTCTTCAATATACACTCCTGGTAATACAAACCAATTACGTACTTGTTCCAACTCTATTGCCATATGGTTCAACCTTCTACACACATTGTTAGACATTCAATAGTTAACAGCATACT